>NC_065531.1:83935727-84535727 GCF_020184175.1 Aphis gossypii
GGTTTCTGTATTGTACTTTTAAGGCAATTTAAATTTAAACAACAATACAACAGAACCACGAGAATCTTATGTTTTGGTAAGCGATATTTGATGGGTGCCAAATACTATATAAAAACGATAGTAAATGAACGAGTATTTTTTAAACTTATTTTATATCTAATAATATGATGAACATTATGAAATCTCGGACGGTATTTATAACACTCGTCGTCCCCTCCAAATAAATCGTATAGACCAACACACGATTATCTCAAACCGCGGCTAGGTAATATCAATAAAATGGACAATTCGTTTTTTAAATGAAACAATTCTCGAAATTTCCATCGGGCGCATACGGTTAAAGAACGAGTTATCTATAAGTGCAGCCCATAGACGCGCAACGCAATATTATTAAGCCATAAGGAATCATAAACCAACAACAGCAATAATTGAAGTGAAAAACACGTTCTCTAATTGGTATTGTAGTCGTCCTTGGCACACTGTATCATGTACTATTATTCCAGCAGTCGCATTAAACGGCGTAGATAGATTTTGCGACGGATGCAAGTCAACACCGTGTGTTCGTAAAACAACGGTCGGATAGTCGACGATTCGTACTCGTGAAAAACAATCGGGTACAAACACATTACATACGCCGTATAAACCATACCGTTTTAAAACGTAAAAATCGTAGGACGTACGAGTCCACGGATAATTCCCAAAAAAAAAAAAAACTTTTACTTTCCGTCGTCTGCGACACTTATCGCGGGGACGGGTTACGAAAACCGGGAAACCTAGTGTGGGATAAAGCGCGGGAAAATGTCAGTCGTGATAATTAAGTCGTGTAATATACCTTTAACTGCTGCCCTTTGATGACCGAATTGTTATTGTTGCAGTTGTAATGGGCGCCGTACCGCGGCGCTGGGCGCGCAGGAGCTCCGAAAGCCGTGGCCGCCGCCGCCGGGAGCGCTGGTGTAGGCGGTGCCGCAGCCGCAGCCGCCGCCGTCGTCGGCCGGTCGTCCCCGCCACCGTGGTTGACGATCATTCCGCAGGTATCGCTGTTCGGCGGCCGCCCGACGACGACGCCATTTTGGTCGTCTTCCATGGTTATTTGTTGTTGTTGTGATGGTCGTTCCGTAGTGCTGGTCGAGGGTCTTCCCGGTCTCTCGGGTCGGCCGGTGGATCGTGGGAATCGGCTGGAAACGGATTTACGTCCGTAGCGCGAACGGTTTACGTTCGAATCGGTGCGAATACGATGTGTGGGCTATCGATCGGGAGGAGGAGCCGTGTGGGTACGGTCAACGCACGTCCGCAAGCCAAAGCAGTCAAACTTCGACTGCCAGCGCGAGTCGAGTCGGTGGCGCTGGACGGCTCGCGTTCGGTCGTCGGCGGCGGCGGCGGCGGCTTCGTTTCGCGGGGAGGGTGGAGGGGTCTCGCGTTCCGACCGAGGAGCATGCGTGGTACCACGGCACGTACGCAAACGCTGTATAGTCATGTATATTGTATACCGTATAATAATAATAATACTATATAGTATACAATAACAACATCGCTACGTTCATAATAATATAATAATAATAATAATAATAATAACAAATAACCAACAACGATATTATATTAATTGTACCTATATAATTATTTTTTTAATAATGAGATTAATATATAAAAAAAAAAAAAAAAAAACGATACGATTTATTATTAGCACGGACCGTCGAAATAGATAATTTAATAATAAATATTTATTTTAAATCGTACGGCGACCACGCCGTGGCCGTCTTATATTTCAGTGTTCTAAGACTCGCGTGTGGTATATTACACAAGAGTATAATATTGGGCGGACGTAGATCTGCGTTCGTTTTCGTACGATCTAATACAATATTGTACGGGCCCATCAGCTGCTGCGGTACGACGCGTGAATAATAACAAACGACGTAATACGTAGTGTTCGCTATATAGGTACACTATATATAATCGTACGATCGCGTTATGCTCGCTGCGCTGTACATACGCCGAGTTATTGATATTATTATCACTAATATCGTACGATTATACACGCTCGTGTCGTATAATTATCACGGGGAGACGGCACTGACTTGCTGACGGGTGCGATCAGACCCGCGACGCTCGGGACACCGTATCAGCAGCAGCAATGGTCTCACTCGGTATGGTCAGTATTACAGTCAGTACGACTTTTGCTGGCGAACCGGATACGCGCGAGAATCATGCGGCTCGACGTCGTAGCGCCGGTGCTGTTCCTCCTGTGCCTGTCGGCCGTGTCGGCGGTGTTCGAGTTGCCGTTGGACTCGTCCCGCTGGCGGTTCACCAACAGAAACTCCAGTGAGTGAAACGATCGACGGGACTTTAAAACCACGTTTTTCGTAGCCCCTTACCCTCCCCCCCAAATATTTCGTCGACGATCGAGTGACGTTTTTATACTACTCGAGATTTTTGTCGCTTTTTTGTTTCAAATCTGAACAACAGTTCCCAAGAGTCACAACCACGTCGATCGATCTTTTTGTACCGATACGACGACGTATGTATTATTCAGATCTACGATTATTTGTTAAAACATATCATATCCGAAAACGTCCGATTTGGAAAATAACACATTTTTCTCGGTTCCGTCCGGGGGACCGATATAATAGAACCCGTCTGCATGTACCGCACCCTCTGCATACGCGCTATATAATACCTACGCGTGCGAGCGACCGATCTGAACGACTGCAGTGAATAATAAAATATATATTATAATATGTGTTATTTAGGTATAATATTGTTGTACACATTACGTAACGCCGCCATGTTTTCAGGTATCTCCGGGATGGGCCGAGTACCCGGCGGCGTGTACACCGACTTGCGGTCCAACGGCGTACTGGACGAAGACCCTTTCCGCCGATACAACGACTTGAAGTACCGATGGGTGTCAGAAGACGATTGGACTTACGTCGCGACTTTCAAAGGTGAGGGAGGATGGAGGATCCGATAACGAATAATTTCGTTTGATTACATGTCATTGTACACATATACGATAATACTATAATAGTATAGTTTGTTAAATACTCATACGCTTTGTCCTTTGGGTTACGGCGCACATGATAGCTGGGTACCTATAGTGGAACGATTTATAATATGAGAGGCACACGTCACGGGTGCGATACTTGAGACGTCGTGGTATGCTACTGTTTGCCACCCCCGTATGTTCTGCAGGAATTATATTAATCTGGTAATTAGGTTTAGTCATCGTTCAAGTATTTCTATATTGTATATGTAGTGTTATGTTATTCATTACCTATAGTTCATTTTAAAAATGACATAGCGGCAGTAGCTAAATTATTTTTCAATAAATATCTACCGAGAAAATATATTTAAAGGAACCAAAAAAAATACGTACAGCAATCACTGAGATTTATTATATGCTAGAAAAGGGGTTACTAAATGTACAACAATATATTCAAACAAAAGGTAATCGACTTTGACGTCATTGCAATCGACCGCGTTTGGTCAGGTATATAATATAATTATATATACGTATAACAATATACTGAATAATTGTAAACTATTGTATAATGCATTTTAAGAATTTTGTTAAAAACTTTAATTATGTAATAGTTTAGGTATTACAATTAAACTATTATATTTATACATGCAGTCACATTAATAAAGGAGCCAGGGAGAATAAGAGCGCATATACCTACACAGTTCAACTCCGAACCGTGAAAAATCCTTGAAACTTTTGTAGTCAATTTAAATGCAGGCCTTTAACTCCCTTCCCCGTCCAATGTAACTGAAATCTCGTATAATTTATATCAATATTATTATATAATTAGATTTAACTAATTAACCAGAATCCGATTATTCGAAATTTAAATTGATTTCATATAACAAAAATATAGATAATTATTAATTAAATAGCTAAAGGTATAGCGCCTCATAAAACTAAATAAATTGTATGATAAAAACAGATTTTAATCAATTTAAAATGCTTTGTTACTGCATAACTAGAACCGGATAAAATTCTTTGGAGTAGCTGATGCGCCTGGATCTGTATTTTAAAGTTATTTTTCTGTATTTTAAGCCTTGTTATCTACATGAATAAAATAGTTATAACTTATGTACCAATTAAAATATGTGTAATTAACTAGTTTAAAATGATAAATATTATATTTCCTTAATTCGCATTTATACAGGTTCTAACGTTTGATTATTGATTTATATATTTTATATAAAAATATAAATACATTATAAGTCCCCATATTTATAATAAGTACATTGTACATATAATATGAGTTTTGGGAATGAGTTGGCTTATTCAAAAAGCTTGATCCAACCCTCCTAGTTTCGCCAAAAGGATGTTTTAGACTTTTTAGTGGTTTCAATATCCACATTTTATTGTTTTATTTTGTACATAATAAATATTAAATACTGAATTATAAAACATTGATAACCCATCTTTTAAGTTTGATTGTACATTTTGAGGAATATATAGAAAATAGAAGTGTGTTTTAAATAATATTATATGGCAGTTTAAATTACAATGATGTACCGTAAAAAAAATATGTAAAACTACTAATACTCGTTATTAAGTAAACTAATTTTTTTACTTGTTTTATTATATAATTGTATACAAGGATTTTTACTTATTTAAATGCATGTTCCTAATATGTATTATTGTATTATGTATAATGCACCTAATTATATTAGGTATTTACTTAGTACGACTAAACGATACGACGCTTGCCGTGCATTGATGATTTTGTATCATTATTATTTATTATTATATTATAGTTAATTACAATAATTGCAGAATGACTTGTACGGTATTTCATACATAGTATTTACTGTAGACTTAAAAGCTAAATGACTAAAATCTTTAAATTGAAGTAATTGAACAGGTACCTATTTTAATAACCAGCTAGGTATACTAAAATAAATGCCTTAACTTTTAAAATTAAGTTTAAATTATTTAAAAAAAACTCGATACTCATTAATACACAATATTATGCAGATCAACTTCGTAATAAAAAAAATTAAAATGTGATATTTTTCAATACATTAGTTAATTGCCTTGATTTATCGTGTCAATTAAAGTTCGTCTACGAAGAAAAAAAATACCCACTATAACCCATTATAGTTATACCTCTCATGTTTTTATAGTAAACACGGAGTGATCAGAAATTCGTAGTATGAAAATGGTAGGGGTTATCATACAACTCTCATAATATCCCCGCCGGCAACCCGTGTCACAATACTGTAGCGTACTACAGAGTACAGGTCCATACCGTCCGTAGTCGCTGTAGTTGTACATGCTTCTTTATCTTTCCATCCTACCGTCTAATGGACACGACATTTTATAATATTATATATACGATTATTTATACAAGTCCTGTCCACTGGTTTTATATCGTTATCGCATACGGCATACACAATACGTACTTTTAACAAAATATAATATTATAAAACATACAGATAATGACTTTTAGAAACATCAAAAATTTTAAAAATAAATAAATACACAACAATATTCCTGTATTATCACTCTTACCAGTGTAAAATTATTATTATTACTACTTTGCTTATTAGGACTAAAGCCTAAATACATAATATGTATAATGTATATTGTATATAATATCGAGACATCGGGTGCTAGTGTAGCGTGCGATCTACCAGCTGGTTTCTGATGTAACGACTGTTGTGTATTTATTATAATTTTTACGTTTTCGAATATAATATAATAATATATAATAAAACGATATAAAATTATAATTATTATGGCAAATATTGGTTATTATATGTTCGGATACTAAAATTAAGCCCAGCCGTAGGTACACAAACTTTACATTTTTTTGTTTATTTGTTATTATATTTTGATGTAAAAAATAAAGACATTATTATTATTATTATACAATGTCAATTATATGTTTAACGTTATTGTACTTTCAAACGTTATTTTAATTTTTCATTTCAAGTTAAACGTTAAAAATATAAAAACAACATTTAAAACACCAATTAAATAATTGAACATAAACATTAGAATTAATTTAAGTAAAAAAATAAACTAAAAAAAATATTTCGGAAAATATTGGCTATTTCTAACAGAAGTTGGCAAACTTTTAATTAATCATATCTGTGACGTTAAAAAAATTAATAAAATTTAAATTAGAATTATGATAAAATATTATGTCATAGCCCATAAGTGTATAACGTAAAAAAAAAATTACCAAAATTATTTTCAAAAAGGTTATTTTTAAATTTGTAATTAAATTTTATACATTTTAAATTATTTTTAATGATCATACATTTTTTTAACTGTTTCTGTGATAACGTCATAAAAATCATATTAAAGTTCTGATTATAGATCTAGATTCATGATATAGTATCTTCGTATTACATACGACCTATTAATGTATATAATACACATTGGTTCGATAGACATCTAATTCGTTCTATTTCCATATACATTTATACCGGCGAACAGAAGACCCACCACTCTTCCAAACCATGATACCTCGGGTACCAAGGATAGGATTACCACCGTGTTCGAGACAAATAAAAATAAGTGTTCGCACAAAATGTGTAATAATATTAATATTGTATACTATTAGGACTGCAGTATGTCACTATACACTTTACAGTGTGTTTTAGTTATTTTATGATGTGGGAGTTTCAACATAAAAAGCAAACATTTCAAAATGACGTATACCGTCCTTTTATCTCGTAGTGTATTAGGCCGTCAGTGTGTTATTATTTACAACGAAAATACTGACACAACACAAGAGACAGTACGCTGATCAGTACCTACTGACTACAGAACGTGTCTGAATTTTGAAACTCCGAATGTCGATTTCATACATCCAAACGATGCTGCAGCGCTGTATCCAAACAAGCGGCCAACAGACCGTACTATTTAGTCGTATACTGTTCGTATAATAATATACGTCGCTGTAGTGCAGGGCGCTAGCTACGAACAAAGAACAATATTTATTTACGTTTTATACGGCCACGCACAGTCAACTTTAACTTGGATTTCATACAAACCCCTACGGAGAAACCTATTCAGCCGTGTTTTACATTTACTTTAATGGCGTACTCTAATATTCATACTCTGATTTTTGGAATTTTTCAATATATCTGCATGTTTTTAAATTTCCCGAGAGTTAAGAGTTTTTGTGTCATTCGTGGAGTGTCCTGTAGAGTGATAAACAAAATAGTGTGTTTCAGTAGATACCGTCCACCCTTTTTTTTTCTGTAAATTGTTAAACAGACGTCTTTTTTTTAATATAGATTATAGACGTATCCAAATCGAAATTCGAACGAGCAGATTTTGAATTATTAAGATTTGTGTAGTCGAGTAGATACTTTGATTTTCTAAAGATTATTTCAACGGACCACAATAGCCGATAGGTATACTAGAAATATGGGGTTTGAAAGGCTACGATGATTTGAAAATTAATTTAATAATAATAATATTTATTGTAACAAGAAAAATAAACTATACGTCAATATAGAAATAACATAATAATAGGAAATGGTTGAATACGCCATCATTAACATTTCATAATTTTTAAAATTGTTCATTGTTGAGTATAATATAATAAAAAGTACTAGACTAATTACTATAAATATTATAGAATGCAGTTAATTTTTGAATGCAACCATTATTAAGAATTATTATGTCAATATACTTTTTATAATTCAGAAATTACTAGTTCAAAATTCGATTTAGTTACGTTTTCAAAAATGTAATTTGTTAAACAATTATTGACAGTAAATACATGTAAGTGCGATTGATTATCATTTGAAAAAAAAAGTTTGTATACATATACCACTCTTAAAATGGTTTAAAAATCCTAAGTACATACTTAAAACTACGGACGGTCGTTAAGTTTACTTATAGATACATCATACATCAATTTTAAAATTCAGCATTTTAATACATTCAATATAAAGTATTATAGAAGGGAGAGCATGCATATTTACCCACCAACGTTATAAAATGTACATTATATAATAACATAATTATTTAACTATTCATTATATTGTTTCATATAAATATAATATTATAATGTGTTGTTTCGTAAATACAACGTGCAGCTATAATAAATTATAAATAACGATTAGGTTTAGTAAGAGGAATTTGTGAATAATATATTAATATACATAAGTGATTGATGTACTTCTCACCTTGACGATAAATCGTCGGGAAACGGTTGACACAAATCGTCAGACCGGAAGTGATGAGGCTTGTCTATATTGTACCTATATATAGCGGTCAGCAGAGCGTCAATTATCTGCACGTCAATTACTATATTATACGACCTGTCAGTTATTCGCACTACGAAATTTTTGTTAAAATTTATTTATAGATTCCAGTTTTATCGTTCGTAAGATTAAATTCGAGATTATTTTACTACATACTACACCTCACTGTAGATAGTGAGATAGTCTGTAGTTTTATCATCATAGTGCAATGAAATAAATTAATAAACGATAAATTTGAGTGTGATGCGCGACCAAACTTTTAATATCTATTTATAATATTAATAAATTGCGATTTTCGAAGTAACGTATCATTAAAATATTGTTTCTTTTTCAACCAGCTGCGAATCATCACAAAAAAAAAATATAAGTATATAATATTATATTAATATATAAATGTATTTATATTAGATATAATTTCAGACGAGTTAACTAAAAGTATCGTTAGTTTATTTTCTCGATTGGGTTAAAGGTTAACAAAACCTAACTCGGCTCTATCGTCGATACGCGTAAAATATACATTTCTATATCATATAATATATTATTATTATTACTATTATTATATTATATATCATACATGAATATTTTATGTTCTTACCTACTTCACTACGATATTACGTACATGAAATCTCGGTGCCGAATTATATCGGTTTCTTAAAATGCTGCAGACGTCAGAAATGTTTTGTGCACGTTAAACCACGAAACGCTTATTACGGCATTCGCATAATACTCTACAGTGTTAGAATTATTGACCAAATAAATGTACCTACATGAAGACTGTTTACTTTTTAAAAAGAGGGTCTTTATCACTTTTTATACGTTTTTGAATCCCCTTTTTTTTACTCCTGACCTAATTTTATTAAGTAGGACTAACCTCCTATAAGTAAAAAAAATCATTCTTAAATAATCAATTTAAAACACAAAAAATAAACAATTAATTTTAAAATGTTGGCGGTGTTAAAAAATATATAATATGCAATAATATAAATTAATAGTCAATAGATTATTATTATTATTATAGCTTATTATAGGTTTTTTAATGCTCATATTTATAGCTTATAAAATAAAATTCAAAATCCGAACTGTAATAATAGATATTATTAATAAATGAAAGTTATCACTTATTAATTACCCAACTTATAATCTGTATATATTATAATTATATGATTAACAGAACCGAAGTTATGATTAACGTTTATAAAACAGGTAACTGTTAAGCTGTCTATCAATATTTATACATACATGATACCTATTTTCATTTTAAATCATAAATCTCTCAAAGATTATTATTATTAATCATGATACCTGGTAACTCAAACAAAAGATATACCATCCCCGGTCCAGTGCGTCCCGCTTAAAAAAAAGTAGAGGTACCAACGCCATAACATTTCTGAAAACGAATTGAGGTATCTACGTTTTATTAAATCGAGCACTGCTATTACTACAACAGGCCACGAAATATTTTTTTTTATGTGCACTTCGTACACTCAATGCAGATTCACACATTTGCATTTTTTTGGAAGTAAAATTGCTTTCATATACGTACCTATATACCTAATATGAATTAAGTGCAATTTATGGAAAAAATGTGGAGTAGTTTGAAAGATAATACACCTAATAAAGTAATACTCATTCAACTTGCATTTGTACTCGTAGCTCGTAGGTGTTGTGGTGGTATAAATTCGTACAAATGAGAGTTCGAATTTATGGTGTCGTAGCTGTTTGATTTTTAGTACGTCATTTCGGCCAGCCTTTGCGTACGTATCTCGAATTCGTCTGTTTGTATCGTCAGAAATCGATTTTATAAATTTCGGTAACATAATCTCACCGGCAGCGCACAATTATGTCAAGTGTTCACATGCCCAATAAATGTAAATGTGCTAAAACTGTTCATTAAAATTTGATGTATAGAGTTAATGAATAAAATTGATAATTTACAGTGTACAGTGGCATCATTCAAATTAAACTAAAAATTATACTATTCGACAGGGGAAAATTTTTCAACTATAGGAGTCAATGATCCATACACTTGATACCAACAGCACAGATTTAATGTTATTTTCACAAATAAATATAAATATGTCATATACATTGAACTACAAGTATATGTATAATATTTTTTATCAGGAGGGGGCAAGTGCCCTATCTTGTCCCTCAATGGGCGCCCATGGTTGATATTTAATATATTATAGTACAAAAAATTAACAACTGTTGTTACCTAGGTATGAGTAGTATAATTTGATCTACAATTATGAAGACATCAGCCTCATTTTAAATATGATTGGAAGAGTCAAAGCGAGGTAGCTTAATTCTTTAAGCGTACAGACTATAGAAACAGTGTGAGTATGTAGATACCTAGTTTATGTAAAATGTGAATTGAAAAGTCGTATTGTATGAGATGTATCCTCGAATGTATCATACAAATGAGCATGAAAAATATTTTATTAAATTTAAATTTAATTTGTATAATATATTAAATCGTATGTATGTTCATATTAATATTCGAATCAGAAATGTGCATTGTATAAATATACAATGGCTCGATTATGCGTGTGCCTAATGCAAAGTATCTAATAATAAATTGTTGAATAAATTAGGCAACATTGTACAAGTTCCCTATCATTTTTTTAATAGAAACCATAAGTTTATATTATTATGGCTATTTTTTTTTTTTTAATTACGTGTCTAAATAAACGAAACATTTTATTAATCCGGATTTATTTATCTATAGTTTTAAGTTTTAATATTAGCGAGGTAATGTAATTATATTATTCATAATATTACAAAATAATGTCAAATATATATCTAAAAAAATATTATACAATAAATAAATATTTTAAGATAAGGTTAATAACCTTATTATTTTTTTTCTCGTAGCTTTTTCGCATTTATTAAAATAGTTAATATACTTATTATTTACTAAGGTTTAACTACGAATTTATTGACTCAGCTTTCAGCAATGATTAAACATGCATTTTCTTTTTGGTTTGTTCGCATAAACATGTGTAAAACCCACTTAATTTAAATCGAACGAAACAATCAAAATAGTAGTATAGGTATTAAGTGTGTTTTCGGTTTAACAAATTTTGTAATATACTTTTTACATGCAATACGATTAAAAGAATATTGTTTTTTGTTTTAATGCTTATATGCATGCCAAAACCTATTTAACTATACGACTTTTTAAAATATTTATTTACGACTCATAGTTTTAAATAAAATATATTATATAATTAATAATTATACATTGGCCATCATGATAAATGATAATTATTGTCAATTGATGAGAAATTTACATTAAGTTTATGTTAAGTTGAATAATTATCCGTTTAGTACATTATAGTGATTGGTCTATAATTTATTTAATAAATGTATATGCACTTATAATATATAGATAAATAAATAAACCATGTAATTCTAAGTATTTATTTGTTTTTTAAAGTACATGATTATAAATGTATTTACATATTTATAAAGTTATGTTATTATTTTGTTGTATATTATAATAAACTAAATTAAAGGACCACAATACAATGACCTTTCGTGTTGTAAATAATAGAATAACAAGTGTAGATAATAGTTTATTAGACCAGTGAAATGGTTATACGGTATACCTTATACCTATCACTGATAAATATATATTTTGCATAGATATTATAATTTATAATACGACATACCTATACAGTATACATACCTATATATATATATTTTTTAATCAATGGCTATAGTTTATTGTGTATAATTATTTATACTTAACCTTATCGTTTTTGTTTTCTTTATTGATTTTATAAATGAATTTGAATTTTATTATAAAACTATAGTATTTGCTAAAAACAGTAAAACCTAGAGTCTAAACCTAAGTATATTCGTAAATTGTAGACATAGTTATTAATATTGATAATCGATAGGTATGTAATAAAATTACTATAGGAATACATTTTTATATTCAATCAAAATAAAATATAATTATTATTCATTAATCTTAATAATTTTTTTTTGTACCATACTATGATAAAATGTTTGATATAATACAATGGGACCTTATAAAGTTTAAATTATTATTGATAAGCAATTTAAAAAATCCAATGCCATGACAATCGTAAAAATTTTCATCCTATTTAAATTTTAAAACCATGTAAAATCTGTTATTTAATTAGCCCATCATTGTAACTATATAGCAAACCACTCAATCCTATAATCACCGAACCGCAACTTCACAAAATTTGTGTCAAAGTATCAGAACAATTATGCAGCTAATCATTTTGAAAAAGGGGGAAAGTAGGTAACCACTCGTTGTATAGAAGGTGTTGGTTCATGATTGTTCATCATTGAGTAAGTCATGTAATGTGAGAGTTAAATTTGAATTCATTGTTAAATAATTGAATACAAAAAACGATTCTGTGGAAAGATGGTTTGTCAACCTATATTATTATAAAAATGTTTTATGATGTATTTAGTATTTTTATACTGTTGAAGTTGAAAATTTAACTATTTTTTCTACAATTAAAAGCACTCGTAATTCGTAACATCATTTAATTCATTGCTCGGATAAATCGAATTAAAACAAATTAGTTTTATTAATTCATTTTTTTTTATTTATTATATAATATTAAATGATTATGATTTATGATATTAACTTTTTTAATGATGAGTAGGTACTAGGTATCTACTAATAAATTTCATAAAATGGTAAATATACCATGTACGAAGTAATACGTTTCTACTTTTTCAACAATACAATATATTATATGTTTAATTGTTCTTTAGCATTGTATACTATACTTACTATTTAGTATTTACATTTATAAAACATCGTTAATGATGGCCATTCTTGTTTAATTTACATGCATTTTTATTAATAAATACGAGTGGACGACTCTTCCATATTTATTTAGTGCACTATGTATAGTGAATGTAGCGCTAGTGAGCTATTATTTAGTTACCTATTAATTATTATACATCATACCTACGCGTTTATACATGACTGTGTTTTATTGTGCACTGGTACCTACATTAAATTTTTTTTAATATATCTTGACTAATATACATATTATTATTTATTATATTATACTGCACAATATTAAAACTAACCATAATACTGGTTTAAGATAGTTCCTTCTCTCAAAAATAATAATTATAACAAAAAAATAAATTGACAGTATTTCGATGTCACAGAAAAATTAAGAATTAAATTACTTTTCTCGAAAATAAGGTCATACAATAAATATAATTATTTTTATATTGTGTTTACTATCAGAAAATAATAATTTATCGTCAAGAAACAAATTAAAAAATATGCAAAATACTTTAATATAGAGTGTCGTTCAAGCACAGGATAAATCAAACAGCTTATAATGTGATTGAATTATAAAATATTGATGAAAAAAAAAATAATGCGTATTTTAGTTGAATGGTAGAATGCTATACATAACAAACAATTAAACATAAATACAAATACAACTAATATTATACTGGTTGGATATACAGTCTAAAAGTACAACTATCTAGATTCTAGAATTATTTCTCATTCCATTTTAAATAAAATTAGAAGTGTGGTTTAATTTTTATGTTTTGATAATTTGTATAATATATTAATATAATAACATAATATATATATATAACCACAATTTACAAGTGTCACTGGCTGGACCATAGAGTTGAAGATTTACAAAAATATCTTACTGTATATAAAATATTTATAGACTACCACACGTGTATTATGAATGTGTGTGTAATGGATATTTTCATGACAAAATAAAATATTAAAAGAATGTATACCTACTCGTATTTTTCAATCAAAAAACTAATAGGTCAAATGAACTTTGTCATTGATTAGCAAGTCATCGTATTACTATATAATATAGATTAGACAGATGTATCAAATTTGAATTCAATAAATAATCATTGCACTACACGAAATATGAAAAATAATTTAAACGTAGCCAATTAGGTTATTCTTCTATAAGGATATTTTATAGCATATTGATACAGGGTGATTATTTTATCAAACAGCAATCATTATTTCAAAACATTAATATTTTTTATTTGTTATTTTTAGTCAAAATAAAACAACATTTAAATTTGTCTATTACTCCAATTACGTTAAATCTAATTTTTGACAATAACAAATCATAAATTATAATGTAACTAATATAAGTTTATAAATTAAATAGCCTAAAGCTTTAAAATCAATTTAAATAATCAGAAATTTTCAAAATGTCTAATAAAAAATAATACACGTTGTACAAGAAAATTACTAAAATTATTATTTTTTATATTTTTAGGTATCTGTAAGAATGATAACTTATGTTTGATATAGTATTACACTTTTACTGCAGCAATAAAATAAATAAATAAAATTGAAGTATCTATAACCTAATCTAACTTATCAGTATGAAAATATAAGAATTTCAATGAAATAATGAAATAAGATTTTGTTAAAAAGTGTTTTAATATAAATATTTCCTTTTTTTTCTTAATTGTTTTTCCTTGTAGGTATATTTTGTAAAGTACTGGGAAATTTTTGCTTCTGTCACCCATAAGTACCTATAAAATAAATTAAGATATAAGATAAGTTTTTTACTGTTCCGTAAGGTGACGTAAGGCACACAAAAAATATACCTATAATTCTAAAACTGTGGGTACATCGCTCCGCTTATAGAATCTAAAATATAAACATGTACAGGTATTTTAATATCAAAATTTTGTTTAATTTTTTTTTTTTTTTTAGTGAACTCGAGTTTAGAATCTTTCAATAAAAAGTATATTATTTTCGACGGAATAGATACTTTTAGTGATATTTATTTGAATAAAAAACTTATTGGTTCAACGAATAATATGTTTGTGAGGTACACTTTTTCCGTTGAAGAATTTCTTAAAGTATGTATGAATGTTATACATATATTATATATTTTATCTTAAAATCTTGTACCTAATAACATTAATAATTGTAACGTGACATAGTACCAGGAACAAGAAAATGTTTTAGAAGTTATCATTAAGTCACCCATACGCATGGCAAATTATTTTTTTAATGATTATTCTAATAAAATCCCACCATTTTGTGTCCCTAAAGAATACAATGGAGAATGCCATGTAAACTACTTAAGAAAAATGCAAAGTTCATTTGGATGGGATTGGGGTCCTGCATTCCCATCAGTTGGAGTATGGTAAGTATATTGTAATTGATAGCAGTTGTGTACATAGACGATACTCATCTATGTGAATAGTAAGAATTAATAAAACAGTACAATGTATTTTTTTATGTTCATGTTTTAGGAAAAGCGTAAGAATAGTAATGTTTCAAGATAATTTATTAGAAGATATTAAAACTGAAACGATTGCGGCGAACACATCACATTGGTTATTAAAAACTGATATATACATTCAATGTTTTGAAAGTATTTCTAATGCTAAATTTAAGTTAGCTTTGAATACTGAAAAAAGTATTATAAGTATAGAACAGAATTGTTGTAACGATATATGTGTTAAAAACGAAATGCACACTGGAGTTGAATTATATGTGCCGAAGGTAATAAAAACTATAATAAAAAACTTAAAAATTATTTATTAATTGATTTAGTAAATGGCTTATTATGGTTTTTAAATTCTTACCGAAATTAAGTAATTGTGTTACTTATCTTTGAATTTATATCTGTTAAATGTTATAATATTTGACTAAATAAAATTTAATACGATAATAATAAAGAAGATACCAATTTATAGGTTCCTATTTATCTATGATTTAAAGTTTAAAATTTTGGGTTGAATATAATATAGTATTATAGTTAATATATATATAGAGTATTAATTGTAAAAAATTATTTAAAATTTTAGTCTATTGGACATAGGTAACTATCTTGTATTCTTGTCTCTAAACACCAAAGAATTATATTCTTATAGTTACAAGTTATACCGTCACCTCAACTCTTATCCAGTTGTCCCTTACATGATATACTTTGAAAATATTTAACTAACTATTATTTCATAAATACATGGGTATAAATCTAGAATAGTTTAGAGCAGACAAGCTCTATTCCCAGTTAAACCATTTTTAAAATGAATTAATTTATCAGACTACCAAGGCTAGAGCCAGCAAAATATTTGGAGGGAGGGTGTAGAATAAATATGTTTTCTTAATTTGTTAAATATAATAAAATATGAAATTATAATAATATAATAATAAAATTTCGGGGTGGGAGGGTGTTTGAACCCTAACTCCGGCTTTGTAGACTACGGTAGATTATTCTTTCATATATTAGTAAGAAGTACCTAATAAACTAGGTACCTAAAGGTGTATCTAATTAATGTAATGCAAAGTGAAGCGAAACGATGAGTAAATAATAAGATACATCTAATAATATACTCATTTATAGGTAGTTTTAAAATTTTTCTTTACAGAAAAGAAAAACAAAAAGAAAATGTATAAATAATAAATCAAAATAAATAAATATAAAATTTCGTTAGTCGTAATATTTTTTACTTTTTATACTTGTGACTATCTGGTGTGTCTCAAATATAAATTAATTCTTATAAAAAAATTAATTATATTTTATCAAAAGAAATACGAGGGGGGTTATCGGGGAAAAAAAATTTTAAATTTTAAAATTAATTTAATTTGCAAGTTCTATATCTATATTTACAAATAAAAATGGAAGCATCTCAAAACTATTTTAATTTTTTTTGAAAATATTTGAGTTTAATAGTGTAATAAACTAAAAACTAACAATTCGTATAATTATGCACTAAAATTAAAATTCGTTATTGGAAGTTTCCTTAACTCTACTGCAGTAGGTACCTATACTGTAGTTTGATGGTATCCTATTTACAATATATATATCTAACTGTTTATAGATATCATCATCATATACAAATTTATGATAATATAGTATACCTATTACCTATACGGTTACATAATTACACTGCAAATTTAATTTTTATTTCAGACTGATATAAACACTTGGTGGCCTAATGGATATGGTGAACAGCCACTGTATAATTTAAGCATAGAATTAGAAACTAAAAATGATATTCAATCAAAAACAATTTCTATAGGATTCAGAACAGCGGAACTTATCCAGGAACAAATTGATAAAAATGATCCAAAATTGGGTACACGTATAAGTATTAAGTGTAATAAGTATATCTAAGTATATATATTATATAGTCGTATTTCTCGGAAGTTGATTAAGTATATAAAAAATTCAATGATGACCTAAACTTTAGGTTTTGTTTAGGTCTTTCACAAAACTAAAAATGTTAAATAAGTACTTTAAAAAAATTAAAAACCATAAAATATCAAGGTAATCTTAATATTAATTGACAATTGCATTGCATTTCACGAATCAAATATTAACATTCAATAATAAATAAATAAAATGTAATATTTAAAATAAAACAAAATCAATAAAATCTATACTATTTGATATTTCCGTGAAAAATTTCATTAATATTAGTATAAATATTTTGTTGAATAGTTTTATTAAAAAATAATCTTGATTGTAAAATTTGAAATAAATCCTAAACGTAGAAAAATCATAATTTTTCTTTCTGTTAATGAAAGTTGTGTAAAACTAAAAATTATAGCTGTGGTTCAATGTTATCTAACGCCACTTTTTGGTTCCGTTTGTTATTTACTGTGACGTTTATGTTTACCACAATTTTTTCTTAGTCTGATTTAGTACAGAAACGTATTAAACAATTCAATAAAAAAATCATAATCATTTTAAAGCCCATACCGAAATATTAAAAAAAAAGTTAGGTATTAAGCTATTTTAATAGGTAAATAGTATTATTGCTTATTGCAGTTATATCGTATTCTAAAATACGACCTTTTTACAGCACGTGCCAGAAACCCAGGGCCTTCGTACATAATTTCCATAATCATGATTATTTTCAGAACTGTTGAAGGAATTATTTGTAGGTATTTCATCTGGACAAGACTCATGCACCATACATCACTTTTTTTCAACATGAATTATTTATTTTAACTGTACGAGTAAAATTAAATTGTATTAAGCCTACAAATCAATTAAATTATGATTATTTCGTAAGTAGATTACAAATTGGACATTTAAACTAAAAATAAAAATATAGAAAACATTATACAGCAGATATCATTGCAAAGAAAGCTGGTAAAAAAAAGTTTGAACCATAGCCGGAATTACAAAATAATGTCAAAAATATAAAATTAAATTTACCTACATCAATTCATAAATATTTGAACACATTTTAAGCTAGGAAATAAGGAGCTAAGCTCCTAAATAATATAAAAAAAACATCAATTTCTAAGTCTTACTAATAAGTAATAACTAGCTATAACAAAATTGAATACACATTTTTTATATTTATATATTTTTTAGGATTATCTTTTTATTTTAAAATAAATGGTGTGCCAATATTTGCTAAAGGCACTAATTACATTCCGGCCAATATATTTCCAGAGAATATGAATGATGAAAATGTTATAAATAATTTGTTAACTGCAGCAAAACAAGTTCATATGAATACTATTCGTGTATGGGGTGGTGGAGTGTACGAGAGTGATATATTTTACAAAGTAATTAAGCCATTAAAAATAAAATAACTTTATACTAAATTCAAATTATTTGCATAGATATGTGACAAGTTAGGTATAATGGTATGGCAAGATATGATGTTCGCTTGTAATATGTATCCAGCAAATCAACAGTTTTTAGAAACAGTAGAGATAGAAATAAAACAACAAATTAGAAGACTACAATATCATCCAAGCATAATATTGTGGGCAGGTAATAATGAAAACGAAGCTGCATTAAGAGGCAATTGGTATGGAACAAGGAACAATTATTCTATGTTTGCTTCTGACTATATTGCACTATATGTCAACACAATAAAAAAAATAGTAATAGAGGAAGATAAAACAAGACATTTTCTGGTATCAAGTCCTACTAATGGTTTAAAATCTGAAGAAGAAAATTATATAGCAGAAAATCCATATAGTGCTTTATACGGAGATGGTAAATTATATGAACTTTAAATTAATTATTTAAGATATACATTTTTTTAAATTAAAATTTTTTAGTACATTACTATAACTATGAAGTTAATAGTTGGAGTTCAATTTTCTTCCCGTGGACTAGATTTGCATCAGAATATGGATTACAGTCTCTTCCTGCATACCAGACATTGCAAAAAGCTTTTGATATAAATGATTTAATTACATTTCCCTCACCAGCACTAATTCATAGACAACATCAACCTTTAGGATACGGGTTTATGTTGTATCAAATAGAAATCAATTTACCTGTACCACCAAAGCCTACTGTAAGTGATTATGTTCATTTGAGTCAAGTAAGTATTTTTAAATAAAGCTCACTTGATATTTATCAGTCATCACTTATTATTGTTATTAATATTGTGTTAGATTGTTCAAGCTAGAGCTATGAGAATACAAACAGAATGGTATAGAAAACATAGAAATACATTATTAAAAGATGGTAGAGGTTTAACCATGGGTGCATTATATTGGCAGTTAAATGATGTATGGCAAGCACCAACTTGGTCATCAATAGGTAATAAAACTAGTTTTAAGATTGTTTCAACAAAAATGGATTTGCATACATATTAATAACTATATTATATACTATGTTATTACATGTCTAGATTATTTCAGGAATACTTTAAAAATAATCAATAATGTCTTTTAAATACTATTTAAAAATTAAAATTAATAAATAATAAAATAATTGACAATATATTAATATAATATATTATATACTAAAAATTAAAATTAACTAAAAATGCTCCATTAATAAACAAAATTGAGTAATAAAAGTTTTACTAATGAAGTATCTGCTAGGTATATGAGATAAATCATGTACTTGGAATGCATTATCCTATAGTCTATTCTATTCAGAATAAGAAACACAGTCGGCGGAGACTAGTTTTCGTCAACAGTGGTCAGACAACACCCATTTGTCTATCCCTATCAAAGACAATAATCTATAAGCTGACCGTATATAGTGACCATGCCAATGCGCAGTAGTCGGCTGCCGATTGTTATTTCTTATTCTGAATAGACTATCACTATAGAATACCTAAAAAATAATGTACTTTGCATTATCAAGTTTTAGTTATTATATATGAGTCAAGTTGTTTTTCCTTAATAACTCAATAATATTATTTATTATAAATGGATATATTAACCTAAAAATAATCAAATTATTTATCAAAATTTATTAGTTTTAACAAATATGTACTATTATATTATATTAATCATATTTTTTATATGATATGTAATTTTAATTTCCAGATTATGATCAACGATGGAAAATGTTACACTATAGTGCATCAGATTTTTTCTCCCCAATTATCATAGTTCCAGAATTAGAAATTTCAAATAATTTAACAATTTATATTGTTTCTGATAGTCTAGTTGATTTGGAAGTAATTTTTAATGTAGAGATATATAGCTGGAAAAGCGATATTCCACTCACTACATACATATCAGATACTATATTATTGGTTAGTAGTGCTTTAATTATTAGTGTTATCTATTACATTTCAATACTTGTAAAGTTAATTTTTAATCAAATATTTCTTTAATTGTTTCAGAAAAATAATAGTGCCCAGTTAATTTTAAATGAAAACTATTTTAATTGGTTAAATGCAATAACAGAGAAATGTGGTCAAAGCAAAGACCAACAAATTCGATCTTGTTTTTTGCACACTAAGTTATATTATAATAATATAAATATGACAGAGGCATCTCCATCTAATTACATGTTCCCAAGCACATTCAACAAAATTATTGGCTATGAGACACCTAATATATTGGTTAGTTTTTTCTATTTGATAAAATGTTTATTAAATTCAATTTAACTTAATAATAGTCAATATAATATGGTTATTTTTTGGTATCAATAGTTAAATACATTAAATGTTTGTGTTTACTAAATAATTATCATTATAAGATATTATGAAAAAAAATAAATATAAAAATGTGTAGGTACTCCAAAAGAAGTAATCAGTGTTACAAAATAAATTAGAGAAGAAAACCTCCATTAAAGTAATTTTACTAGAATTAATACAAAACAAATTTACAAATATCTTGTCACAATAATTAAATTATCAATTTTATAATTGTTTCAAATGATTGTTAATAAACTAAAATGCTAATGCTGAATTTTGAGTATCAATTATAATATATATGTAATCATAGAAAGATAATTTGATTAATTTCATAAATATCTCCACAACTCATATTAGAGCCATACCTTGACTTAATTTAAAATTATTACTAGGTACCTGCTTTTGAAAAGACATCAATATTTTTTTTTAGAGTTTTGCAAATATTAAATAATTAACTCTAAATGGTCATACAAAATTTAATATAAATTAATAATCTAATCACTTCTTAGACATGCATTTAAACTTGGGACTAAATAAGTGAATACTCTACATATATGATAGGTACATATCATACTATTTTACAGAAGTGTGCAAAAACAAGATATTACACTTCATTATTAGTTAATTCAGAATAATGATGTCTTCATTACACTAAAAATAAGATAACCACATA
The DNA here is from genome assembly GCF_020184175.1 of Aphis gossypii. Taxonomy (NCBI): domain Eukaryota; kingdom Metazoa; phylum Arthropoda; class Insecta; order Hemiptera; family Aphididae; genus Aphis; species Aphis gossypii. The sequence goes on from NC_065531.1 coordinate 83,957,527, forward strand.
TTAAAAACAAAAAAAATAACCATTTTCAGTGTAATATCTACAATCTATATAAAAAATTTGAAATATTATAAATCCATAATTGTTTATCTACAAATAATTAAAATTAGCATTTATTGATTCTTCTTCACAGGTGTCCAGAATTTGGCAAGAAAAGAAAAACCAAATAAATGTTAAATTGGAATCAACAGGAATAGGCTTGTTTGTTTGGTTAAATGTAACTCAAACCGATGGAAATTTTAATGAAAATGGATTTGTTATGTTGAACAAAACAAAAACTGTAAAATATATGTCAAACAAAGATATCTCGCTAAAACAATTTAATTTAGAAATTGAATACCTTAGAACAAAATTTATATAGTTTTAAAATGTTACATCTCAAAAAAAAAAAAAATTAACATTTACATTATTTGTAAATCACTTACCTTAAGTTAAACTATTTACATATTATACATAAATACAAAATAAAATTTTCTTTCATAGATTTACAGGTTTTTTTTTAACTTTATTCTCTGGAGCATTTGGATTTTGGCCTTTGTAAAATTGTTTGAGTAAATCCATTGCTTGGTCTCCGAACAATCCACCTTTGACTTTACAATTTTTTAATCCAGGAACAGCAAGTACAGTACCACAGCCACCAAAACGGTCATTAGCACAACCATAAATAATGTTAGTACAAAAACCAATATTTGCCAATACTGAAGCACACATTATGCAAGGTTCCACAGTAACAACGACAGTTATGTTTGATAATTTTTCTACTAGGCCAGCCTTAACAATTGTATCGACACAATTCAATTCAGCATGCCTAGTTGCATTTTTTGTTTCATTTACTGTGTTACGACCAGAAGCTAAAATATTACCATCATCATCAACAAAAATACAGCCAACAGGAACTTCCCCAACTTCTAATGCTTCTTTAGCTAAACATAATGATTTATTCATATGAGCACTCCAATCCATTTTTATTTGAACAACTGGAGAATATGGTATGATTTGAGTTGATTTAATGTTTCTTTTTTCCAGTTTTCTGCTGTGCCAACACTGCGTGGACTGGGATGAGGAATTTGTATAATCTAAATTTTAATAATTTTATAGTTAATTTCTGAATAAGTTTAAATTTTCTATTTTTACCTTAATATTATTTAATTTAAACTTCTTAACTACTTCAATAGACCTTTTTTCAGCATATTTTCCAATAGCAACAATGGTATCAGTTTGAAGTAAAGTAACTATATCACTTAATGATTTGTCACAGATTTCTTGTAATTTTTTTTGGAATTCACTCTAAAATATAAATTTTAATTAGATTCTACAATCTACTATAATATATCAAATTGCTGAATTCATAGTAAATTGTCAGCTATATAATGTAATGTGTAATATTATTTACTTATTTTTAAAATATAATTTAATGTTATTTAAAATTTATAAAAAAATGTTTTTAACACTGAATAAATAATACTAATAATATTTCAAGTTTTAGTTAATAAAACTTAAAATGTTGCACATTTTTAACAAAATAATTTTCTAATGTTTATTACTTAAACAAATTTTGTTTTAATTTTTTTTAACAACTCATGAGGAACTTTGTATAACTTTTGAGCTTTTTGGGTTAGAAATAAACATTTTAACAACATAAAATAATAATTTTTTTTTTTTAAAAATAAGTTTTAAATTATTTTGAAAAGTACTTTAATTTAAGTAACTAGTTCTAATTTTCTATCAAGGTTTATTCTCGCAGTTGAATATCAAATAATTTTACAAAACATATTGATAAATACAGATAAACTTGATTTTAATGCTAATAAATTTATTGTACTGATTAGAATCTAATATTTGTCTTCAATAGATAGATTGGTAAATTTTTATTTTTTTTATAAATTTAAAATTTTAATATAGATCATAATATCATTATATTATAGTAATATGGTACTACCTTAAATTTAGACTATTAGTGTTAGGAATTATAGTTTAAAACACTTGAAAATAGAATAAAATTGAAGTAAATAATAAATACTCAAGTCTTAAATGAACTCATACTTTCATTGTAAAAAAATTTACTTATTATATATAATAAACACAATAACTATATTTTATAAAATAATTATTTGAAGTCATAAAAAAAATATTTCTGCATAATTTAATAAAAACTCAAAATGTTAAGCAAAAAAGTTTAAAATCATACAATCTTAACTACTGGTAATTTATAAAATTGTATAGGGGTTCATAACACACAAGTACCTATAAAGAATAAGATAAATAAAAGATGAATTTTTAAATATTACCTTTAAATCGCCTGGAGTGATATTTTTAGCATTTTTATTCATTAATGCTAAAGGGAAGTAGTTATAAATAAAACAATCTTTGAAAAACTTATATGGATCGCCTTTACTGAGTTCAATAAAAAGATCCCATAATCTTTTACCACTCACTTCACTTCGATGGCAATTAAGACCATTAACTGGTCTTTGAGGATGATAATTTGTAGGCGTTTTTACTTCTCCATCTACTTTTAAATAATCTCTGACAATATTAACTTCACCAAATGGTATCTAAAAATTAAAAAATTATAATCTTACTCATTATTTTAAAAATTAAAAACTTAATTCTTACACCAGTTTGACACATTCCCCAAGGTCCTGGATTAATGCCTAAGAATAATACTTTTTTCTTTGTAAGTAAAAACTTTGTTAAAAATGCTTTATGTAAATTGGAAGCATAATCCAATGGGCTATAAATATATTCAACATTTGGACCATAATTCAAATTATTTAACTGAGATACAAGATCATTTTCTAAGTTTATAAAACTATCAACTAAATCATCAGTTTCAGGTTCATTTTGTTGAGCAAAGTATTTTGATACAGACATTTATACCTGAAATATAGTTATATAATGTTACATTACTTTGTATAATTTGTTTTAAATAATAATAGAAAATTCAAAATATTGTAGATTTTTATTAGTATTCTAGTAAAAAAATATAGGTTTGTAGTATATTGATACCTCATTAGATATATTTAATTATATATTAGACTGCAAACCAATATAATTGTATTAAGAGACAAGGTAGAACAAAGAAAGAGAAAGGTAGCAATATGAATAAAGACAGAAATTCAAAATTTGAGAGAATTATAGTTAAAAACAACTGAAATAAATTATAAAAGAAACTTACAACATCCTAATATGTACCTATCTACTGAACTAAAACAATGATAAAACCGTTTGCTTACTATTGTCTTCTAAGAATAATATAAAACATTTAATTATACATCTATTATAAGTTATTAGTTTTAACATAGTCATAGCTTACAATTAGAAAACCGCTATAAATGTAATTTAAATTCAAAAACATTTTATATAAGTGCATTGCACATAACTATAGAAGTATAAGTAATAATTTTTTATACATTTTTTCAATTTAATTTGTAATTAATTATTTTAATAAAAATATATATTAGTATTAACATAATATAAAATTGTTTCTGTAAATTATAATACTACTATTGTCTACACGTAATAGTATTCAATGAAAATTATTCGATAAATCCATTAATTTCTACGCATGCTAATATATTATTATTAAACATTAAGTGATAATTTAATAATTTCGAAAATATTATCAAATCAAAACTATGAGTTTAGTTGTATAACACTTTAGAATTGTAAAATATTTATTCCTAGTATTAAATTTAACAATAAATAATTTACCAACTAGTAACTACATACCTATTAATATATTTTTATTAGTAGGTAAGACATTATACTTATAAAATATTTTGATTTTATATCCAGGTTTTAAGTTTTACTGTTCCAGGTAGGTAATATACACATAAATATTTATATTTGAATAATAAGAATACTTACATACCTACACTACTAATGACAATAGTCATTATTAAATGTTGTGATGATACAATGAATAGCAATCATTGTCATAAAACGTCTCAGGTCGTATTTTGTACAAATTCAATTGAAAATTAATTATGAAAAAATTAATAGAAACTAATTACCCATCTATTTCTAGTATAAATCTCATTGATAATTTTAAACTTTAATTGATTAAAAAAACATTATAAATATATATTTCTGAAATGATCACGATACTTTATAAGAAAACGTTCTTGATTTCTTTACTAATTTATTACTTTTTTAGTTTTTCACAGTCAGACATTTAAATTTTGGAGCAGCACTAAATAATTTCAGTAATTTCCGTGGTTATACTAAAATTTCATATTCCTTTTTCTTATCAGTTATCACGGATGTGATAATAAATAAATAATAATCAATAAATATTATTAAAATAATAAGTAATAAATAATATTACGGAATAAGTTAATTTATGTGTTAGGTATCATTATAATAATTGACCACTAAACGACTGAACCTCTCTAGTCTATACCAGCGGTTCCCAATCCATCGGCCGTGAACAATATATTATTAAATATTGTATATAAATATAATATATTATATGCATATGATTATATGAATATAGATGACTATTATTATAGTGGGCCTTAAGATTTTTTTACAATATTGATAGTCCGCACAACTAAAAAGATTAGGAACCGCTGCTTTAAACAAAATAATTTATAGAATTTAGTGAAATTACTGAAATTTTATTGTTTTTCAATATTTTATTATATGTTACGGAAATCAACACTCTTAAATCATTATGTTGATTAATTATTAATGTCGTAGGTAGATGGTAATTACTAATTTTATAAAATAGGTAACGCCATCCATAACTATATGTATTTTAGTTAGTTTTAATTATCCATGTATTGTGGAAGTATGTTAATCGGTATGGATCTTAATCCCCGTATTATAGCTATACTAAATATTTCTGCACACCCTACACTAAACTTTCAACATTAAAATTTGCCATAAATTAATAAACGTTATGAATAATAAGAATATTTTAAGAATAAAAATATCTATTTTAACACAATATTATTCAAATGATTTGATTCTTGATTCGGTAGGTATATTGGTAAGTACTAAATACTGATCGATTCTATAAAAAAATATAGTATGTTTAGTCTAGAGGCTAAATTAATGATAAATCTATTATTCCAATCGAAATTAGTTACACCATATTTCAAGCGATACGGATGTCCCATAAACGATAAATCCTCGATAATCAATGGTCAACTCTCAGATTTAAATATTAATATTACAATATATTTGTATAATAAAATATTATTTGGCAAAACGTCATATTAGTTACAACGAGCTCCTGTATATCAGATTCAGCCCACTCCCTCTTGTAGAGACCCTAAGAATAGTTATAGGTGTCTTTGTGTCAAGATTATATAATAGATCAGTTCACAATTATTATACTTTGATACCATTGCCTAGACTAGAGAGACAAGTCACTGGGTATAAATAAAATAAACAGTATTATTATAATATTAATTAAGTAGGTATTAACATTAGACATTAATTAACATAACAAGTTTATACTTACGGCAGTACGACCAGAACGTCACTCCTCAGTCCTCAGTCCTTACTCCTTACCCATCTACTAAATACTAAATGTTTAAAATATAAAAGAGATTGAAATGAAATAATTAGTTACTGGTTAGGTAGTAGGTACAATGAAAAATTCCACCGAAATTAAACCAACATGAAAATATATTATTAATTTATTGAATGACAAGGGCGGGAATTCCAAAAGTGAACTATTTCAGTCGTAGAAATTATCTTATGACTATATTATTTTATACCTTTTTTTTTTCCTGTTTGAACTGACGACCGGGAGGGAACCGCTTTCGCATTACTTCCTCCCGGCCGCCAAATATTATTTTATACCTACAATTATATTATATAACTATTAAGTTTATACTCGGCTTAAATTAAAAAGGTATAAGTTGGTAAATTCACAATTGTAGTAATTTAGTATTGAAAATCGATTCTTAAGAAAAAATTATTAACATTATAATTACACGTACAATATATATTATAGTTTATTATAAATTTTAATAATAGTTCAAAAGTTGTGTGTATTGTTAATAGTTAATACACGGATTAAATTATTAAAATTAGTTTATATTATATACGTAACGTGGTAGTACACTATTATCTATATCAGTGGTTCCCAAGTCCCAACCTTTTTCATTCTACGCCCCCTTGTAAATTTACTAAAAATTTCATTCCTCTCCTTAAATTAGAGTTAGGTAAGGCAAATTTTTATTTTTTTGTGATGCTTACAATCATACAAAATAATTATATATTATATAAATATACAATATACAACTATTTATTATTATTATTTTCATAATTTTAAAAATATAGTATAAATCAACTTACGAAGTAACAATATTAAGAATAAGAAAAAATTATTGTATATATAAACAAAAATATATTAGTATTAAATATTAAATAATATTATACATAACGATAACGTCATAACGATGATATTGAAAGTGCGATTCGAATGACATGTAATCCGTAAACGTAAAGTCACGTCTAGAAATAACATTTCAACATTTTCAACGCATGGATAATGGATATATCTGTATTCTACTATCCTTTATCGGAGGCAAACAGTCAGCCGTGAGATAGCCAGATAGTATTAATGGCTATAGCTATAGCTATAGCTATAGCCTCATCTGTATTAACAGATAGCCGTGAGTCGTGCAAATCAAACTTTTTATCTATTAATATAAGATTGCGAAAAGGTCCAACGACCTAATCGTTATAACTTATAATATAATAATTATAATTGTTATTGATGGGCGATAATCTGAAAACTAATAGTGATTTCAATTTTATAATTTTAAACATTGCAAAATAACATAATTATTTTCGTAATTCCATCATAACTATACATATTCCCCCCGAGACTGCTCTAAATTCCCCTTCAATCAGGAACCACTGACCTGGGGAACAAAAAAAGAGTCCCGAAAAAAGTTTGAAATATTTGAAATAAAACATATATCTATAATCACTTTGTATATGTTATGACTTATGAATTAATTTTTTCCTACCATCCATAGATCTATATAGTATATACTCATACAGTCATACTTTTGCCTAATTTACCTATTCCTCTACAGCAGCGTTTCCCAAACTATGATCCCCGGATCTGACAGAGAAAAAGTTTGGAAAACGCTGCTCTTCAATATTTACATGGGTAACTATAGTAACTATACTATAGTGTACCAGTTGATTTGGTAGTAACTTATTTTGGAAATCGATAGATACTTAGTAATTAGTATCTTACTATTTTATTAGTACTAATGTTTAATTATAATATCAGTTAAAAACTTAGATTCTATGGGATAGTTATGAATTATGATAGTATAAGACATTCGAAAGTGATACAAATAACACTTTACACTTGTATTTTTGAAATAAATATTATAAAATATTATACTTTCAAACATTGTAGTCACAATGTTTTATGTTGGTAGGTATTTAAAAATTATAAAATATATTGATTATAATTTATAGATGTTTACTATATATAATTCCAACAGTAATAATATAATTCTTTCAAATTTTGATTTCAGATTTGTATTCGTTTTTATGTGGCATGTATTATTTTAGGTACCTATCTACTCGATTACTCGTATAGGTAAATGTACCAAACATGGCAAACATTTCAGCTGTATATATTATGTATTATGATTTATGTGACTAATGATTTTTAAGCATTGAGTAATGGATAATTAAAATTTTTTTTATGTACCTACTTAGCAGTTAGCATAACGAAAATGTGCACTATTTATATTCTAGACTTCTAGAGTACCAGGGGCGGCCAAATAGTCGATCGCGAACAATTTCAAAGTCGATCATGTTAGAATTTATGTTTAGGGCCACGCGCCCTATATTATGTTTCTTATAATTATGGTTATATTCAATAATAAAAAACATTTTTTATGGAAGTCGATCTTCAAAGGTAAAGTATATTTTTAGTAGATCGTGACTAAAAAAAGTTTGGCCACCCTTGGTCTATACATTCCTATTGTTTATATTTACTATAAAAATAATTATAATTCTATAACAATTATTTTATTCTAGTTCAAATAAAAGATAAAAAAAAACCTAAGGCTTAAATTGTATCTCAAAACAAAATATTTGTCTGCTTCATGCTCGACACTTGTTGACTGTAGTGTATAATGGTTCGTTTTATAATTAAGTACATATGAATTTATTATTACATAATTTGTAGTATTGACATTGACATATTCAGTTGTTTTCTGGTATCCTCACATAAAACCAAATAACTAATTGCTAACATAATAATTAATTACATTGCCACAATGGCTAAAATGAAATCGTTCTATCAAAAAAAAAGAATTATAACAAAAGATAATAGGTAGGTAGCTCATATTTTTATAATTGAAAGAGTGGATAAAAATAAAATCAACAGGAATACATTTGCAATTTGTATTACATAGAATCGATATTACTATAACTTATAATAGGCATTAAAAAATAGAAATTATATGTTTTAAAAATATTAGTGGTCAATGATCATATATAATACAGCGGTGTTCACTAGAATTTAAGAAAGAACCAAATGTAATTTTTGAAAATTATTTGCGGGCCACATACATTATTAAGGATAGTAATTAAAAATATAAAAATTATATATATTATATTTATAGTTAGGAAAGGGTATTGTAGTGTTGTTAATAGTGCGGGCCGCACTAAATCTGTTAAAGGGCTGCATGCGGCCCACAAGTCGCGTAGTGGGGCCTGCTGATACAGTAGGTAATAGGTATAGTCGTATAGACTATAGACAGTATAGTTAACACATTACACAATACAATAATATAGTGATATCTCAAGAGTTTTATCACAGAATAGTTTAAACTATACTGTATTTTATCTTAATCCTATTAATATATTTTTATCCTTTTAATAATATACATAATTCTTAAAAAAAAAAAACAATACTGCAATATGTCAATAACAAATCAATAAATAAAAATTTAACTTCTGTTTTTTAAAAAACTACCTCTTTCTTAATGTTAATTGTAACAGTTTAAGACAATTTCATTAAAAAAAAAATAATAATAATGATAAACTGTGTACATTAAGTGCAAGGATTTATTAAATTTAACATAATAGGTTTACATGTATGTATCAGTAGTTAGTACATTAGTACATACTACATAAAAACAACTCGAACATCTATGACTATACCTAGCCTTGAACAAATGACTACTATGTGGTTGTGATTGTTAGTAGTATTCCATTAGTATAAAATGAGCGGAAATTAAAATTTCACAACTATAATAAATAATTTATAAATATTTATTTCTAAAATATAAAACTAAATATTAAATTCTTATTTGCTGGAAATAAAATAAATAACTTTCTAAGAACAATACTTTATGCTTTAAAAACACTATATATTTATAACATTGCTATTTTAGTGAATTAATGTATTACCTCATAGCAATATTTATTTTTTGGAAATAATTATTATTTGCTTTTTATTATAAAAAAAGCATAAAATAGTTTTGTTCAATATAAATATAATAATTGTATTGTTATAAATGTTAAGTAAATGTTTAATTTGAAAAACTAATAGGATGAAATAAAATAAATAATTTATTTATATTATATGATAAATGTAGTATACATTGTACAAATATTAGAGAGAAATATGATGCTGAACATTTATAATAGGAAAATTACAGTTGCGACATCTGGTGTCTTGTAAAACTACAATTAATTATTTTTAAAAATATTTAATATAATAATAATAATAATAATAAAAAACAAAACAAATAAGTATAAAATATCAACAATTAACAAAGAACATAATTTATTGATCACAAATATTATTTTTAATTACAACATTAAAACGGAACCAAACAACACAGCATTGGTTACATGACATATAAAGACAAAAAATAAATGTACTTTTAAACATAAAAAATAACATAACCACAACCTTACTTAGATTGAAAGTTAATTACAATAGTTTTATAAAAACAAGTTACAGTTCAGTTAGATTATATTAATAAGTCAACATCTCAATCAAATTTATTTTAAGGTAATTACTATGAAATAATTATAGTTAAACATAATATTTGCTAGGTAAATTATATTACTATTTATCACAGTGTAAACATTTCTTCTTCCTCTTGTTCAAGCCGTTGTCGTGAATTCATTAACTTTTTATTCTGGGTCACAATTATTGGTATTTCATCTGTACTCAGTGAAGGACCCTGTATTCTACGACTTGTTAGTCGTTGACGTGTAAACAGCACTTGTTCTTCTGGACAGTACCTTTATAACCAACGGATAATAATATTATTAATTTCTATCAATAATATCAAAATCAATATAAATTACATAATTTGAGAGTATATTGTAATGGTAGTTGAATGGACAAGTGAACTAACAACTTAAAATATTAAACATAAATAATTAAATGATTTGTTAATTCTGAATTATTTACTAGTAATTAAAATCAAAAAATAGAATTATTGTAAAAATGGCACTATTTTATGTTTCATTTTTATTCTCTGGTAATTAAATTATTAAGTACCCAAGTAATTTATATAATTTATAAAACAAAATTAGATAAAGAAATATGATAGTTCATCTTAATAATGGTAGCTTTAATGGCTAATAAAATACAAAAGTGACTTCACAGTTAAACTTGCAATAGATTTGAGGTGAAAGATTTACTTAAGGTACATCTATGTATCCCATTAATTTAAATATTTTTTATCACAAATTATTTTTTATATAAAATATATAAAGTTGAGTGTGCAATTGTTAACAACTGTAGGTCAAATTCTAATTATCTGTAAAGAAATTTAGATCATTTTAAGAAATAACTTACACACTTCTGTCTTGACTATCTATAACTTGAGCTCTTGCACTGGCAATTTTGTGATCTATTTTATTTAAAAAATTATTACAGTCATCAATGTTGTGCTCTTCAATCGGTGATATGTTAGATGGTTTTGACAAAGACCCTTTGTCATTTTGGTAGTTGTTTGTTCCAATCGCATTGCCATCGCAAGTAGGTATGTTTAGATGTTCCCTTAAGAACAAACTGTCATTCGTGAAGAGTCGGTTGGCATTTCGTATTTGCTCGGTCTAAAAGGATATTATTATAAACTAAGCGATTAAAGACGCAGGTATCTTTTAAAGGTGATTTATTAAAATATTAAAAATACTAAATAATAATTATATATACCGTCACGCTGTATTTAAGAGCAAGCCCTTGCAATGTATCTGTCTCTGTGACGACATGTTTGATGTAGTGCTCGTTTCGGATGAAGTTGGTATTGTTACTTATGCTACCATATTTCCTCAGAGGCTTAGTATTATCGCGTATGCTTACCCTTTCGTCCATTGGTATTTGGTTATGCCCATCGAAAAGATTGCTGTTGCATAATGAAATTTCAAAAGACAAAATCGTTTTTCACGTACACACGTATAATGAATGTACAAAGTACACAGCTCCTATAAACAAACATAACAGTTATAATGCTTTTGTACGTCGAGTCGAGTATGGATTATCTATAAGTTAAACAAATTATTATCATTATTATTATTATTATTAATATTATTACTCGAAAAGTGTGAGCACGATTTAAATAATTTCACACAGCGCGGTTTCGTAAGTTTCGTTACGTTTCGTTGCCAGCGTCAACGAAACGCCTTCACTTTTTAATGAGAATTTCTCTCATCAAATACCTAAAATATTTTTGCTATTCGTAAGATTTTTATTTTTGTGCTCCGAGATGACTATTGAACGAAGGCCCGACACACTGGACAGTCTCGGCAGTCAGTACGAACGAAAAAATTAACAAAAATTATAAAATGTATTTTATCTTATCATAATATTACAAGTTCTTATCAATATTATATATTCAATAAAATCTGGTACATGTGACACAATGCAACAGAGTTCTGAAGTAACATCACAGAAATAATAAATCAGAATAGATTAAATATTTAAATGGTATAAAATTTTAATCGCTTTAGTCTTACGATCTCATCCAATCAGAATAAAGAAAGTGCAATGTGCACTCCCTACTACTGCCACAGTGTCATCTTCAACTATAAAACAAATTGTACAAATTGTAGGTACTTAGTTATTAATTTATTGTAATAAACTTACGGTTGGACCACTTGGACGTCGGTCAAACATGGACCATGGTAAATACAAAATACTAACTTGCACGTAATTGCAATAATACTGAGAAACGAATAAAACATTCTACTTACAGGGTCTTAACACTTAATTGCTTATAGTACATTATTAGATAGGTGCATTTAAGTTATTATATAGGTACTATCGCGTAGCATACCAGTGGAAAATGTGGAATGTTGATTCATGATAGCTGATAATTCAGTGTTGGGTTCCAATATTTAAAACATTGTATAAAATAGATTTTTTGGTTTCCTAAGTACCGTCTTGAGAATAAAGGCGAAAATACTTTGCATAATATATGATGTTACACAATATATTATCATTATTTATTTTTATTTTACAGGCAGGACATGAGAAGTAATTGTATGTACTTAATATTCAATAATATATAAAATTATAAAATTGTTTTTATTTATTTTATAATATAAATATGTATTATGTCGTGATGATAGTTACAATTCGGTAATAGGTACCTATAAGAAAATAGGCAACAGTAATAGGGTATTTTTTTCAAAGTATAGTTTTAGACATTTACATGTCAAGGGAGATGACCAATTCATCAGGTTTCCCTCAGCTCAGTAAAACCACTTCTGACTTATCTATCTATTGGGGTAATGAACTATATACATCACATGAACAAATCCAGGATTTAAGTGACAGAGATATCCCGACCCCTCCCCTCCAAACTAAATCCAGTCATTCTTAACTGTTTAACACATACAATTAAGAATTATGTAATCTGATAATTTAGTTACATAAATAAAAAAAAAATACTTTAATATAAAAATCGAAGTAAAAATACCATAATTTTTATTTATGCATTTTGTATTTGATAATGTTATTACGAAATAAAAATAAAATGATATGCAACCCCCCTTCCTTAGGTACCTACAGAAAATAGATAGTACCTAGATAATGTACGTGTACCTTGCTTAGTGCTTATATATCATTCGACATTCGTAAATGCAACGACCTAATGTGCGCGTTTGGGAATTGTTTTTGTAAATAATAACTTGTTGTCTATTTTCACAATTTCACATAGATCCACATATATTATTAAACAAGATAGATTAATAATTATTGTGATAGTTACAAAAATATTATACACGTGATTTAAAATTTCAATGTATTTATATTTTATAGACTTATAATATTAATATAATAATAATAATAATAATAATATTTTTCTATTTACCTATAGTTGCATGTTTTTTTTTTCTGCTAACTTTTTCTTGGCAAATCCATTTGAACTTTGAAGTTATCGTTTGTTGATTGGTCCTTTACTAATTTCATCAGGTGTCCATTTGTGCATTTTTAATTTGTTGCTAAATAGTTGTAATTTGGTGATCAGAGATCACTAATACCACTCTTTTAAGATAAAAAAAATGATGTAGGTACTTTATCATAGTTATACCATAGTTTTAAAATACTTGTTATATAAATTGTGTAATATGATTGCGTACGTAAAGAAAACCATAATGATTAAAATTATATACCCATTACTCGTAGTGTCGTATATAAGTATAGAAAGTTTGAATTTGTCATTTATATCTTATCGAATATGTATAATACTTATGTTCTGCTTCAATTGGATTAGATCTCATAAAATGTGTAATAAAATATTTATTTACGTGGTTTTTTTTTTTGTTGGTTTCTTGATAGAAAATCCATCGTTTAGGTTTGACTTATCTTTTATTTACAAAAAATAATATGCTTTTCCATAGTCGTTACTCGTAGTATTTTTAACATACTCATAAAAAAGTCATAATGAATTACATAAAAAGCGTAATATTATTGTAATATTTGTAATTTTTTTGTTTTAAACAATCCGAAAAGAAATAGGTTGACAGGCTCTCTAGAAATAGATATTGCAGGCTGCAGCGTTGATATCCATAATCCATAGGATATATTAATAGTAGTAGATATACCTACTGTTCTACTACCTCTATTACTTATAATTTTAATGTTATAAATTATAATAATATAATATGTTATGTAGTATATATACAAACACAATACGAGTACACCCAGTACTGTCAGTACTACTGTTAAATAGTATTATGTGTAAATGTTAAATAGGTATTATACAATATTTATTACTTACTCTGCACTGACTGAACTCTTCTTTTCACTCTAATGTTTGTAATTGGAAAATCACAATTAACTTTTGGTTTTCAAATTACAACATACCTACAGTATAATATTTAACTATATTATACAGGCGTGGATTCAGAACATATTTACCGGGGGTTAGGGGGCATTTTGAATAAAATTTCACAAAAAACGCTATCGACAAAACAATAATGCATTTTATCAGCTGACGGAAATAGACATTTTTTCAATTCACCAGTCTACGGGGAGGGGGGCCATGGCCCCTTGGATCCGCGTCTGATATTATATAAGTACTTAATATATTACTTATATGTATAGGTACATTTATTATTTGATTTTAAACTGAGGTTTAAATAAAATTAATTTTTGTATTGCTTATAGTATACTAAAGATTTCAAATTTCAACACCTGTTTATAATTTATATTATAATATCTAAATATTGAATGAATTAATATTTACAAGCATTTTTAATTTAGATGTGAAATAGATATAATAAATTATAAACTGTTTAGAGACAATAAGAAGTATCTACTCAAATGGTATTGAGTTAGTGTTCAATAACGTTCAAAGTTACAAGTATCACTCTGTATATAGCGTAGGTACCTATGCGATATGTATATTAATCAATTAATCATAATATATTTAATCATACTTAATTATATTATAATGACTTATAAAATATCTATCTTTATATCTCTATATTCAATGTATTTTAATATTATATAGGTATAATAGGCGCCTCGTGCTATACCTAATATGTTGCCCAATTAAATTTGTTTACTTATGTATTTTTATGGTATAGAACTTATTGAAAAATCCAGTGAATTTAGTTACTTTTGCTTATATAATGTTTATAAAAATAATTTTTTGAACGGTTTAAATTATGGAAGAGGAGTCTACGTTATAGCTTGTATCTAAACGTATACCTATATAGCTAAGGTACCGGTTGACAATGATGTTTTTTTTTGCATCGAACTTGTTGAATAATTATATAATAACAAACGTAGAAACTCGTTTTGGAAATCTTCTTTTGAAACCAAACCTGTAGAATAGATACCTATGTCAATTTATAGTGTATAATAGAATAAATAATATATATTATATTATACCCTAATAATATAAAATAAAATCTTGGATGGTATTCCAATCATTTTTGGATATTTGTCATATTTATATTACCTACCTATTTAGTATTTATACTTACTAATTTCTTATACACATTTTTTAATAATAATAATGATAATAATTAATATTATTTTATTCCATCAAAAAATAGAATAATAAATAATATTTTCAAACAGAAGCTTAATAAATTATGGATCTCCTCAGAGTGCCAGCGAAGAGCGAAATTCCAAATTATAAGGATCCTATACCTATAATGTACCTACCTACAAACTAAAACAAGTTAAAGTTGATTGCACTCAGTATAGTAACCATACTAAACTAATATGAATTTAATCTATTACAGTATTACGTAAGCTTAATGCTATAGCTATACTGATTATAGGTATATTTATACATTATTACATTATATCTTTAATTTGCATTTTGCATAATATGTTGTCATATTGATACAATTTAAATTTATCATACATTATGATAGGTTACTATCATAGTTCCCATGTATATTCTTTATTAATTATATTTACCTATGATAATAATAATAATAAATCTTTACAGTTAATTGTTATTTAAAATCAGTTCAAAATATATTATTTACTAAAGAAAACATAAATATAATTATAGAATAGGTAACTCTATTCCGAAAAGTTGAAGTTTGTGATAAACAAGATACATTTATAATAGGTACCTACTAATTAAACATGATTCATCTTCATAAATGTTATATTTTGAATAACCTTTAGGAATTAGCCTTAGTTTAATTATGTTAATATTGGTATTTGATACATAAAAATCACCCTTAACTTTATGGGTAGGTAGTACCGTGGTACCCGGTGTTGGTGAGTTGCGGCCAAATTCAAATTCATGGAAAATGGATCCCACTATTCCTACTCTTGACCTTTTATAAAAAAAATATTTGTTTTATATTTCAGTAGAATATTTATTCATATAAAATGAATAGGTGTTTTTAAAATATAGAAAAATATAAATCCTCATGTGATATTTTTTCGATAAATGACAAATAACAACAATGTTTAATAATTAATAGCCTGGCAACCTTTTAAATTTAGAACAGAGCGATGAATATATTGTTTTTATATTGATGATTTTTTTTTTTGTGTTTATGTTACGGTAAAAGTTCGAAAATACTAGGTTTTATCGACCGCAGTCGGTAAATGTAAGAACTTCGGATATTTACCGATTAATTTCGGTAAAACGTTTAAGATATACAAAACTGTTTGTTTAAACCATGGCAGGAGCCTGAAAAATAATTTGGTGGGAGGGAGGTTGAGTATAAATATGTTATGTTATGCAATAAAATTATAATAATATAACAATACAATATTATAATTTTGGGGGAGGGGTAGGGTACCCTCCACCCAGTACTACGACCTTGGGTCAAACCCTGAATGATTTTTGTAGTTTCGACTTTTACAAACGAGATTTGATGAATCTTAAGATAGGTAATTTAACTTACTTAGGGTTATTACCAACTCATGTAACATTTTTATCTGTGGTCAACATTCTATTAGATACTACCAATCATGTATTCATGCACTGAGGTCTGAGGATGATGTTTCAAAAGATAATGCAATGCTTCAGAATATTGAAACAACATAATATTATATCTATTTATATTAATTTGGTTTTTATTTATAATTTAATTTTTTAATTTATGAAAGACTGACGATAAAATACATTTTGTATTGCTTATATCAAAAAATACATAATAATTTATATTTAAAGTTTATATTATGTGGTAATTTATTAGTTAGATATACAAATGTTTTATCAAATGCGGAAAATAAGTCCACGTGCGAGTAGCTACGATCGGAAACGTCTTGCAAGTGACCTCGAGTTCAAGAATAATAATTATTTTTATATACCTACGAATATAAAGCAAAGGAAAAAAAAATATCACACAATTATTGGTAAAGATAACGTTTTTACACAACGACATATTATACAAAACAAAACTTATATCAATAAGAAAAAAAGTTGTTAAAGTAGCTCTCAACAAAAACAAAAAAACTTCCTTTACCTATCCAGAACATATTTACGGGGGGAGGGTACATCTTGAAAAAATTTCGTTAAAATGCTATCTGCAAAGCAATGCATTTCATCAGCTGACGAAAATAGAAATTTTTTTCTAATCACCAGTCTACGGGGGGGGGGGGCATGGTCTCTTGGATTCGCGCCTGGTATAGTCGTCAGTCAAGTCAATAATGATTAGAATCTAACCGTTAGATTGACACATAATATTACTTTATGGTCAGTACAGACTACAGTCAATACAATTGTATTGAATTTTGTAAGGATTTTTGATGAGAAAAGTTAAATAATAGATTTAATTGTAATTGTTCATCACGGCATTGATTAAATATTTAATCAATGACCATGGTGTCCACTGTCCATGTTATATTATTTAGAGAATTATGACATATTTGGTTTTCAGGACCACAGGTAGCATTTTAAGAGTAGATAAAGGCTTCCCTTACTTTTACTTAACTACGGCACCCAGGGGCAAATGCCCCTTTGCCTCCCCCCATAACATAGCTTTGTAAAAAGTATTATAATATTAAAATCAATCACAGACTGGAATGATAATGTAAAAACTAAAACGTATATATAAATATGTTTGTTGATAGCACAAACTGTAGAAAAAAATATAAATAAAAATTACTTGAGAAATATCATTTAAAGATTTTTATTCATACAAAATATTAATATAAAAATTATTAATACAATCAAATAATTAACATATAGTTGATCTGATTTTTCAATGTTATTGTTAAAATCAAATCAATTTAAATATAAATCAGTATTGGCTATGGAGTTATTTAAAGAAAAAAAAAATTAAAATTATTATAGCATAATTAAGTTTTGGATAAATTACATAAGCAATTTAATCCACAGCCTGATTTGATGAAAAATATAGCCAACCAAATATATAATAGAAAAATAGTTTTTATATTCGGTAACTAAATACTATAATAAAAAGATAACTCAAGCATTAACTTGTATTGAAAATATTATTTACAATATAATTAATAAATTGCATCATTATCGTCCAGACCATCATCATCATCATCTAGATATCCTTCGCCATTATCAAAATAATTTTTATTGTAATCTGTACCATCATCTAATTCATCATCTACATCACTTTCAAATTCTTCCTCAATGTCTTTAGGCTGCTCATCTTTATCTTCGTCTTCTTTCTTTTTTGGCTCTTCATTGTCTTCAACATCAATATCATCTTCTTCATCAAGTTCTTTGACAAGACTTTCATTAATTAACAGTGATGTTGTAGGATTTTCAGTTTTTGCTTTCTTTTTGTTAGCAGGACAAAGGAAATCATCAATTTTATTTTTTTTAGCAGAAACAATTTCTTGCAAAGACAAATAATCATGATTAGTAATCTCAGATTTTAAATTTTCCATCCATTGTTTATCAGTTAATGGTTTTTCATCCTGTGAACTTTTTTTTTTTTTCGGTAACAAAGATGGTGGAAAGTAGTTATGATTTTCTATAGATTTAAGGTAAGACCAAGGAGTTGTAAACTCTTCTTTAGAAATAAATGATGCAGCATTATTAAAATGCTTGGCTAACTTCTTTTCAAAAGATATCAGGTCATCATCTTCACTGTCTTCTTCAATTTCAGTAACTGTTGCTCTCAAAGGCGGAAAGAGTTCTGGGGCTTTAAAATCAAGTGGGTCGTCTACTTCTAATTTGTCAGGACCAATGGATATATGGGGACGACCAACATTATTACCACCTCCACGTCCTCCTCTCTTTCCCCTTGATGCACCAGCCATTAAATTAACACTTTTCTAAGCTTTTATTTGTAGTTGATATAATTTGTTTATGCGGTAAAGTTTCCTGAAAAAAAAAATAGCAATAAATAAATTAGGTTGTAGAAATTAAGTTCAACTTTGATTTCAATAGCTAGAAAATGATACGACTAAGACAACTAAGAAATATTGATTAACATTGTTTTGATAACTTCTATAAAACATAAACATATACTTACAGGGTCATAAATAACTTTTACAACTAAAGAACAACTGGGGCAAGTAGCATCAGTTTCTCCAGACTCCAATTCTTCCTAAAAAAAGTAATAATTTTAAGTAATTTAAAATATATAAAATGACATTGAGAAATGTATATAAATATATTATTACAGTCATTGCCAGATAAATTGAGATAGCGGCAGCTTGGGTTCTCCGTATTTCAATGCTACTGTGTATTATATATATATATTTATACATAGATTTTACACATCTCGACTAGTTTGAGATACACCTACTGAAGAGCGCTGCTGCCGCTGCCTCAATTTATCTGGCAACGACTGTACATATTAACACAAAAAGATAAATAATAATAATTTTAGATGGATCAATAATATTTTCAATAATTTAATTAATAAAAATTAAATAGTTGAAGCACCTACAAGAATATGAAAAGAACTTTAAGTCAGGAAACAACTCTTTATCATCCCAACCGAGTTACTATGTATATGGGATATGCCTATTTGGTTGTAATCCCTACATACAAGTTGTCAATCAACTACTTTTATTAATTTGAATAGAGTATGATTTATTGTATACCTAATTATATAAAAATATTAATAAATCTATAGTTGATTCAAAATAGAAAAAAATAGTTTATAAACATTTATAGGAATGAACAAATTTTAAGTTTACTTTTTTTTCCGGTTAAAAATATCAATTGTGTAAAGTAGTTTATTTAGAGTTTGACAACATTGTACATTAAAGGCTGTTCTTAATATGTTCAGATCAGCTCTATTGCCCTAATAATATCAAATAAAATGGTGAGAGAATGTGCTGAAATCATATTGGTGTAAAACTCTTACAACTTTTCTATAAATCATAGAAAAATAACAATGTATAAGTCAAACCAACAACATGGTAGTTAATAATTAATATTATAAATTTTGATCAAATAAGCATAACAAAATAAGGAAAATATTGAATTGACTTATTAGTATAGCTTATATATTGTATATAAAATACTCAATAATATATAAATATATATGCAATATTTATAAAATTTTTTTTTACTTTTGTTATTTGAAAACGATCTCCACATGGACATGGATAATAATACATTTCATCGTCTTCATCATATTCAAAATCTTCTATTTCAACTTCGTCGTGATAAATGGACATTTGAAAAGATTATCTGTAAATATGATTTTCAATTAATACAGTTATAAATTTAATTAGAATAAATTAGATACCAGATACTTATTAAGTATTATTACTATAATAATTTATAATATACCTAGTTTCACAATCAGACAATATCAATAATAATAAAAATAATTTTTAATTTACTTACTGCTTATAGATATTTATTGAATGATATTTAAATCTTGCGATGTTAAGAAAATAATGTTATTGAAAAATAATTAATAAAATACTTTCTTACCATAACGGCATATTCAGCATAACGTTAAAATCGTAGTGTGTACTATCAGCTTGAAGTTTCTTGTAAATTGACATTCAAACACGTTTTTGATAGTTATATACAAAATAACCTAACATTTATCAAGGCGTTATCATTAAAATTTTAAAGACTGATATCACATAATCAAACTTATCACCTATGTATATCGTGATGTATTAATGTAATTTTGTGATACTATAAAGTATAATTTCTAAATTTGTTTGAATTATATAAAAAGTAAATTTGTGTAAATCTGGTGTAAATTCTTAGAGAATTATCTCTAATAATTTTAATTATATGGACGGATCTAACAAAAAAATTGATGAAAAGTAAACATTTTTAAGTTACCCGCCAAAAGGTTTGAGATTACGAAAAATTATTTATTGATTAAATGAGTTTATGGAAAAGAAATGTAATATTGTGGGAAATAATTATTAGAAATATTAATAGCACGAGTAATAATTTTTGAAGTTTTTTTGATTATTATAAAATTATTTTAATTATTTTAGAAATCAAGTTACCAAGACGGATTTCGATCTTCTGAAAATTCCCGGTATTTTGTTATCATTATCACAATGAGCGCCAAACTCAATCTCTGCAGCTGTGGTTTTGATTATCTGCGGCAGATGTTTTGAACGTTTTGTTTCATTTCAATTGAATTTGAAATTTGAATTTACTCATCGTTTTACTGTATTTCTATTAAAAGATTCTTCAAGGAAATTGTTCTTTAAGTTGATAATTTATCAAATACTTCTCGGTGAGTGTTTTTTCGTATATATTTAAGTATACTTTTTTCTCAAAAAACTTATTAAAAAGTACTGACAAATAATGTCTGTAATTTTAATTAGTAACTATTTTAAAACTTACACCAACCTAATTATTTTATTTTCCTTTTTTTGCCTAGAATTTATAATATACTGTACCTTCAATCACTTCAGTCATATTATTATATAATAGTGAACTCAGTAGATATATTTCTAAAGTAATAATTATGAGTGCATTGATTAATCGTCGTAAGCGAATTCGAGTAAGTTAAAATATTTGGTTTTGTTAAGAGCATTGTTAATTACCTTGAGCTTTGTTTATTAGTTGAATTCAGGTGTACCTAATGAAGATGATGCCTCTCCCAATGTGACTGATAGTGCTCCAGACAATAATGTATCTGAGGATAATACTACACCAATGAAAGAGGAGAATGATTTTGAATTGGACTCTGAACAAGATGATCCAACAGGTAAAATCAATTTGTTAATCATCAAACAATGTTATATTATTTAATGATTTATGATAAATTTTAAAATATTTGAATTTTGAATTCAAAATTTTTATCTTCAGATGATATTTATTTATTATCCAACTTGAAAATGGTATAACTTTAAAATTCGGTCCCAATGCAAAAATTGATTGAAGTTTTATATTTCATAATATATATTATTAAGAAATTTAAATTTAAGACACAATTTATTATATTATATATAAAATAAATATTATATTTTATTAGGTTTGGAAGGAGCAGCATTTCACAGTCGTCTACCTTTTGATAAAATGACTTCAAATGAAGCTTACTGTTTTTCGGATGTGGCTCATGGTCCAACACAAACTCAGAAAGTTTTTTTACATATTCGCAATCGATTGGTAAATACTTATTATTATTTAAACATTTTTATTAATTCTAGAAGAATTCAAATACAATTTACTTACTATTTTGTTTTATTATTAGTTACAACAATGGTTAGATAATCCAAAACAACAATTACTTCTTGAATCTGCACTGCCATTAATTGAACCACCTTTTAATACTGATAAAGTTCTTATCCAACGGATTTATGCATATTTGGAACGTCATGGATTCATAAACTTTGGAGTATTCAAGAGATTAAAAGTAAGAATATGATAAAATATGACATTGGTTTGATGTTATGGCATATTAAAAAAGTATTTAATAAAAAAAAAAAATTTTAATAAATTACTTATGTTTATAGCCTCTACCTGTAAAAAAAGTGGGTAAAGCTATTGTTATTGGTGCTGGTATTGCTGGACTAGCTGCTGCTCAACAAATGCAACAATTTGGAATGGAAGTTGTAGTGTTAGAAGCAAGGGTACTATAATAACACATACATTTAATTTTAATTTTTCGTTTAAATGATAACTTAATTTAGGATCGAGTTGGTGGACGCATAGCTACTTTTCGTAAAAATAGTTATGTTGCTGATTTGGGTGCAATGGTAGTTACTGGTCTTGGGGGAAATCCAGTAACAGTGCTGTCTAAACAAATAAACATGGAACTTCATCGTATACGTCAAAAATGTCCACTATACGAACCTGGAAAACTAAATGCATTGGTATCTACTGTAAGTAAAAAGTTCATCAATTTAATTATTAAATAAATCACATTTTAATGCAATACTTTTTGTTTTTTATAGCAAGTTCCTAAAGAAAAAGATGAAATGGTTGAGAAAGAATTTAATCGTCTTTTGGAAGCTACTAGTTATTTATCTCATCAATTGGATTTCAATTACTGTGATGGAAAACCTGTTTCATTAGGTCATGCTCTAGAATGGGTTATAAAGTAAGTTTGTATTCTTTTTATTTCATAAGAATTTTTTTCCATTATTGTTAAAAGTAAAGATGAACTATAATATTAATTGTACCTATTTCAACTCTAGAAAAAATTATGTTCTTTTACAAATTTCTCATATATTGTAAGATATATTATAAATAAATATTTTTCGTTGTTGATTTGGTCAATATTAGTTTTCTTACAAATTTTTACTTTTATATTGTTAAAACTTAAAAATTTTAAGTCTACAAAAAGAGTAAAAAAAAAAATTGTATTATTTAAGTACAGAAACTACAAATATTAATCTTTATAAAATATACTATTTAATAATAGGTATTATAATATATAGTTTATTTTTAGTATAATGTACCATTAGTCATTACACATGTTTTAAATCCTAACTATGTTTAAAAATTAAGTTTGTAATTTTATTTTTTAAACCTTTTGCTATAATTTTTATTTGAGAAATCCTTTATAATTAAAATTTAAAATGTTTATTGAAATATTATGGTTTGAAATTAATTTTCTACATTTCGTATGTGATAGATTACAAGAGAAACATGTTAAAGAAAAGTTGATTCAATATATGAAAAATGTTGTAGCTTTACAAGAACGACTGAAAATCAATTATAATAAGGTATATTTTATAATAACATAATTGTTATGTTTTTTTACTTATACTCTAAAATTGGGATCATTTTATTTAGTTACTTCAAGTGGAAGAAACTTTAAAAGATTTATCTGCACAAAAAAAAGAGAGTGCCGAAGAAAAATCTTCTGATGCTACTGCCCATTTTGCATACCTTGCTGCTACAAGAGAAATAGCTCTTAATGTTAAAGTAAGTTTAAATCATTTTATGGTAAAAGATAGAATCCAAATTATTAAATAATTTGCTATAAAGTAAGATAATGGACATTCTTGTGGTTACATTTACATTTATGTATAATATATTTTTGTAGCAATGGGATGTATTAATAGAGGAAAAGAAGGAAATCGAAGAAAAACTAAAGGAAATGGAAGCATCTCCACCAAGGTATTTTTATATTCAATTTTCATAAATGCTCACATTTGTTTTTTATAATTTATTTTGTATAATTTGTTTTGTTTACTTTAAAATATTGTATTAAATATTTATTTTAATACATATTATAGTGTAATTTATATAATTTATAAATTATAAGTTTTAAGTTACAACTAGGTATAATAGCTCAATTACTTACGTGCTTGAACTTTGATGCTTTGAAAATTGATTAAGATTATATGTAGAGCTTAATAAACTTATTTAAAGGGTTGAATTCCTTGGCTATATTTTTCTTAAGTTCTATAATAATTATTAAAATAAAATTATAACATTTTCAAAAACATAAACTGGGCAAACTGGGGTAGTCACTACTGAGTAGTAAATATGAATATGAATAAAATATGAATTGTTATTAACAAGTGTTATAAATATAATTGTTTATAACTCGACAGATAGTAATTATTACATATTACACAGACCACCCGAATCTTTAGAACATTGTAGATTAAATAACTATTCTCCTACTATTCCAGTCATATCTCAACACTAATAACACTACATCATGGAAAATAGTTACACCAAAATATCTTGTAAAATATTTTAGAAATTCTGAGTACTTAACTCTTCTTTTTGGGAGGGAGTAGACAAATTTATGTTTTGGCTTTTTATAGCTCTGCTGATTGCACCTAAAAACTTCATAATTGCATTCAAAATTAGAATTTCATTGAATATATTTTAAAATTAAATATTACTAAATTGTAAAATAGTTTAAATGTTTTCATAAAATTAGCTTATTAGAGTATTTTGGATAAAAATTGATGAACTAGTTTACCTGTTTCTTTATTTATGTGTCGATCACTACATTTGTCTCATTACTATTTAATGTCAGGTGTTTCATCAATCAACACTAAAAGTTTAACAACAGTCTTGAACAAAAAAATGTATCTTTTTGTTATTGTTTCATCACAAAGCTATAGTTATATTCATTATTATTTCGATAAAGTGTCAAACATCCTTTTTTCATATTTAAATTAGTATTTTTTTAAATTTATTTAATTAGTTTATATTTTGCTTTATTATTTTCATATAAAATAATATAAGACATGTTTTATTTTTAGTGATGTATATCTATCAACTAAAGATCGTCAAATTTTGGACTGGCATTTTGCAAATTTAGAGTTTGCCAATGCTACTCCACTTAATAATCTATCATTAAAACATTGGGATCAAGACGACGACTTTGAATTTACTGGAAATCATCTAACAGGTCAGTGATATTTAATTTTCATTTAATATTTTAGTTAATCTATACACAGTTTTAAAGTATGTGTATATTTTTGAAACTCCTCACAAATGTGTCAAATTTAAGGTTAGAATAGTTTAGTAGAAAAGTAGTATACACAGTTTATGATTTGTATGTTTATTCTTATACAAACATTACTTATATATTTTAATTAATATAAAGATAATGGTTTATTTTATTTATAAACTTGTTAATGGTCGCACATTATCTTGTTCTTTGCTCTTTAAACTTTTTGTATCATGATCCGTTTTTATAATTAGTATTGAAAATAAAATGTGTCAACTAAAGTTATTAAAATAAAAATACGTCTTATTGGATAGAATGACGTAAATAAAATTCTTAACATTATTTTCTTATAATATGAGACAAAAATTTATCAAAATAAATCAATAAAAAAACCGTTAAACAATATCTAGAATTTACAACCTACTTAATTGTTGGTTAAAATTACATCTATAGGCGTCAATATTTCTTACAATGTGTGAAAAATTAATTAATAACACCTGATGGTTGTGTTTTTTTGTTATGTGCAAACTGCAAAGAAAGTATCGAAAGAAAGTATTGATTGATGACTAGAAGAAAAGTAACTTGAGAAATAATCATAGTATAGATGGAATTTTTGTAAATATTTTTGTTATTTCTCCTTGAACGGTTAGGTTCGTTATAGGATATTAAGTATTGTTGTTTAATTTTACTATCATGTGTGAACACTGAACAGTACTTATATAATGGTACTGTGTAATATGGTGTATTAGATTCTGAACGGAGTGATGAATGTATTGATTTTACAATGATGTGTGTTTTTTTTTGTGTCTGTGTACACTGTACAGCATAACTAGTTGAAATAACGCTTTAATTTAAACTTTGAGGGTGGTTTCCGATGGAAAAATGAATATCCTTGGTGTATTATAGAGGTAAAAAGTAAACATTTTCCAACAGTTTTTAAAAAAATCGAGAAATACAAAAAAAAAATGACGGAAAAACCGTGTTTTACGCAAGTTTTACGCAAAACCAGTTTTCGACCAATTCGATTTTTTTATATGGTTGTAATTTAAAAACTAATCACTGTAAAGACTGTAATAAACACTTAAAATTTTCACAAAATGTTTATGTTAATGTACAGTTAAATTTTCAAAATGTTTTGACTTTTTTAAAGTTATTTATAGACCACTGAAATTTTCGATTTTTATGAGAAATATTTTTTGAAGTTTTGATAAAAAAATTTTAGATGACCAAAAAAATTTGAAAATTTAATACAAGGTTTCTTATAAGTTTTTCTTATTGTAGCTAAAAAAAATTAAAAAATTTTAGTCATAATTTTTTTTTATATAAGCGTTTATAGTTCAAATTTTTACGAAATCTTTCGAAATAGCGAAAATTTGCAAGTAATTTTGAAGTTGAAAAATCTTAAAAATGTTTGTGTTTATAACTAAAAATTAAAAATACAACACTAAGTTTTCCATAAGTTTTCTTTCAAGTAGTTATAGAGAAATTTCGAAGCATCATTATAGGAAAAATTTTAAGTGCGTTTGAATTTTAAATTTTTACGAAATAGCGTAACGATAACGATTTATCTTCATACGATTTTAAATATTTGTTATTCAAAAAGTATAAGTCGTATAGATACTTGAAAATTGTACCAGTTATTTAGATTGGCATTTTTTTTACATGATTTAATTTTCAAAATATTTTGACTTTTTTTGAGCTTTTTAAAAACATATAATAGCATACATTTTTTTAAGCTTTATAACTCTTTTCCTAATTTATTATATTAATAAAAAAATAAAAACACTACATCACAGAAAAAATTACCTTCTATATTGTGTAAAAATTTTGAATCTCTAGAGTGATTATAGCTCTCATAAAACGTGTTCGCTCGAACCTCGACTTTGGTCTCAATATTTATGTGTGTAGCGTCCTCTTAATAGACAACTGAAATTTAAAATTTTTCTGACAATTTTTTTGGCCGAGTCAAAATACTTTAATATAAAAATTTAATACAAAGTTTCTCATAAGTTATTCTTATAGTGATTAAAAATTTATAAGAATATAAGTACATAGGCACAATTTTTTTTTATTAGCATTTGAAGTTCAAATATTGACAAAAATTCGTCAGAATCATGATTATCTGCGAATTATTTTGTAGGTATAATTCATAAAAAATTTTGCTTACGTAGTTAAGAGTTGAAAATTTAATACAAGATTTTTCATAAGTTTAGCTTATAATAATTATAAAAAAACTTAAATTTTGGTGTATTCAGGCCATTAAAACATAAACCACCTTTTTCACCAAACACTGGAAATTATATGAAATTATATCCTAGGCTGACAAATCATCTTTGTTCAAAATCGTTTTTCGTACACAATGATACCTATCATTGGATTCAAGTTTAACTCTCCTATATATATAATAGTAATCCACACGACCACACGGCATCAAATGTACAACAGAGCGTTACCCACTTTACCCGCTTTTTATTGTTAAACTTTTATTCTAAATTATACATATTGAACATATAAAGGGTACACTGTTAATATTCATGGTCTATTACACTATTAATTTGAATTTTAAATTCATGGTTATAAATAATTAATAAATATTAGTTTAGTATTTGTTATTTGGTATTTATTGATAAACACTACTTGAAAAGTTTTCTTCTTTAGATTATGAAATTAAAAATAAAGTATATCATTAAAGTATTAAAATTTAATAATTTACCAAAAAATAAAAGATTGAACACAATAATTACAATGTTAAATTTGCGTTTATTTTAAATTTTCTATTCAGAAGAAAGAATGTCCAATAAAGTAAATCAATTCAATCGATTTACATTATTTTCCATAAAAATTAATGTTCACTATTGAAATAATCACACTGTACAATAATTTGATGATGTTTCCTTTTATATTTGGTCTAAATATATATTTATATTTTTATTCGAAAATCAAATGAGTATAAAATATTAATAGGATTGATCAATTTATTATTATAAATGTATAGTAAACTTTAAATATGTTTTTAATAAATTTAAATTTGAATTATCACAATATTTTGATAAGTTGATTGATCCATGTAAAATACATGTTATTAAAATATACAGAAATGAAAATAAAAATTATTTTAAGATTTAAGCCTGCAATATATGTAATATAGGTACTAATAGTATATTTTTACATCATATGTGTTATGCTTATTTTAAAGAATATAATATATTAAGTTAAACTTACACCAGTTACGCCTATTATGTTCCAACATTTAAACTTATTCAGTTCCTTTATATTAATTAAATACATCTGATTAATTTATAAACATAACAAATTATTATTTATTGTTAATAAGTATTAGTAATACTATTAAGATTAAAGTATCTATCAAAATAATTTTTTTCATTTAGAAACAATGATATAGGTACTTTTCTTATTTAGTATTATTTAATTTAAAAACTATTAGGATTTTTAAATTACCCTTCAATTGAAGTTTAATTTTTAAAGGGGTCGGTTATAAAGAATATTGCATATGCTGTTCTATTCCTTTTTAGATTTGAGCATTTACAAAAGGATTATGACGTTTTTGCCTCGAGCAAAAAATTAAAAAAAACTGGGTGTACAGTTTCCAGTGTTGACAAAGAGATAAAAGAAACCGCCTTTGGGTACTTAAAATTACATCTGTCCACATTGAATAGCAGTTTTTTTTAACTAGTTTGAACTGACTGAATAATAATAATAATTTCTTCTAATCACAAGAAAACCTTTTCAAAGAATTTTAAATTGTTTTTACCTGATGTGGTTTGCATTTCAGAATAAATATTAAATATTTACCAATAAATTAATAAAATAAAATAGTATAATCATCAGTTATATTTAATAAGTAATCTAAAATAAAAATTTAATGTTATTTAAAATAAATCGTATTTATTATCAACATTTTTGAACTATGTAAATATCCTAAAATATCTTTTCTGTACATGATTTATTTAAGGAAAAATAGTTTCATATAAATGTCACCCTGAGAATATTATTTTGTTTATATTTAGTAAAATTGAGGTAGATTTGTGTATTTTATTCTATTAATTAATTATTATTTATTATTGTACAATGTACGTAGTGTCGTAGTTACATAATATTATTTTAATTTATTTTAATACAACATACTAGGTAAGTCTAAAATTGAAATATTTTTGATTTTTTTCTGTTTATTATATATGAGCATAATTCGGTTATCGCCTACTTAATAATTTCAAATTTGTATAGTTATCGTAATTTGTTTTTAATTAAAATGTATTTTAATGAAAATTATTAATCACGTATGAATATATTTCATGGTAAAGAATTGTCTGGATTTTTAAACTTGTGTTATTTTGATGTATTTCATCTTGTTAGGTGTTTTTCGTATTTGAATAATAAATACCATATATTGTAAAAAGGTACTGTAAATATACATATCAGTCTTAGCGGGGGTCCGCACAGAGAAAGTTTTTGTTTAATGAAACGTAATAAAGAGCTTAACATTGACTAATTGTTTAACGTTGTCTCTACATGCGTTATTTTAAAAACGGTGTTTCATATTTTGTATTGTACATCTCAAAGGTGTTTTCATGACAAATGATCTAGTTTTTCTTCTATAAATTATTTGAGATTACTTTAACTTTGAGACTATAGATTTATTATGAATTTATATATATTTATTTTATTCGACAGTTTATTAAGTCATTTAAAAATTGAAATACATAGTTTCACATCATCAGCCGGATAAGATGTAAAATGAAAATGATAATTCATTTAATTCAACAAACATTTACGAACGTCAACTACTGGCAACTAGTAATAATCACTAAACACTTTGTATTTTATTGTATAGTTAAAAATGATGCACTAAGTCCATTGACTTTTCTAGCAATTGTAAAATAGGCGTCACTGTTTTATATAATACATTCAGTTTTATAATAATGCATAATTTACAAAGTGGTCAAGTTAGTTGATTGTCTGTATATTGTCTAGATAGTAGACACTAGTGAATCATGGTTAAAGCTGAGTAAAGATTAACGGTCTATCATTTATCAAGTATTCTGATGTTATTTCTTTTATAAATATTTTAGTCATGTCTAAAACTGATATCACCAGGTACTCAGTGTGCTTAGATAATTTTAACCTCTATTACGTTATGTATTATAACAAGGAGTTTTCTAAGTGATAATTATCATAATTAACATTTTTTTATGCTATAAATTAATTTATGTCGGATGACCGTATGAGTGGATCACGCCCACCTGTTTTACTGGCTTAATATGTTTTTGATCTATTATCCTGTGTCGAAATAACACTATACTATCATCGGCTAAAATGCTTTTAATTAGAAAAGAAATAATAGGATACAAAAATTAAAAATAATTTACTACAATAATTATGTGTCTAAAACTACTTTTGGATTAAGAACTCATGATTATATTCATGAGATGGCGTAGTATTATATTATGTATAGTATATAATTTGATATTTTGACACTGTATTTTATTTTGAACAAATAGAAAAAATTTAAAATTAGTAAGAATTAAGTACAATTTACATATTGTACATATATCCTAATTAAAACAACCGCATACTGATGTACAGCTTATTGATATTTGATGTATTACTAATTAAAATTGAATAAATGCTTTTTTCCATAATAAAGTATAGTATCGGTACCCTATATGTATATCATATAAGTATTTCAAGTTATTTGTGAGATAAATGTATCAAACAATGTAATTTAACCATAATAATATATATTTCTAATTCAAATTTCAAAGTACATTTTTAGCATCAAATAATTCTAATTGTGTTCAATTTTCTTTTCTTTGGTTATATTATATTTATATGACAAGGTTTTTAGTTTTTATTATTGTCAACTATGACTTACATAATATGTGAAAAAGTGTACCTACATTTACGTTTTTTTATCATTACTTTACTGAATTGTTGGTATATTTGCCTATATGTTGAATACAATAGTTTCTTAAAGCTAAAATAAAATTACAAAAGTATAAAGTATATTTATCAGTTATCCGACCGCCACGGCCCATTTTTTTCGGGTTTTTTGTAATGAAAATATAAAAATAGATGAGTATAAAAATTTTATCTTTGTATATTATATATTATTTATTATAAATTATATACGAGTAAATCATCAAAAAAGTTAGTTGAATTAATTAAAATTTAAAATGTACGATTATATATATTCAATATATTTTTTTTGCATCTGGCTGTTGCATTTTGTAGTTTCGAAAATTGGAAAATATCATACAAAATTTGCTCAAAGACATGTACAGTTATTATACTTAGTAAGATAGATTAACTATGAAGTAAAATGTTTGTGTATTATTAATTTTCATCGAGTAGTTCTTAAAAATAGAATTATAAATAAAAATAATTAGGTATAATTTACACCGTGTTGTGTTGGCTTATTTTAAAATTTATTTTCGTTGTCAGAAAACGCAAAATGTGACTAATTGCCTCCAAACAGCTTCCTAATTTATCAAATGTCTTAGTGGAATTACCATGTAAAGTGTTTTATATAATATGACGTGTGTGGTATCACCGCCGCCGGTATAGCTGATGAATAGGGGCGGTTGGATTAGACATGTTGACATTTCTTTTGCGTACACCTTGATTTTGCAGACTCTGGCGGCGTTTATACTTTTCGGCATCTCGGGTTTCAAAAGGGTCGCGGTTTTCATAAAGGGACACCGACAATGTATGGTTATGCGTGAAAGATGAACGTGTTTAACTATAATTATAAAAGGTGCAGGTTTCGATTTAAACATCTCAAAAGACCGCTCAACCTAACCTACGTCTGTCACCTTACACCGGAAAAATGTCTTTCAATAAATAAAAAGATCGTTGAATCTTTTCTATCTATTGTATGCAAACAATTCTCTTTATATAAGAACACCAGAACCGACAGATTTTAAAATACATAATTTTTACATAGGTACTTAGTTGTTGTAATTTTATTAGAGGATTGTAATAATGGTACCCCTTTGACGAATACCATTAGTAATAATATAGTACATTGAGTACTCTAAAAATTGTACCTTTAACAGTTTTTAAATTTTAAAGCGCAAATACTTTGGATTATGTTTTTTTATGCAATGGTGGTAGTAAAAAATAAATATAAACGCAGTTAAGTTTTTTTATTTTAGGCACGAACGTACAACTATTGCTGAAAAAGAAAAAAAGAAAGTAGTAAAAACAAAAAAAGGATAGGTATAAGACTTCCAGAAAAAAAATGTTTAAATTGGCTATTTGTATGCTGGCGCAGGTATATACTTTTAGATAGGGTTTGCCGAAACCAAAATACGTATTTAATAGAGTTCCGGGTTTTCAGGACGATGTGTACTAAATTTGTGACAAACGATGTGACGTTAATGGAAGTCGTGGGCGGCTTTTTTAATGTTCTGTGTACTTCTACTGTAAATAAGAATTCGGGCACGTTTTCGTAATAAATTGGCAACGGGAAAAGGAAAAAAAAGAGTTAGAGCAAATAAACTAATAAAGTAGATACTGACATTTTATAGAACACTCTGTGAATGAAAGTTATTGTGTATTATAGACTATAGTATTATGATAGTATGTAATATAATGTTAATGTAAATAAGTGTAATGGGCTTATATATTATATTGTTTTACTTTCATTGAATTGAAATCGGGTCAGGAGGTCTAATTAAGTCGAGCCGGAAAAAAGCAAACAAAAGAATCCTCCCTGAGGTGAAACAATATTCGCTCGATGTCCAGCTGTTAAAAGTAACATG
Organism: Aphis gossypii; assembly: GCF_020184175.1. Taxonomy (NCBI): domain Eukaryota; kingdom Metazoa; phylum Arthropoda; class Insecta; order Hemiptera; family Aphididae; genus Aphis; species Aphis gossypii. The sequence goes on from NC_065531.1 coordinate 83,991,048, forward strand.
AATTAGCGTAAAACATAAAGGATATCAATATGATCCGTTGTGCCTGATAAACGATGTTTAATTAAAATTGTCTTTAATTAAATCGTCGTGTCGATCGGTGTCTTGATTTTTTTGTCGACTCATGTTGCCTCTATTTCCATGGAATCTTTTTTAATATCTCCCAATCTTGACGTTTGTTATTAATGTTGATTCAGACTAGTGACTACTAAAACAATATCAAGTATACATCTTACTGACTTCGTAGTATACCATCTATACAATACTTAAGGCATAATAGATTATAATATATACCATTTAAATTCAATTTTAAATATTTTTTATGATCTGTAATGAAAATCATAGGTATATTATAAAACAAATTTAATTTTGTTGTAAATTGTTTAATCATTTGTGTTTATTATAATTTATGTTATTTTTTTGATAGTTAAAATTATTTTACACTTATAGATATTGAAAAAACGATAAAACTTGAACGTTCTCAGCAATAATCGATAAATATATTTTTTTTACGACTAGGAAAGTAATTGCTTTGTTATTCATATATTGATTGAACGAAAATATATTGAGTATAGCATGTTTAAAATATCATTAAAATTTCTAATGTAGTTAGTTAAATTATCCTTTAAATTTAAATATTTAGAGTCTGAATAGTATCGATACAAAATGTTCAAAACGAATTGAATTTTATCAGAAGTAGTTAATAATTTTTCAATAAATAAGTAATTACAAAAAATACAAATAAATGTACTGTGTTGTAAATAAATGACGTTAAATATTAATTTAAACTTTTCTAAATATATTTAATATTTATGTATTTATATTTTATTATCCTAACCTTTATGTTTGTGATAGTTTATTTACTAGTTTTGAGATAGTGTTTTAAAAAAATTTACGATATTTATTTGTCGACAATTTTTTTATTTTTATTCATTATATCTATTGTTTACACTATTATGAGTGCCTATATTTTTAAAGTTTTAATTGTATCTATCTACCTAAAAAATTGTAGGTATATAAAAAAATATACTATCTAACAATAAAGGAATTAGTGAATTAGTCCCTCGATGAATCAATCTTGTGCGGTGTTCTTAAAAAGGGCTTAAAGCATATTTATTTATCATCTGTATTGTCTTAACCACAACAGTCTTCGTGACTAGGCGTAACCACATAAACGTAGGGAACGTTTTTTAAGCAGATATTTATGAAAAATGACTAGGATAATCAAGCTCGTTACAGTTCAATCCCTCCCATTGCCCGAATGAAATAAATATACATAGTTTATAGTTTATACTTTATTTATATGGATGGGAGTTTTAAATAATTGAATTTTGTATGAATATAATATTAATGTTTAGTATTTATATGAATAGTTCATAGTTGTATTATTTACATTTTAAATTAGATTTATTTTTTAAATTCATGTATATTTTATATAATACCACAATACTTTTTATATTTAAATTTTACTTCCATTAAGTTTTATTAAAAAATAGTCATTTATTTCTTATAGATCAATTATGAAAAACATTATTAATATTAAGATAATAAAATATAATGATATAATGTGTGTTACTACTATATATAATAATCTAAACTGTTGATTATATTTTTTCATAAAAATATAATTTAAAATTAATATTGAATATAATACAAACTATTTACAATTTTAATTAGTAGACTGAATAGATAGATAGATAGTGCTATAATTATTAATATTTTGTTTTGAATTAATTGGATTTTTATATAATTGCAACTTCGAATTACTATCATTTTAATTATTTGTACGTTTTTGGAATAAGTATGTATCTATATGTTTAATTATTTAAATTATTGTTTCAAATATTAAAACTACTGTTTTTTTTGTCGTGGACCGGTTTTTTTTTTTAAATGAAATATTTTAATAACTTGATTGTTAATAATGTACCTCAAAAATCTGGATTATAATTTCCTATAGGAATAAATACATTTTAAAATTTTCTATCTGTAGTGATGTTGTGTGATTTGATATGATATATTGAACTTTATATAGTATATTGATATTGCGGATATCTATTTTTGTAATTCTGTATAACTTTTATTTACAATATTTAAATTTTATTATTGAAAACTTTAGGGTATATTACTAATAAACTTTTAATTATGTAAAACATAGCTTGTTTATTTTACAATATTGTACTTTGAAATACTTCAGTATATGAACATAATAAACGATTACTGTCCCTATATTGAATTTTTATAGCACAGTTTAAAACGGAGCAAAGCTATTGTTGCCAAGGAATGTCTCTTTTAATTTTAAATATTAAAAATTAGTTAGATAATATCGGTTTTTATTTATATATTTAATTATTCACTACTTCACATTAAAGTTAATTTGAGACATTTTAAAACCAGTTTCTAATTTTATGTATTGGTATATAAACGATTGAACGTGCGTATAGACGGTGGGTCATTATAGGAGACAAAAATTTGTTTCGTTTTCAAAAAAAAAACATATCGTTTTGAATAACATGGTTATCTGATACGATAATCGCCTGAAATGATCAGTAAAGATTGTTATTTATTTTTAAATTAGACAGTAGCAAGTATAGCTAACCAAGTATAATCAATACATTTGTTTTAGCTGTCCAGTTATCGTCAGTATTTTGTATTTCTTTACTATGGTGGAAAATCTGACACTGTAAAGACATTGAAGAGTCTTCAATACAGATAGTTTTTGATGTTGAAACTTTTCCAATGATATTGTCCCGCCATCGCCTATCTGCTATATGAGGAGACTGGCGTGTATTCGTTTTTCTGAAAAAAAGTTTCTTCGACTGGCGCCAATGACGATAAGAACTCTGTCGGAGATGATATTTTCAGCGTAGTTTTAAAATGCTTTCTGAGATTATAAAGTTGTTGGCGATTTCCGTCAAAAATGATAAAATATTTTTATTTAAAAGTCCGTCCACATTTAATAGTTATTAAATTCGTAGACACGTCGTACAGTACTACAGTGTATTCACACTCATGCTAACCCTTGTTTAATATTTGATAAATGTCAATAGTTTTGATCAATACTATGGTACTTCTGTATTTTGGGGTCTTAAAAGTCACAGTACAATACGTACTTTACTTAAAAATGTATTTGGATGAATGTGTAGTTTAAAATAAAAATATCATTAATTTTTTAGATTCTGAACGGAGTGATGAATGTATTTTATATTTTATTCTTAAAATTTTTGTAAAAATGACTCGCACAGTAAACTATGTATGATTGGATTTAATTAATTTAACATATATTATACAGTAGTTTTGTTTTAAAATAAATAATTATTAATATAAATATTGTAATACCTTGTAATAATAATATTTATATGCAATAGCAATAGCAGCTATATGAGTTATGTATTAAATTTTTTTTTAGGCCAGAGTGCTAGACCGTATTCCATAATAATATACGACAGAACGTATACAATACATCCTCATACATAATAAAATTATATTATTATAGCGCTTTTGAAAAAAATAAAATAAATCGTAAATGCCGAAATTCGTATACGGTTTACAGATGTTTTCGCCGATACGATGCCGTTACTAATTTTCTCGACGATTTTTGCCGGCGGTGGCGGTCCCTTTGGCTTTCGCGATCACCGTTCGTCACGGTCCGTCGTCGCATTGTATACGGCACGCAACGCACATGTTGTGGCCGGTCGCGCGCGCCGAATCGGCGGATACAGTATATTATACTGCAGGTATGAGGTAGATAGGTCCTGTTGAATGTTGTGCAATTCATACTCGCGTGTGGTTAATTTTATTCTCTACATCATTCTAAAAACCGCAGACGCATCCCCAAACGATGATAATAATAATAATAATTATTATTATTAGATTTTCTCCCGGTCCGTTGGTTTTCTTTGCTATACACAGGGTGTCTCGCACTATTGCCGTTTTTATTACAGCCGCTAAAAGTCGATTTGTTTTTTACAATCATACATTTTTGAAATAATTTGGTTTCATAAATCATTATTGTAGTGTAGTTAAATGAAAATATTAAAATATTTGTTTACGCTTTGCACATACATTTGAGTGGGCTAATTCATGGGAACTTTATGTTTTTTTTTTTTTATTAAGCATATTCTGCAAGTATTTGGGTGAGTTTCTAGGTCCCTACCTTGGTCGGAAATGGAACGTGCTTATATAATATACCCTGTCGGATATGTGCGAGGACAAACGCGGTCAGATACTTTTTGCAGTGTACAGTCGATACGCGATCTCTTTGGCTCGACCGTTCCCTCTGCAGCATTCGTTATGTCCTTTGTGTGTATTACATGCATTATACATTTTATAAATATTGTAAACAATCGTAAATCTATACCGGAACTCGGAAGAAACCTAGGGGGGTAGCGCCGAATACTTAACACGATGGAAGTACAATATTTAATTTATGTATTATAAATATAAATAAATAATATGGTTTCGTGACCAACATTTTTAAAAAAAAAGTTGGTTTTAAGTTAAAGATCATTGTATTAACTTTCCGAAACTTATACGTAAGATATGCAAATAATCTTTGTAGAGTATTTTTAAAATATGTAGAGTGCAATATTTAAAAGAAGATTTACGTATAAAATACATATCAAAAATATTTTATGTGAAAATCAGTTTTCCTATTTTAAATCCTTTCATGAACTATTGGCATTTTTTTCTTCGTTTAATGTTCACAAAACAAATACTGATACGTAGTATGTTATGATTTAATTTTACTATTATTCTAATAAGTTTTTTAATATTATTAAATAGTGATAATTGGTACCTATATTCTACCGCAAAACTTCTATTTATTGGTAGAATATTCATCGTACAGTCTATATAATATATACAGTTTGCTATACTATATACAGACTGTGGAAAATACAATAAGTACAAAAATCGAGATTATTAAACAGAATTATTAGTCACAGGAACGTATGAGTTACATATTTCTTATAATTTATAGCTCATTTTTATGTTATAAGCGTACCGTTTTTATTGTCTAAAAATAACATTTATTAATGTCGGGTATAAACGAGTTACTCTTAAAAAGTTGAAATGAAGTCAATTTTACCTTTTCAATATAACTATTTCGTATTTAGTTTTAATCATCTGAACTTATAGCAATTTATAACTATAGGTATATACGAGTATATCAACTCATACAATATAACGTTAATGCTATAAAGTATAAGATAATGTATTTGCAGTTTTGTGTACGGAAAATTGAATTTTTTGACAACCAGTATTATTTATTTATTTATTTTATTTAAACCAGTTTTTGTTTTATTCTTATTTAAATAGGTAGTGATAATTTTGTATCAAATTAGTATGAAGAAACCAAAAGATAAGTTAGAAACTGATCATATGACAGGCAAAAGTGTATTTTGCATAAAAATTCTTGTTTTTCCAATTATTAATTTTTTTGCTTTTGATCACTCTTCGTCAAAATTCCAGCAAGTTTTCACTTTTCTACTAGAAATTATATTGAAGTTGAAAATTGGAAATTTTTTTCTGCTATAAAAAGTGTCTCCTGACCCAATAAAACACACATCGTTGTAAAATTAACACTTATCGCTCCGCTCAGATCCAAAATTTGACTGTATAGTGCAGGAGTCTCCAAGCTTTTTTATTCAAGGGTCACAAAAAATATCATCATCTCTTAGCGGGCCAAAAGTGTATACACATATATTATAACACATTAACACATACAATTTTTAATTTTTAAATGTTAGATATATCATCTTGTTTATTTATTATCCTATAAGGACCAGTGTAAAAATATATCATGAAAAAGTGGGGTTTCTGAGACAATAATTATTATTTTGAGTATTTTATATTGTTCAATACAAAAATTTAATATTTACAAATTCTCAAACCGTTCTTATAGTTCCACACATATACCAACGTTTACAGTTATTATTTTTTTAAAAATATTTTTATGCACGGCGGGTCATAATGTAATTTAGCTATTTAATTACTATACTACTTTGAAACGACTTTCATACGTCACCAATAATTATTATTGTTTTTCGATTTATTTAAACAATTTATTAGCCCACTGGCTATATCATTTATCAAAAGATACACTGCACACCTATTATAGAAAAGAGTACTATACCGTTTTACAATTCAGTATTGTATATAATAATAGGTTTGACGAATATATTATATTAACTATTTTTTATTGAGACATTCAAATAATATTTTTCCCAAAGAACTGACCGATGAGGTGTGCTTTAGTCATTTATAATTTGTTTTGTAATTTTTATTTGAAGTATTTACAACGATATTTTTACTTAAGTCCATTTATTGTATACCGCTGTCTGACTGTAATATTATTGTAGCAATCCATTCCGCGTGTCTCATATTTATTATTACTTCACTCATCTATCCATCACTGGACTCCGGGAGTCACAGACTAAGAGAGATATCTTTTCTCCGTAGGTATATATGTATGATAAATCGCACATTAATACGGACACATTCCAATGAACCTTAAATTCAGGAGAGTTTCTCGAGCGAACCGTGGCAATAATGACGTTTTGAATATAATATAATATAATAATGTAAAATATATTTACATATTTCCGTTCCGGGTCAATGTGTCGGTGACGTATGAAACAAAGACATCGTAGAACGAGGCCGGCATTCTCTTACACACATACACATATATATAAAACTATTTATATTTTCTGTTTTCGAATATTACATAAATGTATTATTATTATTATAAACGTCCAGTGAAAAATGGAAAAGAATGATTGTAAACGGTTTGTCTTCATCACCCGAATTGGATGCTTCTGTGAATGAGAAAGATTTATTTTTTTAGACCTCCTCAGATTAACGATTTATCTTCATACACTTAAAAAAATGCATTTGTGGTCATACACACTTATACTTAATGCATTATATTAAGTCAAATTCAATATGATAAAATTAAGTTTAACTTAAAAATAGTTAAACATTTATTATAGTATTATGTTTTACTAAAATATAAAATAATATTATAAGCAAAATTTGTTAAACCAAAAAATACAATCAAATATTCATATATTATTTTAATCAAAGCCCTATTTTCCTAAGTATTATATTTATTTTAAAAATAATATATCTATTTTATTGATAAAATCTTGACATCAATGAATAATTATGTTTATTGGCACACACATTAGTCACATAATAATAAATTAACTATACTTAAAGTTTTCTTAATGAGTGCAATTTCATGTTTGATATTGAAGATAGAATTAAATAAACATTTCTTATATAATATATGTATACAATTTTTACAAGGCTTTTGTATTAAATGACTATTACCATTTACCAATATAGATATGAAAAAGAGAATATAAATAATTATTAGTTGTGTAGTAGTGTAGTAGTTAATAGAATTAAAACGTGTATGTTTAAGAAAAAAAAATTTTGAGTTAATAAAAATAATTATAAATTGCATATAGCCTTAATTGATTATTTAACAATGCTCATCATTACTGAGAATTATAATTTTATTTTATTTTCACCAAATTTGTCCAACTAAAATCAATTTTAAATAGATCATTAAATATATTTTTTTTTAATTAAGAAAGTAAAAGTTAATATTGAAGTTTTTGTCCTTAGATTTTGTAAATTTGAAACTGCGAAACATCTCTATCAGAATCACATTTAAAAATCTGATTATAATAGTAACTTTTAAGTAAAAATTGATAACATAACTTACTCTTATGACTTATCTAAAACAATGGCATACGTAACGTGTGTTGCGAATTGATAATGAATATTGAATAGTATACTATTACTAATGTCTAATTTTAATACTGTTTTATATTATATGTTTGCAACGTTTATATTATCAATAACATACTTTATACTGTTAAAAATATTAATTTATTAAATATATAACAGTGTAATATGTGTACGTAAGATGTAAATAGATTGTAGATAATATAATTATAATGTAAGGAGAGAATACTATAGTTTCAATTTATTGTACTTATCGTTTATTAAAAACGATTACTTATTTTGATTAGGTACTAAAGCTTACACAAATGTTGAGTGTTAATATTTTTAAATTTCTACCGTGTAGCTGGTAATCGTCAAAGTCCGTCGGCTGTTTTGAAATAATCTACAGTACACCGATTTATAATGGATTATCATAGGACATAAATAACTCTATTTTATTTGTCGATACTAATTTATACCCGATGGGCTAACACATGGGCGAGTGAGAAAATATTCATAGGACCGCCAATGTTATTCATTTTTTTTTAATTTACGACTGGCTTTACGATTATATGTGTTATTTTCCATCTTGTCTTATCCACGGGCCTTGTAAATCTTGTTGAGAAACTAAATTTAAAAAATATAAAAACATAAAAATCACCTACATAACCCAACCGACGGACGATCTGTATAACTTTAGGATATTATGATAAATGGGTTTTGTTACTCCTACGAGTACACGATTGAGTTAAGGAAAAACTTTATTTCATAAAGATATTATGTCACATTTAAAATTGAAATTGATTAGTAAAATATTTAAAAAAATATTATTTTTACAATACATATTTCAAATTGATATAAGAAATGTTAATTTTATTATGGTGTTAGTGAGTTCGTAATTACAAATTAATATTCCTTTATATGAAGATAAAATATATTTAGTAGTTAGGTATCTCCAGTTTATTTTTTAAATTTTCCAGACTTCATTCTTTTTGACGCATGAATATGTTTTTTGTTGATCTGAAGACTTTCTGGAATTCTTATGATGCTTTTTTCTTTACATTTATCTTAACTTTCTATTGTGATATTATTTGTTACTCTGATGAACACGTAAATAATATTATATTTAACGTCCATTGTTGGCTACATTTTCCTTGACGTATAGATAACTTCCGAAACCTGCAGTACTTTGATAAGTGCCTTTAAGGTGGTGAAGTTTATTATGACGATTTTCTTATTGGCCTATAATTGAGTGGCTGCAAGGTTAGGTCACTAAAATGTGGTACATTCAATAATTAGATATACATATTCAGTTATATTGTATTGAAGTTATAGTGTACTTTTAGGCCTACGGCATACCTAATAATGATTCAACAGAACTATTGTTATCAGAAATTAAAATATAATAATTTATTTTTATCATGATACAGTAAATGAGAAAAAACATATCATGCTTGTTTAATGTGCTATCAGTGAAATAAAGCGCACTTTATAGTCATATACTGGAAAAGTATTATCTTCATGTTTGTATAGGGTAATGAGTAATGACGTATCTTATTTTTAATTTCTATTTTTTGTAATACAATTACCGCGGAATAGAATGCTTGTCGTACCTAATAACTATCAGCATTAAAAAAGTATAGTTTTTATTATATATGTGTTATCATATTGAATAGTATATTTAATAATCTACTCGTATTAGTTGTATCCTGTTTTTCTGTTATAATATAGATTTTAATTTTTGATAATCTTATTTTTTACCATAGTTTTATCGGCCAAATGGGGATTGAATAATGAATATTGATTATAAATTTCTTACATAAAATTGTTTTTAAAATCATACAATTCCTCTAACTATACTAAGCCGTATCATCGTATTACAGTCATGTAAATATTTTTCATATTAAATACTACTACCTACCTATTTAAATGATTTAAATTAATGAGATTTTTTCAGTAAAACTCGGAAAAATTAGCCATTGGGATGTAATTATTTTTTTAGATTACAAATTAAATAATTATTTTCTTTAAAAAGAAAAACGATAAATTAGGACAAGTTATCTTTAAAGTTTAAATAGATTGTATAAAAACTTTTATTTTCTCTTGTATTTAAGTGTTAATGAAAATTTTGCTATTAAAAAAATAATTAATTGTAAGTAACTTTAAATTATATAATTGTCTAGTGGCTTATAATATCACCATATACTAATTTATAATACAGACGTGTAATGAAAATTATGAATAAATTTACATTATTATATAAGGTTGACACTGGAAAAATACGCATCCACAATTTTTTAAGTCTAGGATTGAATTAAATAAACTTTCTTATCACATCATAATTTTGGATGGCATTATAATTTACGATTATTGTATAGCGATTGCTGTAAAAAATAAATTATAATTTAACGGAGTTTTAATAAAATTATTAACTTTTTTAAAAATTTGTTTTGAATATTTAATTGAAAATAAATCGTAGAAAAGTTTGGGTTGAAGACGAATGAAATAAAAAGAGTATATATAAAAAAAATAAATAAAAAAAAATACATTTATTATCATCATTGTAATAGCATATAGAAGCTGGCAGCAGCTGCGGGGGCTCTTAAAGCATGCAAATGGAGAATCTACATACAGTTAACTAGAAGAATTACGAGTGACACCTATGCATGTAATGTTAATTGCCTGGTGGTTATTAACCACGCCTATTTCCCTACTCTCTGGAGCTCTAGAAACATTCTTTCATGTTCACCGGGTATAACGAAAATCGTTTTGCATATATATTATTGCGGTGTTTATTATTATACCATTACCATTATTATTATTATTATTATTCTAAGACAAAGGAGCCATCGTCCTGGGGAAAAATTCAAACGCAATAAGTCTTAGGTAATATTTAGTTTCGCATTTATATAAACCAAAAACCTATTATAATGTTATTGTTATGTTGTGTTAAAAAAATAAACCATTATTGACATATGGGTTTTGAACATTCATAATATTATATTGTCGGTCGTTAGCTGAGTCCGTCGAACCACATATATCTAGTATATCGTACCTGACTTGTTTATGTTACAGAATAATCGTTAAATTACAAATTATGATGATAATAATGTATTACGTGTGCTACAACGCGGAGCTAAGAAAAATGTACATTTTTATGTTATAAACGTTATAAATATATTTGCGCGTTTGATCGGAACATACGAAAAATTATTTATTTTAGAATATAACTAGTATTATTAATGTTAATTTATGAGTTTGTTTATTGATCATTCGAATTTGTGGTGTACTTAAATAATCGGAAAATAAAATAACGTTGATTTTACTATAGAAACTTTATTAATATTGTCATTAAGTCGAAGTTCCGACGCGTGGTGTTGGTACCTGCAAGTTTGTAATATGTGTTATTACTTATTTAAAACTACTTTATTTCATTTTGCTAATTGACACGTATGTAAATTAGATCGATGTTTGAGTAAAAGAGTAAGCGGGAGGCGTGATTCGCCTGAAACCATTTTGGCTCGTGGAGTTAATCGAATTTCAACGTCAATCATAAAAGACGTATTTAGGTTTAGTGTAGGTGCAACCATGAATGTAATAAAATTCAACTTACAATAAAAATAAAGTACACTGTGATTACCATTGTGATATACTTATTTTGTAAATGTCAAATATTGTTGGACCACATAATGTAGACATACAGATTATTAAAACGAATAAAAATGGAAAAATAAAAATAAATTAATTTTTGAATAAATTATTTCTCGTATAATTTTATTAATAATTTAATGAAAAATATTTACCCGCTGTATCTTATATTTTTTTTCAAATTCAGATTAATTACATCATTTATCCAAGGTTTTTAATATTTCCTCTAACACTTGAAAACCGGTTGTCTGATACATTTTTACATTATATTTAACCTGTTTTAAAATTTGCGGACGGTTTTTAACAAAAAATGCAATGGATAAACTTATATAATTTGTTATAGGTAGGTGCTTACGAAGAAATGCTCGTGTTACATATATGTGTTACCCTATGCGTACAGATTCGTAATATTTTTTTGCTTTGTTACATCAGTTGTATTATCACGATTTTTAAACGGTTTGTTAATATCTTTTGTAAAAATTGTATTTTTTTGCTTAGGTTTATTTTTGTTTTGTCCGCAATTTATAGATAAAAAAAAATTACACATTTCTGAACGACTTTGACAATGGTTATGTAAAAGAAACACCCTAATAACTTTGTGGTTGCTTGTAAATTTTTATTTAATGTACGTTTCACTATACATATATAATATTTTATATTATTAAATTTTTTTTGTTTGTATAGTATTTTTTATAATATTACCTTTTATGGCGATTATTACGCACCGTGCAAATTTTAATAAATAATTCATACGTTGACTGACTATAAAGTATAAGTAGAGGTGATTTAAAATATTATATTATTATTTATTAAGTATTAGTTGGTTGCGACGTTATCTACGTAGTTTCTATCTCGCATTTCTATGTAAATGTTGTTTCTTTAATAAATTAACCGCCAGCACTGTAAACACACACACATACACACACCTAGCGTTGGATTTGTGTGTTGTCCTTAGGCAAGATGGACTGGTCGAAATGAATGTCCGCTATTTTATGCCGTGTCTTTATCGCTGAAATTAAATCATTAATACGATAAAAGAAAATGTATAATATTAAAATGGAAACATGTTGAACCTAATGATAACTGACTGATAACTGAAATTAACGACCGTGATTGCCTGTCGGACTTCTCTCGGTTCTTCTATACATATATATATGTATAATATAGCCGAGGTTCGTTATTCAATACTAGAAGCCAATAATAATAATAATATGTAGACTGGTGCCACTGAAATCCCTACCTATATAACACGCTGCTGTGAGTAACCGCTTTAAAAAACAAAACATAATAATATACAACCATTAACCATTTGGAATTAGTTATTGATGTATAAATATATTACTCGATATATTAAAACGGCGTCGTATTATTCGATTTGCTACGTACTCGTTTACTCGTTCTTAGTATGCATGTTTTTAGTTTCGGCGGTCCTTCTACACAAATCAATTAATAAGACTATTTCGATTGTAACACGTTAACTTGTATGTATTATGTAAAACCTACACATTATTTTTATGAATACCTACAAAAAATAAAAATAATTACATAATAACGTACCTACCTACCTGCACGGCTATAATATAATAAAAATTGATATATTATCATTATGACAATAAGAAGACTTCTCGAGGTGAAGATGGAAATATTAGTGTTCATATTTCCATATATAGGCAGTTAATCCGAATATTACACCTACCTACCTATAGTTAAATAGTTACTGACTAGAAATTAAACAAGTTAGAAAAGCTCATTCTTGTGAGCTTGTTAAATTTACCGGTTCCTAAACATATTTCAATAAAATATTCATTATAATTCTATACACAATTTAAATATAAGTTTGCAATTTTTTTGTCTAGAAATCTAAAACGCACTTTATTATATATATATGCTTATATTGTTTATGTATAAAACATATTAAAATTAAGACGATTTTCCGGCACTCTGTTAGAGGTTAGGTTAGATTCCCACTACGTGCGAAGGAGGGATAGTGTGGAAAGACAATTTTATGTTTTTTGACGGCGCCGTGAAGACTATTATACGATCACGATTTAATGAGATTGGTGGTAGGGGGCCCTCAGATGACGACATTCAGAGTAGGAGGAATAGATTAAAGGGTTAATCACGGTAAAATTACAGGTTCCAATAGAACGAAAAACATATATACTGATGAGTATAATAGGTATATATACCGTGTACAATATATATTTTTTACTTATATATATTATTGTTGCGATGCGTGCTTTTTTCCTATATCTACTAGCAAATAAAAAACATGTATCTATACGTTGTTGACGTAATTTTAAATTACATACGCATTACACACATTATAATAATCCATGTGAAATATATAATTGAAAATATCGACTGGTGTATTATCACGATAATACAGTATGAGTACATTATCGTACTTATTATATTCTTATATTTTGAACAGTGTAATAATATATATATTATATATTTTAAATTGCATAAAAAGTTCGCGAAGCATTTCGTAAAATTACGCATACATAGGTATTGCATGATATTATTAAATATTGTTTCTCAAACCTATATCGTTATTCGTTAATATGAATTGATTAGGTATTATTAATAATATAATTATTTTATTTGTATTCTTAATTATTTAAAAAAAACAACTACAACCATCGAATGAGTTTAAAGACATCTTAGTATTTAGTAATATGAAACAATATTTTAGCATAGTTTAACCAAGTTTTGTTGATTACGTGGCATTAAAAATGTGAAAATTCATTATTAGAAAACATCTCTATCTTGTGTTTGTGTAAAACGAGTGCACAATACATTAGGTTTCTAAATCGCATTTAACTAGGATTTTAAATCATTGATAGGACGATTCATTTTATTCAAAATAAGACGTGAGAAAACTATATATTTATAGGTACCTATAAATATGTATGATATATATAGTTTAAAATTTAAATGTTTATCTCATCTAATAAATTTAATATACTTTATGGCTCTAAAAATGCACGACAAGCGACAACATTTGATTTTGATTGAGTGCGTTAACTTTGGCGGACACTCCTGCGCCTAGCCGATATGTTTGTATATCGTAAGACCAGCTACAGCTGCAGAGGTATGAACTAGGTACGCGGTTTTCAACGCACTCGGTCGTGTTGTTTTCAACCGTGTTATACGCGTACACACATGCGTCTGTAGACAACAAGTATGCTGCGCGTACAATATATTCTGTATGTATAAATATAGGTACAGCAGAGGATTGATGTTAAATGGCCTCCACTTTCTTCCTCATATTCATTTGGCATGTCCCAATGTTTATAAGAACGTGACCCCGTACTTATAACCCTCTATTATAATACGTCTTCGTTCCATTTACGCAGAGGCGACCGACGTCACGAAATGTATATAACGTAATAACGTACACAAACACACACACATACACATACACCACCGTATCACTATTATAATATAGTGGCGTGGGCGTTTGACACCCTGTCAGGAAGATCAATGTTTTCCGACCGCGGCTAACAAGAAAACAACTCGTTCTTTCCCGAGCACAATGATTAGGTCGAGGTATACTTAGAGGTACATATAGGTACCCAGCGCCAGTGTCCGCTCAGCCAAAAGGTATCTACATATATGTATATATTTATTTATATTACATAGGTAGTACCTACCATTTTTTTTTCGGTTTTCGACGACTCCTTATAAATAATATTATGTATAGCGTGTGAGATACACGCGTATTTTGTATAGGTCTGCATAAATATAATACCCCTTTGGTGTAATTTAACCGTTGTTAATAAATTGTTCAAACAATAATTTTGTCTTGTTGAATTGTCGCCGCCTACACCTCGGATAAATGATAGGAGTCTGTATTTCACGCTGTTCTGTTTTGAGATATCTGCAACGGAGTTTGAGTTAAAATATGAATTGTTAGTTATTTTTGGCGTAGATTAATTGTTCGTGAATCCGATTTAATGTCATGCGAATTGTGTCGAATACCATTCATAATATTATGTGCAATCATTTTTCCAGTTTAGCAAATAAATGTATTTATGTACAAGATTTATATACACATTATGGAGTGTTTTACGTACTATATAATGTAACAATAATGAGAATTTCATAAATTGTATTTAGTAAATTTATGTTTTTAACAACATTGTCTGTAGTATTTAATTAATTATAATATGACGTATGTTTTTGATATTTATGGTAATTCAAATTCCATGGCTTGTTAACTTCAGAAATTACCACCATTACTCTACGTACGAAAAGCCACGGAGGGGATTCTCACTAATTGCGGTCGCTCTACGTGCTTTAATTACAATTTTGTCTTATGGTTTTCCGAACAATTTCCACGGTACAGTTGTCTTGTTGTGTACAGTATATTCCGGGTGAGCGATTTAATTAAACGTGTCTATAGGCGTCTATGAGAATTATTTAAGAACCGCAATGAAAAAAAAGAGCGAATAGGAAAAAAGTCTTAAACTTATTTAAACGCCTATGTAGCATTATGTATATTTATGAATTATAATATTCAAAATATGTTTAAATTAAAAAAATAAAATAAAGAGGAGAAATAGATATTCTTATGTTTGACCGTAGATACACGTAAAATTGTATAAATACGTAATAAACTCTCAAATAGAATTAATTTTGTTTAGTTTTACTCGAAATTCGAAATGTCAAAATTATATACGATATCTGCAGGTTTATATGTGTCATCAAATAATATGCAGTACTGATTCTGACTGTTGTCAGAAATTTGGGGACTGACTTTTAATCGTTTTATTACTTTTGCATTTCTCTATACGTTCGCTAATGAATTTCTTTATTGTTGACTACTGACATAATATATTATACAGTTTAATATATCTATATAATATTAGAAATATTAATATATTACGTAGATTACACGTAGACGGTACACATTTTACGCGTATACTATAATGTAAATAGTGTTCGAGTCGTTCGGGGCTTATTGCGATATCGCATAATGTCCATATAACTGTTTGTAGTAAAACTTACGAGTAATATAGTTGTAGTCTATATCCTAAGTACTGTAGATAATTCAAATTCATAAATTTCAAGCGTTTTTATTTTATAATATTTAAACGATTTTTTAGAAAATACTCTCTTATTAATATTTAACAGTAGGTAGTTTGTCGTGTATATATTACTTTTGAAACTTAACATATTATATTATGTATATAGTATAGAATGATAGATAGTCATCAGATATTTAAGGGTGCTGTTAAAATCTCTCTTTGTATTTTTTTTATTTTGGGAGGAAGGGCAAAGTCCCCTAAACCCCCACAACTCTTTATCCCTCGATTACTATACCGTCGGTGTGTCATCGTGATGTCTCTCCTCGGAACATCGTCCATCACGCGGTTTTATAATAATAATATATACAATTTATTAAAATACCGTGACCGGGCAGCCCGGAACTCTCTTCCCTCACTCCCTTCGTCCGTGCGTCGGGAATGTCATCGCGACTGCCGCAGCCGTTTGGGTGGGCGTGCGGGGCTGATTATTTCACTAATAAATATGCAAAACGGCGCCGGGCCTAAAGGATCGTGCGCAGACGTCTTTTCCCGCCGCCGCTGTGTGCATGCATTTCGTTGTACATTGTAATATTATGCATATATATGGTAGCATTACAATAATTGAGATGTAGGCCCGCCCCGCGTGTGTGTGTGCGCGCTCGGCGGTCGTGATCCGAACGGCAATAGTTGTATTTTATAGGTACCATCATAAGTATACTTGTCGTCTTATTATGTGTGCGTGTGCATTTTCCGACAATAAACTATGTATAGGGTGATCCACCAAGCATATGCTCACACCATTTTCCGTCTTCAATAATGCCGTGGTTTTACAAAATCTGATTATTGGAATAATTTTTTTTTTTTTGCATACATAGACTATATTTTCAAATTCTTGAGATTTTTTTGTACATAGGTAGTATTTAATTGCATCCTATACAGCGATACAAACTTCTGTTTTTCAAATCAGAACCTTATTTTTCTATGCTGTAAATTGTTTAGTGGACGATTTTTTTAAAGTTGTTGACATATCAAAATCAAAATTCGAATGAGTACCTATTTAGTTTTCGTATTATTTTTTTGTCTTGTGTGTTAATAATAATAATCTTACGATAATGGTCTTGTAAGATAAATATGGGAATTGAAAGTGATTAAAAATTTTTGGTGATTAATATTATAATCTATTATTTGTAAAAATGTTCCAAGTAACCGTACCAGTAAAATACTAAATCCAATATAAAACTTATTTTATATTTTTGCAAAACCATTTTTAAGGATTATTATTCTCAGTATATATTTTATATAACCGAGAAACTCCTGGTCCAAATATGTTTAAATTTTTAGAAAAATAATTCGCAAACTATAATTTTGCTCAATATAAAAAAATGATTCTCATTTAAAACACTTAAGAACTAAGAAACACTGAGGTGAATATTTATTGTCTATACTGATGAACCATCCTGTACAGTATAGTCAGTATTATAGTGCAACCCTTGTGTGTGTGTGTGTGGGGGGGGGAAGGGGGTAGGGATATAATTTATAAATTATAATTTATTGCCTGTACATCGCGAGTGAACTTGAAAATTCGCTCGGACGAGACTATGTCGTTGTAGTCGTTTTTGTGAGAAAAATATATTTTTATTATTTTCGTTACACCGACCGGTTTTTTGTATTAGTATACCTACGTTCTGTTTTACCCCAGTGTTTTCGCGTAAAACGATTAAAAAAAAAAAAAAAACTTAACATTATAGCAGCTACTTGCACCTCCCACTCGTGGCCAGCCCTCGGGGACAATTGTATTTGTGTTAACGAGTGTTTTATTCATAATATGTATTATATAGTATATACATAAACATAATATATAGTCGTCCCCCGCGTTGCGTCGTCATAATGTACAGTTACCGGTATATCATAATGTATACAATTTTTTTGGTTGAAAAATAAATCGCATCCTAGTAATCGTTTTAGATGGATAGAGAGATATTTTTCAAATTTATATATACAACGCATATATAATATAAACACGTTTTGCGGTATGCACACATTTGTTTGTTTATTATTTTTTTCCATGTGGGTTTCAGGACGTTATATTATTATAATAAAGAAATAATTATAAATATTTCACTTTATTGTTACCAAAACAGTTTAAATAAAATTTTAATGGTTAAGGCAAGCCGCCAACATTTTATGGGAAAAAGTCGCTTTTATAGACGGTTTCAAAAGCTTAACATTTTGTTTATTAACCAACTATTACTATTACAACGACTATTGTTAATATTACTATTGTATTGTTATCTCCATAATATATTTTAAAGGACATACAAGTTTTACATATTTTCTGTAAAAATCTGTCATTGTAGTTATGGTGATTAAGACATTAAAATAGTAATTAAAACGGTTAGTCAATACTCAAAGTGAATACTATAATTGCTTATGCTGTGTAGTAGTGCAGTACACAGATTTGTTAGGACAACTTAACGTTTCTGATCTAGTACTGAAGATTAATGTTAGGAAATGATGTACGGTTAGTGTGCAAAAAGAAACGTTATTTCGTGAAATTATATTATGCACATATATTCACAAATTAAAGCTCAACTTTTTTTGGGAGGGGGAAATGAAGTAGTTTCTTATAATTAAATTGAAAAATAGTATAGGTAATAGGTATAGGTATAGGTAAAAATTATTATTTACATCATTTACACGGTCTGTACATCATATCATTATTTTCTTGACAGATAAAACAACAGTTCTTATCGCTCGTATTTAAATCACCTATCAGAAGTGCAGAGTTACAAAAACACATTTTTAAATATATATAATTATTTTTCTTAATTCTACTTTTTTATATTTCATTTTAATAATTTATATCTCACTTGACGATAACTTTATTTGGAGAGACTTGGTAGAGTTTGTCTGAGGCCTTTCAAGTCATAGTGAGTTGTCGTATAAGTACTTCACGAATTTGCCGAGTCCAATTCGTCGAGATTCGAATTGCGTTTCGAAACAAGACCGCGCACTACGTACATTATGCATTAGGTTGCATTTCGGCAAACCACGAACCCGCCGAGTTTGCCGACCGTATTACAATACAGTATTAATATCGTTATGGCATGCGGCGGCGGACACGAAATTCATCATTTCCATCACGGACATCATCGTACATGTATATTATATTACGACTTATTTTTTCTCGACGTTTCACACCGTCAAACATCACTTTATATTACTTGTGCGCTCGTACATACTTGACGTACCCGTGTACCTTCTACCGGAGGGCAATTAAGAGCAAAATCACCTGGACCAGTGCCCGAAATATCCTATTAACAGAAGTTTATTGACTAGTCATCGATCACCCGCCGCTGCGACACAATCGCGGCCAACCGACATAGACACATAATATATATAGTAGTAATATTATTATTATCTCGGCGCGTAAACGATCGTAGTAATATAATAATTATAATAATGATAATAGTAATAATAGTTATTTGTTAGTTCCAATATTATATACGAACGGTTAGTGCGCTCCGTACATTTTATTATTCTCCCCGTATATCATACGAATGATTAAACGATTCGGCCTCGGGAGCCGCCACATCGACAACCACCGCACACGACAATCCATTAACACTCTTAACGACCCGGTCCAATAGGTCCGATTATACCAGAATATATTATAATACAATAATAATAGTAATATTATTACTATAATATTATATTAAACATATTGGTGAACTGCTTTTCAACAGCCGCCACCGCTGCCGTGTACCTATAAATATAATATTATAACGTGTTGCAGGCCGTTCACGACAACACTGTTATCGTGTAGGCAATTTCCCCGTTTTTCCGTTTTTTTTCTGTTTAAATCACCCATGTATTTATTATGCCTACAACGGAATTTCGATTTACATTTTATTATACTATTTCGAGGTTTCTAGATTTTCTATTATTTTTTCGTGTTTTTTTATACTTCGTCGTTTTTTTTTTTTTTTTATTTGCATCGTGTGATGTGTAGGTGTAAACGTGTTGTTGTCGTTCATTATTATTATTATTTTTTGAAAATATCTCCAACAGGTATTTTCGGGTATGCTTGTGTTGACTTTACGTTATTATAATAATATCCGTATGCGGATACGTATTGCTCGCCGTTTGAATTGCGTTGCCAATTTCACTTAATATGTTTTGGTTTACAATTATAAAATCAAAAATAAAGTTGTTTTTATAGTACCTAACGTTAAATAATTAAAAATGTAAATTCTGATTCGTCTGATAACTCTGACATGAAGTACACTGGTAACTCTGAAATATAAGTAAAATTATAATATCAAAGATGCAATATTTAGCTATGAGAAGACGAATAGTTAAATGTATATTATTTATTATTATTATTATTATGGTATAGAATATACATTACACGATTTAATTAATTTAGTATGTAATTACTTTAAACTTATTATAACTCGAGATGGGAATATACGCAGTAATTAGGATTCAGTCATCACATGTTGAAATGCATGCATAGTATTATCGTATAACAAATATATTATTTATTTCTAGAGAATTTGAATGTTGTCTGTTGTCCGTTAGTATACTGCATAAGAAATAGCTCCTTTCTTTCGTATATTATTTTATTAAATGCAATCATCGTATAAGAATATCTAAAGATTCTAATGTGCTAATTAATGTTTGTAGGATTATCTGATAATTTTTTCTGATATATTAATTAGAAAGCTCCTTATAAACGTATAATACAGTTATGTTAAAAATGTATAATATTATATTATATTCTGCGATGATGATGTTGTTATGGCTTGTTTTCTGTAAAGTTTATTAAACAGCTTCATCAACGGTGGTCACTAGGTGGTTGCAATACTCCTTCTTGATTTTTTTTTTGATTTTTATGTCCCATTATATTAATCAACGATGATGATGATGTAGAATGAAAACGTTTCTTATAAATAAATAAAAAAAATGTTATGGTAAAAAATATCAAATAATTTTTATGTGCGGATGTTGAAGATTTTATGGAATTTTTGTATAATATCTGTTGTTAACGTGACGTTTTTAGACGATTATAAAATACAATTTATGAATTGAACGATTTCGTTTATACAACGCATGGCTCAGTGGGGATCTTATATTTTAGAAGTCGAAAGGTTAAATATAATTATATTATGTATACTATATTATAATATCTAACCATAAGTTGAATGAATAATGGTCTAAACTCATGCAATTATTTTGACTTCCTGTGGCTAGAAATTAACGTTTATTTTAGATAGTTTTAGATTTAGTTAAAGTTTTATTTAAGTGTAATTATGTGATATTATATGTTCAATCTACTGGTCACATAAATGTAAATTCGGGTTTATTTTACTATTTAGTACTAAATTTTATTGGTTTTTGATTGGTTTAAACAGTAAAAACGTTATGTTCTCGGCCTCTAGGTATAATATATATCATACGCAATATCCTTGTCTACAATATTTATTATTTGATAATGATATTTATCTTAAATCACTGTGTATATAAAAACCCGTATCTTGTATGCATTTTTCTAGGATTTTAGGAAAACATTTTCGTTCTATATATATAATCTTATATACGTTTCAACAGTTTAAACACTCGAACTATTCGAATTTGCATGTTATAGGTATGATGCAATAATAATAAATTTAATATTATGTATTTCTGTAACATGTATGTCGTTTGCAAGTGATTGCAGGGAGCAGTATATTAGCGTCGATGCAAACCAAAGTTAGGTCATGTTAGGTAGGGTTTCCCGAGATCGCCATAGC
Organism: Aphis gossypii; assembly: GCF_020184175.1. NCBI lineage: Eukaryota > Metazoa > Arthropoda > Insecta > Hemiptera > Aphididae > Aphis > Aphis gossypii. The sequence goes on from NC_065531.1 coordinate 84,013,258, forward strand.
GAGGATCTCCGCGCGTTCAAGTCGATCGGTTTGGTTCCTAAATTACTTATATACGCTGTAACGACACAATCGTGCAGTTTTCCATTAGAGAATTTTGTAAACGAAAAACAAGAGAGAAAAAATGATAGTCCACCGATTCAAATCTCCGTTCTTTATATTATTAAATACACGCCGGTTGTACCGATTCCGTGAGGCGATAAGGAACCGCTGAAAAAAATCGGACACACCACTTTCGTCGTAAAATTTAATTGCCTATATAGGTTTAATTTTTTTTTAGATCCATTGTCCAGAACTACTTGTGCGCGTTGTGTTTTTTCTCCTCCTCTGCCTATGTCTAGATTACCGACGGAGATAACACTACGCACTCATCGGTTTGTCTGCGTTTAATAAAATCGGTTTTTTTCGGGATACTTTTTTCAATAACTATATATAAGTTACTGTAGTAAAGTATGCCGTTTCTTGCTTCAGTATCCACTCACTGATGAAAAACCGAACATAAATAATTTATCCGGTTTCCCGATCTGATAATCAACGAACACGGGATTTACACGCGTTAACAAACAACGTACCTCGTCGTCTTCTTCATTTGGATACGTGTGGCGCGCAGGTGGCCCCGTGACATGTGTTTAGTATAATGCGCGTGTATAAGGCATATTAGACTGTATATGTACAATACGCCCAAATCATCGGAATATACTGCTTTTTGAACAGGTCCAAACAAAATGCGAAAACAGTTGAGAATCAATTCGGGTTCGGACATTTTTCGCCGTCACATACTATTATGTTATATTATTTAAGTTTCCTTTACTACACCACACACTTTCTTAAATGTATAAGTATCTAGTCTCTATCTAATAGTATCTTCTTACAGATTTTCACTTCTAGTATTGTTAGATCCGTCGAGACTGTATTAGACCATCGTTGATTATGTCTACCTCTTTTTGGTCGTGGTTTTGAATTCAGGACATGTTTTACGATTACGTTAGACTAACATGGCCTAGCTATATGCTTAATATTTCGGTTCAATTTACCTTATAGTTATGACATATGTTTCATTCTTCAAAGCTATTATTATGTATTTCTTTATCTGATTTTATTAAATCTTGTCTTCATCATAGTTACACATCATATATCAACTACTGCAGCGACTGTTACACGTCTTCTATACCCTGATATTTTAATAGATTGTGAAGTACCAATATTGTTAGAAAGAGAATAATATAATGTATTCTTACTTATGGAACTTAAAGTGATAATAATGTGATATCTGCTTCTAAAATTTTTGTTATCTCTGTTTTTAAACGTATTTTTCTCTGTCGCTTTTTTAAGCACAGATGAACTAATATTTGTATACCTACTATTATATTTTACCAATGTTAGCAGCCCCCGGACTTCTTCTTTTACTATTAGAACATATTATACATAGGAGTTATACACTTCTACGAGTCTAAAACTGTCGCAGATCGATTATCATATTACAGTTGATTGTATCTATCGACGACACTAAACACGACTACGACCACGCCTAAGTATACTGAAAAAATATTAGATTGAATTTTGGTTTTGATACGTATTTTAATATTTTCAAAAAACTTATTTGATTAACATAATTTTTATTAGAAAGGGGAGCCTTTTTATAAAATCCTCTTTCATTTGAAAAACAGAAGTTTGTTCTTCCACTAGAAACTTTTTAATCAATACAAAAAAATCTAAATAATTTGAAAATATGGTCTTTAAGTATATTTAAAACTTTATAACCAGATTTTGAATAACCATATTATTGAATAAGTAAAAAGGGTCGAGTATGCTAGGTGAATCACCTTGTAGTCCGCTGTTATGTTGGTTAAGTTATGTCAACTTGGTGTTTATAGCAGATAAGAAAAATAACTGTTTGAAACGAGGACTCATCTTTCGATGATTCACTTTTCTCATTATTTTACGAAATCTCGCCTTATTAAAACAATTAAACTTTAATCGACTCATATAATAATAGGTACGTCCTTATATTACATAAAACTGTTTTACCTACTGAATTACCTATTATTTCAATAATGTCTATTATGTCGAACTTTTGCGTCATCGGAGTTCAGAGTCCGATGGCGTTATGATAATATACTAAAATATGTAGGTGTACATTATAATATATGTATCGGTTGCGGGTCATACGAAATCTATGCGCTCATGTCATATATTATACCGAAAACAATTACATCACGTTGTGCCTAATACATACCTATGAGCCTTTACTGCACGCTGTTTATTTTCTCTTCGTGTAACCCTATTGTGTATGTTCCCAGCCACTCTTCGATATTTTTTACGAAATCTTATTTATAAGAAAGTATTTTGTACGCCAATGATTATTTCATTTTTAAACAATGATACAATCATGAATCATGATGTATCTGTGTATATAACATGATGCTACCAATACACAGAGTATTATTCATTTATATTTCAAAATTCATTTAGAAATTTCCATTAAAATACATTCCAATAGTTGAATTTGCATATTAATTCAGAAAGATTTAGTATAATGCCGATTGACAGTTGTATTTTTATTTACTTATGTGTTTGTAACTAGAAAATGTTTTATAAATACCTTTACACATTATACATTCCGTTAAAATATTGTTTGTGTTGCTTATCTCGTTTTAAACACGTTTTATTAGACAAACAACTTTGACTTTTTGTTATTTACATTCAGGGCTGTAAATATTAAGTAGGTACAAAATACCCTTAAAATATGATTAACGACGATGTTGGCAAATTTTTTATTGATATTTAAACGTCATTACACGGTTTTCTGAGTGTATATTATATTATGCAAATAACTATCATAATAGTTAAGTAGTATGTGTAAAGTATTTAATAATATATACTGTATACCATCCAGATTTATCGGATAAAATATATTTTGTTTACTTTCATCGTCACTATATAGCACATTTATAAATTTGGTGTACTTATCTTAAAGTTATAAACACATATCTATTTTTTTTTTTATAAAACACAATGCTGTTTCAAAACTGAAAATATCAACGTACTAAGTGTATTTCTATAGAATTTAATTTGTACTTTTTAGTTTCTTTGCTCAGTTGAATTTTTCTTGTTTTAGATCGCAGTGCTAACTGTATATTATTTACGATTAAAAGCGCAAATGCAGTCTAAGCTTTTAAATTTCCATTATGTGTATAATATGCATATTATGTGTCCATATAATATATAGTAGTAGGTAGTTACTACATATATATACCTATATATAATGTATGTAGTGAATATATTATGTATAAATTTGTTTAATTTGTTTACTTCTGAGAACAAATACGATTTATATGTTTCGAATGAAATATACTATTCAACAGCTGTACTTTTTGTATAGGATTTATGGTTTCGACAAGTGTTTAAAAAGCCGGATGTGGTATTTTAATAAAATTACAATAGGCTTCTCCTATGTTTAATCGCCGCAGAACTTGAATGTATAAACATTCCGAACATGCTTATGTTTTTTTTTTTTTATCAAATTAAGTACATCTTTTGTATGAACGTTAATCGTATCTTTCACCTGTTAGCAACACTTAAAGTAGCACACCTGTATAAGTATTTTTAAAGTATATATAACTAATTTACTCGTATCAAATAAAGAATAATGCGTATTGTTTTTATTTTTTAACACACAACCATAAAAACCATGTTACATGTGTAATAACAGAGGAGTACAATTGTTTATGATTAGGTTCCGGGAACTTTTGTTGGAGTAATTATTATCAGTATGTTGAATGAGAAGTAGTAGGCATATAGAGAGTATACGTGAAGAGAACGAAATTTATTAGGCTTCTTACGCAAGTCGTATATACCTATATTTTGTTCCTTGAGAGAGATGTAGAAACAATACGAAAGGTATACTTTGTGTATATTAATAAATAATAACCGATTCTAATGATAGGCTAGTATGCTAGATCATAATTAGTCAATGTTCCATATAATTTTCGCTCTTTTAAAGATTAAATAACCTCCCGGAATCGTATTCACATGATTTTTCATCTCGTTTTAAGACTTACCAGAGTTACATAATTATAATTTTACTATGTTTCTAACATAACTACTCGTGTATAATAATATTTGTTTTACAAGTTATTGTGTTATAACATTATTTTCGATGGTTCTTCTTTGATAAAAATTTGTATAGGTAGATTCTATAACAACTTTAAAATTGAAAACACTGACGAAGATTTAGATTTGAGCATTTTATTTAATGTTTATACATTTATATATATTTTATTAGTATAAAAAATGTAAGAATTAATATAACTTGAAAAAACAATACATACCTTAATATTATATAAAATTAAAATGTATTTGTTTGTTTTTAAACGTTAATACATAAAAGTTTTTCATTAAATTTCTTATGAATTAAAATTATTGTTAAGTTAGAATTGTTGAAGGTACATTTGTAAATTATTACTATTTAATTTAAAACTTGGGTACATAATATTATGTTGAATTCTCGTAATGATTGTTTTTCTTTTATAAATATTACATCAAAAAATAATGTTAAGTTGTTTTATTTTATAATTAACTTTTATAAGACTCATGGAAATACCTGACTTTATTAATGAGAGAAAAAGTTACTGCAAGTTTTTGTAGAAAATTAGTGTACTATTTTAGATATACAATTTTTAAAGAATTTTTTTGAGAATATTGCAATGATGATAATATTATATTTATTTTATTTACACAAATAATCTCAAATATCTTGGATTACGTAAATATTTCTTATGAATAATATATTAAATAAAATAATATATTTAAATAAAAAAAAAATTAAATATATTAAAATTATTAATAATTAACTGAGTTTCTATCAAAATCGTTTGTATATGAAACGATTTATTATTACTTCTAAATGTCTAATATAAATAATTAAGTATACAACGCTGACTTGCACTGAGGCGAGAGTAGTGACTAGCGAGACGAGTGTTCAGTGTTCACACCCACTCTGTATTCCGTCCGTTATTTTTTCTTATGCGTGTGTGTTTTTTAGTGAGTATTCAGTATATGTGTATATTTTTTTACAGCATACCTGTAATAGTATTTGGACACATAGGTACGGTTGATGATTAACGCATTTCAAACACTGCGGGGTGGCCAAAGAAGTAAGGATGGATATTTTAACCCTCAGTTCAACTATTTTTATTGATGGTGTAAATGTTATTTCCCAATGAAGATGTAGCGATAACGTTGAAGAGGGGAAAAGGGTTGTGATATCAGCCACTTATTCAATAACTCGCTATTCAGTGGTTCGGAAAACAAATGAGATTCGTTGGCGCCTATAAAATATTTATACACACCTTTATAAACTTCGAAATTCGTTTTAAATTACACTGCGATTAAACACGTGTCTGTTCTACATTATTTCGTTCTTTTTATTGTCCGTCGTTTAAGTATCTTCCTAAAGGTGTCCAACGGTCATAATAATAGGCACGATATCGTTGTACGACCGATCTAATTTTCATAAACGATTTCGGTTGTTTTTTTTCCTTTCCCGTTTCGGACATCCCTTAAAGGTAGTCGTGGCAACGTCGTCGTCATTCTAAATAAACTTAATTATAGTCTGAAACATGCCTTGTTAAACAAAAAAGTATACAGTAAATAACAAGGTGCCAGGTGAACCGGCACTGGTCAGGTCTCGTTAGCATGGTATTTATTAGCCGGGCCAAGCACCTTCCACAAACAAGTCCCGACAACCTATAGGTAGGTATATAATAATACAAACCCGGCGTTTAGTTTATAGTCATTAAAATATCCTGCCGAGCCGCCTATGTAATATACACACGACTTTTAATTTTTTTTTTAATCTATCCACAAAAATTACGCCAATGTTTATAGAGTGGAAGGAGGTGAGGAATAAATATCAACAAAAAAAAAAAAAAATTAAAAATAAATATAAATATATGTTATATCGTCTTTAAACGTGTGTTTAGATTACATAACGTATAAATCATGTAATTTGAAAAGACGACAACACATTCCGGTCTACGTGTGGAAGGCGGAGTTTCTCTTTGCAAGCAGATAAATCTTCTGCGGGGGGAAAAATGCAGTACGAGGCAAATAAATTTCCAAACTTTGGCGGCTTAAAATTAAATCGAGATAAGAGAAAAAAATTACTCGACAGCGTATATTATAATACGTCGCAAAGATAAATATAAAATACATGTGTACAGTCTAATCAATATGCACGTGTAATTTCGAACTTGAAAATTGGTATTGGTGTGTAATTCTTGAATTATTGCGTTGTCCATGCGATAAGTATGTAGCTGGTCAAAGAAAAATACAAATTAACAATTCAATACGATTTTCACTATAATACATATTATAATACGTATGTAGTTATTATTCGACTGGGTTTGTTTCAAATCGAATTTAAGCGTACCATTATTATAAAACCAACGATATACCTACTAATACTTTATTAATACAATCGATTGAAAGATTTACTGTCTATTGAAATTGTTAAATGCACTTAATTTGTTCAAATAGAATACTCTAACTTACGTTTTAAAACTGATTGCATACTATATGTATCCATTAAAATAATTGCGTTTAATATATTATTACAAATAAATAACTTTCACAATTATTTGTTTGAAAAAACTCTAAAAATTTAAAATATTTAAGTTATACTTTGACCTCAATTTTCAAAGTAGGAATAATATAATTTTTTTTTTATATTTTAACCTTAATTTTAATTTGTATTATCGCCTTAACTAATCATTATCTTATTTGTCAAGACTCAATATCATAGCGTTATGTTCAATAACATTATTTATACATAAATCACCGAGTAGTGTTTGCTAACCGCCACGGTTATTTTTCATTTTTTAATAATTTATTGTTTTGGTATTAATTTCATTGATAATATTACCATAAATCACAGATTTATAATTCATGGTGTATCTATACACCTTGATTAGGTACATTAAACCAGTTATTGATAGTGATTTTTTGTTTTATGAATTTCAAACCGTCATATTATTATATAATTTACTATCAACTAATTACCAAAAAATACACACCGCCCAAGAATTCAAAATCTCAGTGACCCTTAATACCTAATTTAAAGCGGTCCCTTTGGCGATAGTTAGGATGTGCAGCTGCATATTTTATAGCTCCGCCTATGAATGAGCCCGACGTTGACGTGTTTCGTGTACGGACACTGATTATGGACAGATGGGGTGAAATCGAAATATTGCCTCGGGTGGTACATACTTCGGAACGACGATTTTTTTATTTTTATGACGGTATTTTTGAAAACGGTTTTTAATCAGAAATGGCAGAAAGATTGTGTAGCGTAATATAATAATAATAATATAGCAGAAGCGTTGTTATAGGGTATAAAATTCAATCTAATTTACTCACTACCACTGTAGATTCTTGTAATTTAATTGCTGATGAGCGAAAAATCTAGGGGGCGATATCATCATATAGGCGTAAATTGCAGAGGTGCTAAAGATGCTTATTATAGCACCCTAGATTCTAGAATTAGAAGTCTAACATCACAAAACCTACTTGGTAGGTGTTCACCTATAACGTAATAAAAGATTGTTATTGTGACAGTAAACACTCGATTTTTCTATTTGCAAAGTTTAATGTTTTTTATTATTATTGTAAGTTATGTTCAGTATTTTTATTTTTTGATTAAAAATATTATGTTATCGATTAATCCCGCATACTGGCGTTGGCGTATACAATGTGAATAATCACTTCAAAACTGCAACAAAATAATGTTTAGCCTTATTAACACACAAACGGTGGTGTATTGAACATGGCCCAGCAATTTTCTATATATTTATCCTATTATGATTGAATCGGTAAACTTATTTTAATTTATTTTGGTTTTGACTAATTTAAAATGAAATTATCATTTATGTATGTACAAGTAATCGAATATCTTCGAACCGTTTAAATTAAACTGGTATCTAGTTGAATAATATTACAATAGTTGTTTTTTTCGTAGCTTGTTATGAGACTTTGTTAAGTACACTCAATCCCTCGCATTCAGACATCATAGAAATTGCAAATACACTATGATTCACACTTTTTGTTGATCGAGCGGTAGACGAATTAAACGTAACCCATTTTTACTATAGTCATTAGTTTATTTCTTGAAACTCATAGTGATCTACTGTCTTACGCAGCCGACAACACCGCGAACCCACCGACCGATTTTGGTCGAGGCGCACGCCTCAAAAGTCAGAGTTGTCGCCGTGCCACTGCATTCTTGCGATTTGCTATTGACGGAGTGACACAGATCATATTATATACATGGCGTGCTGTTGTTGGTTGTCCGGTTCTCGAATTGGCATAATAATATATAGAATGCACACGACGTCGCGCGGGAGTCGGATATGCGTCAAAAACGCGTTGTCAAATATCGTCGATCCGAGGCGCGGGCACGTGTCCGCCGCGGTGGCGGTGCGTAGTACAGGTAGGCAGTATTATCTGTCCAGGTATTGTGGGCACCTATACCTACAATGTTCCGCGCGTAATATATATTGTGTGCAAATCGGCCGGCGTCACACGCGCTGCTGCAGCGGCAATCAGTCGGCCGTACGCGACCGCCGCTGCACGTCCGTCGTTGAATTCCACGCGCGTGTACCAATACGTGTATTATACGAATAATAATAATAACGAGGACCCGTCGTACAGCCAACATATATTATATTATATTCAAATGGTATCCGAAGCCCGTCGTCGAGACATGATGCGGATCGCCCGGCGTCCGTGTACCTGCACACACATATAGGCGTATCGTACGCATGTTATGTATATATTACGCTCGTGTGTAATGTGTATATTATAATATGTATAGAGGACGATCGTCGTAGTCGATCGACGACGACGACGACAAACGCGCCGGCCCGGGCGGGCTTCCTACCGCCGCGAGTTTTTCGCATTGTCTTTTCGTATTATCATATTATTATTATCGTGTCCGCGCGCGCGTACTGCAGGAGGTATATACCTGTATAGGTATAATACTACACGCGAACAATAGTTGGCCGGCGAACGAAAACTCGAGTTCTCGCGCATCACTACATAATAATATATTATATTATTATGCGTGCGTGTATGTAACGAGAAGTTAATGTTAACTACTTCCATTCAAATTCTGCGCGTACCTACTCATATTATAATATACGCGAGTACGTGAGTCCATATAGGTATGTGTATTGAAGTCTCTGCTGCTGCCGGTCTTTCGATGCCAATTGTAGTTTGCAATAATTCAACCGTATATATGTAATGAGATCATATGTGATTTCGATGTGAGAACGTTGTTTTGGAGACTTCGGCTGATGTTGCGTATAGGTGAAAAATTATTCTCGATCTCTTGTATACAGCTACAAGTTCGCTCCTATTATTGAAAAAAAAGATTTTGACGTTCCTTCGTGGTTGTTCTGCAATTGCTGTTGTATTGCCCTTCCAATTATTATGCATTAATTTTTTCCTGAAACGATAAAACACGTAGGAAATAATAATGTTATGTTAAGATAATAATAAGTTATCGCATAATAATAATATATCAATACTATATTATTAAAGCATTCGTAAAATATATTTTTGTATATATGTATTCTACTTGCATTAAACAATAATCGTTGTTATCTATTTATGATTTTGTCATTTTTCATAAGATTATCGCCGAGAGAAAAACAGAATTTATAAACCGATTGTAAAGTTTAAGTTATTTTAGAGTAGGTATACCGTATACAGTTTTTAAGAGGAATAATTTCTGAGAATATATTATACATTAGGATTGTTTTATATGTTACACGTGTGTTCAAAATTGTTAATATGAACGGAAACATAATTTTGATATTTTATTCTAAATAATAAATAATTTTTAAACGTAAAATTAATTATTTTTTCATTTATATTTTTGTGGTATTCATCTGTCCACGTTTGCAGTTTTTAATTTTTAAATGAAGAAAAAATCCAAAATTTTTTAATGTGTTAGTATTCCATTTTTTCGAGCTACTGTTTCTTAAATATAATTTATTATGTAATGCTCATTATAATTATTGCATTATACATACGAATTAAATTGAATTGCGTTTTCAAAACTGGTTATAAAGTTGGATGATTTTCAAATTAAATATATTTATTATTTCATAAGTATATTACATGGCACATTCCAATATTATTATAATAATTCATAAATATTTTGTAAATTTCATTATATTATGTTAAATTTTATATTATTTTAATTTTAAGTTTTTTTTTGTACGATGTAGGCACCTATATTATTATTGTTTTAGTTTGGTTCTTTTTACTTTTATAGGTGACGTAACTTTCTTTGTTATTTTTTTTTTTATCATTCTCAATGCTTATAAAATAAATGCTTGCCATTTTAATAAATATATAGTGAGGCGGGACCTCTCAAATTCTTCCCGTTGGTTTTTTGCCCTTTACGTCTCGTATAGCAGTCCATAAATTTCGCTAACCAAACTATAAAATACCGATGACAGTGCCCGATAAAAACTTTTAATCCACGATAAACTTCTATTATATACATTTTTGTGCAGGTACCTATATGTATTTTTTTAGTTGCATTTTGATTTGTTTGTTGTTTTTATTTATTCACACGAACGAATTCACGTGTTTTTTAAGGAGTTTATTATAACTGTAATAATTAAATAGAATGCTATTTGAATATAAATTATTTATTTTGGCAGTTAATGCATGGTTATTGTTTCTTTACGAATTAATGCATTTTATTTTTTATGTATATTATGTTTATTTCCTTACATTTATATTAGAAAATCTTAATTTGACTCAAGTATACCTAATTATATATAAAGGAAATTAAAATATAATTTTACAAATAAGATAATTAATTTTAAAACAATTATTTTATTGTTATATTTCTATAAAATATACACTGTATAATAAAATATAATTGGGTATTTACAAAATGTTTTGATTACATTATTTTGGAAATAACTTCATTTGAATACTAGGTCAAGCCTGATTATATATTAAAATAAAAAAATAATAATAATAACTTACAATTATATATGCAGTCTAGGTGCCCAAGCAGGTATACCTATGTTTATATTTTTAACAATTTTTTTTAGTTAATAAAATGTACGTGTTTATTTTAAATGGTCCAAAAATAAAATAAAATAATTGTGTGAATTAATAATGATAATGAAGAATACTATATAAAATATGTATACAAATACCAATGCAATATAGGCAATAGGTATATGTATGTATAATCGATTGTCGTCTTTACCTTATATGTACTTTGAATTCGCTTATAATATTTTAATATGAACAACAAAAGGTGAAACAATATCAGTAGATACGTTAGGTTCAAAAAGCAGTTTATTTCCTTTTTCAATGGAATTTATTTTTAAACATAATATTTTGTATGTTCCAGAGGCGATGATAAAAAAATAATAATTTATCTTATGTATCATTCATGTATGTATAATATAAAAAAAAACAAACTAAAATTCCAACTGCATCGTTTATCTGATTAAAAGGGATTGACTTGCCGACTCGTTGCGTTTTTCCTATTCACTGAGGATAAAAAGTAAACACTTAGTTATATTGCATTTCTCGTCTGGTGTTATTGGGCTTATATAGATTTCTAATGTCTTCAAATAAAAGTGACTCGCGACAGCTGCCTACCACAAAACATAATTTCGTTTAGGTTTTATTACATTTTATTACACTGTTACATTTTTTTTTTTTTTTTTGAAAACGTACATATATAACACTTTAATTTCATCCATCATAATATTATAGCGGCGTAGGTCATAAAAACATAAACCACCTTTTCCACCACCCAGTGAACAACATGTGTCAGGCGCCTCTTTTTATTCTTACCAGGCCCGCGGCTCAAAAAATCCACATCTTTCTCTTATTATGATGCACCCAAACCTGTAATTAGCCTCAGTTTGGGATATTAATCGCGTTATAACAAGGGTACCCCTAAAAACAAATTATTCGATCATTTTTAACCCTATACTTAAGGCATAAAAACATTATACTGCAATTTGAGCATTCTCGAAAATGGGCTGTTGCGCTATTTTAGAAATTACCAAAATAGCAATACTATTACTAGGTACCTAGTATATAATATAATTTTGAAGAAAATACCAACCAAAAATAATTTTAAAAATATATCCGTACCGTTATTTTTGTTTTAAAAACTGCATATATATATATTGAAAATTAACTATACAATTACAATTATTTAATTTTTTATTTTTTAACTCAATATTAATTATAAAAATATATTGTATTTAAAATCATTTAGTTATGATTTATTATAGTTATTCATGTTTATATCTTTTGATAACGGACTCACTACGTAGTCTGTGTTTAAAATTATATATTAAACACAATTTGATATAATTAATCGTCAATGAATACTCTATACAGTTGTGATAAGTAATATGGTTTGTACGAAAACTATAAAAGAATATCAGTCGGTCGATGTTAAAAAAAAAATAAAAAAATTGATCATGTGTTGTATTTGAGTACATAGTGTTTCTGATTTATGAATACGATGTGTACTGCCAAATTGTGCTATTCATATTATACCGTGTAATTTATCAGTTCGGATATTGCTTTTTGCTATATTATATCCACCACTGTAGTACTGTGTGCAGCACCGTTTGAAGGTATGAAACTCGTTTTGCGAAGGCGTATGTTATTTTTTCCATTTTGATTTTTTCATTTTATCACATGTCCGTTTTCCCTCGCGACAGACAGGTCGGCGGCGGATCTAAATTACAATTAGTTACTTCTGTTTAATTGATCTGTCATCGGACCGCTGATTTATTGGCGTGCGCGCACCATAATAATAATAATATAATATGATCAGTAATAACATTTCTACGTTCAGTACTTCTGCAAGTAACGGTTAATATCAACCGCTAACCTTATGGGTCGGTCGCCGTTGCGGGGGAGGCTCACCGTCAAACTCCCCTCTCTCATTCTTTCGCGTGTCTGTTTCTGTCTGTCTTACTCTAACTCTCTCCCTATAATCAATCGCTTATTTATTTGACCGTCGTTCGTTCGTACACGATTATTCGCCCGATATATAATAATCGGTGATCATCGGATTGATTAATTCGCTATACAAGATGAAAATAAGTCACGTAAATTAATATTATTCTGCAACGAAAAAATAATCCTAATAACATATATAATACGATCGTTAGGAGGATTACGTTTGCCATGGATGTGCACTGTGTTGTATCATCTATATAATAACTATACTTTATTATATTAAGAGGATGTCCTATGTATGAGCGTAAATATAGCGTGTAACGAGAACGAAGACTACTCGTAATAAAGCAATTATTGTTATACGTTCTTTAAAATTGCCTATTTAATGCCCCTTAAAAGTAAATATTGTATCATATATTTTGTACATAAAGTTGTTCAGTAATGTATAGCACATTTCATTGTAGTACCACAATAATGCAATACAATTTATTTGTACTAGCTCATATAATAATAATGGTTATAATCATTAGAATCGATCGATGTTGTAATTTTAATAATATTCTTATGTGATGCACGGAGACAGTATTTAAATTTTGAAAAAAGTTCAGCGATATATAATGTTATGTGTCAAGTATGCTATTTATATATGATTATACTGTTTATAAAAGATATCTTACTCAATTGTCTGTAAAACTCTTAAACGTATACAGTACTATAGTTACATCGATGTAATGAATAAAATATATAAAACAGCTCTAGGTATGTTAAATAGGCGTTGATTTTGTATGATGGCTGTTCAATAACTCTTTGAAGTGTTGTAGTTATCATCGGCTTCTGTAGCTTTTGTTAACCATAAGAAAGATACGCTGGCTATAAAATATATTTATCTGTGTGATCGTGTGTCCACAAAATCGTTTTAAATGCAATACTATTATATCCGCCGAAGAAGACGAATGTCAAAAGTTATACACACAAACCATAAACCACAAATCATGGATTGAGAATGGTCAAGAAATTTAATAGGTATATATATTCGATTTAATACTACAAGTCTAGTACGGTAGTCGTGTCTTTTATCGGTTAAATTTTATTGACGTTGAATTTTACGACGGGAATCCTGCCATTTAGAAAATTCTGTTTTCTAAAATTGGATTTAATCATTTATTTATTTTTTATTTTCATTTCACCTCGTATGCGTATCGTCTGAAAATGTATTAAAACTGTCTCATAAAATAACCATAATTATTGACGCAGGTTTATGTACGTTTAATGTTTATAATACACCGGTAGTTCTTATATCTTTAGTTACTACTCACTGCACTACTGGAATAAACAAATTCATTGTACCTATTTATATTATAATTTCAGTAGGTTGGTGACGTATACGTATTCGAGTACATCTCATGTACCTACGGAATTTGTAACGTGAATTGAACTATTGGAACAACCCAATCGCTGAGTGATGCATTTAATGGTTCATCTAATAACTGCAATCGTTGATCAGTTTTCCCTTATATTACCACATAAGTGATACGGCGAATATACAATACATAAATAAATGATAATTGTGTATATACTTATAAATATATACGCTTGTAACTACATGATGTCCTTATATCGCATATTACGTTCTGTAACACTTTTCACTCGTTTGTCTATAGTTCAAGGACGTTTTGGGATAAGTACTTTGATATCTCGTACGATAAACTTTAACCCTTTGGATCCGATCGCGCGACAAAATGTCCCGTTGACGGTTGTACACATCAGCAATAATATTATAGTGTTCGCGTAAGAAACCAGTCTCGATTAATAACCCTTAACGCTACCGTGCTCGATGTAAATAATACTTCTATAATATAATGTTCGTTGGTGTTCTTGTAATCCGGCGGCGACACACGGTGGAAATCGCATTTCAGTCACGTTTCGAGGCGATTCGCGTGCGTTGCTTTCAATCGACGGAACACTGCACCACCGTCATCGCCACCACAATACTATTCGTCTATTGCAGTATTGTCGGTCGTACGTATGTGTGTACGTATATTATATGTATTTACCATGTACGTATGAAAACAACCGCAGACTGCAGTTAAGGTCGCCCATATGTACTTAATCATTTTGACAATCGGACCTCGGAATCTGACGTGAAACTAGGGAAATCTTCATTCGCGGGTCGCGGGCACACCGCACCACAGACATCCGAAACCCGATACTTTAATTTTTTTTTCAGTTATTCGTTGGACGCCAACATGTGCGCGGTGTATATAAAAATCACCGGCCACAATACGCGAGCTCACGCTTATATTATAGCCTACAACAGATCGTAGATAACTGGTCGGTTATTAATCCACTTCACAGTCAATTGGAAACACACACACGCACACACATACATACGTCTTGTTCGTTTATTTGATATGAAGTATAAATTAATTTCCTATGAATGCTTTTAGAGTAATGTCCGTTTTTTACTGGCCAGCAGTGTTATTTGTCAACCAGCAGAATGAAAAAAAAGCTGCTGAAAAACATACGATTAATTATAATATGTACGTATTTATACGACAATATCGTAATCATTATGATCTGGAAAGCTATTTATTAATATGTATGATATGTATATATTATATTTATTTTTTTTATTAACTATGTTGAACGTCAACAAAAAACCAGTCGTTTATCCGGGGTGAATACCTATATGCATACATTGCATATAGGTGTGTATATTTTTCAAACGATATTTGGTTGTACATATATATATATATATTAATTTCAACGAGAGCAGGGTATACATGTTGAACAACATTCAGGATCATCTATCGAAGTGAATTTGAACGCAAATACACTACTCAAATGTTTAATTAAACAATATTAACAGATTTTGATGAATGTGTAAATGATTTTTTATTTAAAACAACATTTTAGCAATGTGAAAAAAAAATAATCTGACGTTACTATATACATATTATATAGTATATATTATACATATACATATATCATGAACCAGCGTGAATGTGTGTTTTAGAGAAAAATAAAATAGGTAACATATTCATCTCAATCAATAACATTTGGAAATCTATCAACGAGTTTAAATTGGTTTTGAATATATTTTAAATGTTAAATATGAAGTAACTAAAAAGCACGATGTTTGGAACAAGTTTTTCTAATACCTACTAAGCGTTCAAATAAATTAAGCGATGATTTTTGGTCTGTTACAATTCAGTTATAGTTAGATTGATGGTGAAATTAATCGAATAAATATAAAAAATATACCTTGTATGTTTTAAAGGAGATAAACTCGTTTATTTTTAATTCTAACATAAGGCTGTAATTTGTGTGTTTAATATAAATGCATTTGCATTGACGCAGATCAAAATTAAAATAAGATAGATAAAGTTTATCATAAACCCGTAAAACTGTGACATTATCACCATGAGGTAAAACATAAATTATTTGTTATTTATGCCTTTATATTACGTTTTGTTTGTACGATTCATACAATTTATACTTGTTATCTCATGTACACATCGAATTTTTAAATATGTGGGTACTTCTATATAAAATATTTCCCTTAACATTGTTAAAATATCTGTTTTAAATTACTTATGGTCGTGTAATCTTTTTGATTCAAAATTTTAATTTTTAAATCAGTTTATATTTTATTATATTCAAATATGTAATAAATGATTATGTATACCTATGTCCTAAATAATATAATATATACTAAGGAATCGTTACCGCATAATAAAAGGTCACGGTAAAAGTGCATCGTTGCTATAGTTGTCGCTTATGATTTATACGATTTTCATTTGCACTTATAATTGGTCAAGTAAACACTAAACACAGCGTTGTCCAAAAAATACCAGTCATCATTTAAAACGTATGCGTGAAGCAATGTTAATTGAAAAAATTATTAATAATGGTTCTCTGGTATAATGTATGTATGTATATTTTTTTTATTTCTTCACTCTCTTACAATATATTTTATTCATGAAATTGTTGTATATATATTTTTAATAAATAGATCGTCCAATGAAGTGATCGTGTGTCGCCATTTGTCACGGGGCGCCTTCGGTGCCCCCCGCAGAGACGAGAGTCGCGTTCACCTCTGATGTATAACTTCTTAAAATTTTAATCTAAAATAAAAAAAAATAAAAAAGTAAATGTGTACATAAACATTATCAAAAAAAATATATAGGCACCAAAGACCGCCCGCGAGTGTCCAACGAGTTTTCATTTTATTTTTTATTATTCCACTGTGTACTCAAACGGTCTTCTCTATAAAACCTATTAATTACGCGCGTTTGACCGTGTGAATTTGGTTTTTAAAAACAAACTGTTTTGCCGTCGTAACACTATTACTACACGTGTGACAATTATGAATAACAGTTTTGTTTATTTTACGCATAATACACATTTATCTTATAATGTTAGTATATTATAATACATAGTATTGGAATTGATTTCGTGTACAATATTTCTTAATAGCAATTACCTTATATTTATCACATGGATTATTTAAAATTAAAAATCTTAAAAACTTGTTTGTAATTTATTATTTATTAACAATTATGAATAATTATACACTTAAATAGATGATCATGTTATTACTATTGAGCAAGGATTTTTATATATTTTCATATTTTTTCTAGTTAATTTTATCGTAACTTAGTAAAAAATATAATTTATAACGTTTGTAATGAAATACTCAACATTTTGATTGGATATTTTTGCATATTATTTAGATGTTTTTTTTTGATTTTATGGTTATATTATTTTATTTTTTAATGAATATTTTAAGAATATTTATCGAGCTAGATTTTAATCTAAAATCAAGCATTTCGATAAATATTTTTTGTAAATTATGATAAAATATAATTTAATTTAACTGTAAATTTGTCATGATTTTATTAGAGCATAATTTTTATGTTAACGGTTAGCGGTATGGTTTATAGGTTGTAATAAATTATAACAAAAACTTAAAAATACACTAAAAATAATAATAATAATAATACACTCAATATTAATTCTAAATACTGTTATTTTTTGTTTCAATTAGATTTGTTGATATATATCAACAAAGAATTTGGTTTAATACTAAAATTTAAAAAATGTATGTAGTTTATGATCTCAATACAAGTATTAAACTATATATCGTTTGATGGGCGTCAACATTTTATAATAACGTATTAAATCTTATTGTTTTTAAACTAACGTATATGTAAGGGAGGTATATATGTATCGTCGAGAATAAATGTATAATGTACGTGTACTAAAAGAAACAATTATTATTTTATTTTATAAATTATTGGATAAAATGATGTAGTTTACGCTCTGAAACTTTTCGATTTACTCGTGGCCAATGCTTACTCTTCTGTCAATAAATTGATGTTTCCCTCGTACGGTTAGATATTTACATACATACTTGCATATATTTTTAGCAAAGAGTCGGATAACGACCCTTCGATGTCCGACTACGCGGCGAAGAGTGGAGTGGTGGGCATTTATAAGTAATATTTTTGACGGTGCTCAAAAATGATATTATAAATTGTTTTTACGCAGAACTCAACGATTGTGGGCTTTAGAGTGCGCCCGCGGCGTGTGCTGATGCTAATAATAATGATAATACTAATATGTGCCGTCTAATTAAATAATAATCGGACCGGATAAAAGGGGGATACAAGCGAGAGCATGGAACTGGCTAATAATATCCGCACAAAGCGACACTGCAACGGCGGTGCAGTGCAACCCTTATTCATTCGTTCACCCATATATTTGCATATTCGAGTACCGCTATACACATAGGGTTCATATTATATACATAATATACATTTTGGTACACGCGAACGGGTGGTGAATAAATTGTTGTCTTTAGCTTTGGAAATGAGTTTTTTCGGGGGTGTTCAAAAGGGTGGGCAGGGTGTGTAATACGTATATTCTCGTATCCGATCGGGTCCGTCACCGACAGCAGGAAGTGACCATAACGGGCCGTCAGGCAAACTCCTCCCCTGGTGCACATAATATAGTCACCGGTTCGTTCCGTTTATTAACCGTAGGTACGTCCAAAATTACCGTAACAGGGCGCGCCGGTGGAAGTGGGGTAGGAAACGTGTTGGCGTCGTATTTTATTGTGATACATATATATGCATTATACATATTTCTCGCTTTATATTTTTTAATTTGGATATCCGTAACGACGGGCCCTCGACAAGAGCAGGAAACTGTATAAGCGTCTAACACAGTATGATATGATATTATTGTGTGTCGTTGCGCCGAGCAGTGTTCGGTGGTGTACACGGTCATGAACACGATTTGGAAACGACGACTCAAAGGAAATATTATTATGATTATTATTGTTGTTGTTATTTTTATTTTATTATTATGCGTCGCCGGCGACGCGATGGGCTGTCAACGCGCGTTTTGTTCGTCGTCAGATCTCATAAATAGAATATAACAAAAAAATAACGATAAAAACAATACGCGAAGGTGGCGTGTATTGTATATATGTATAGGTAACTAACCTGGTTAACCTCATAACCGAAACAGTTACTACGACCACGACTAAAGCGTACGTTTGCACCGGGAAAACGATCAGTGTTGACCGGGCGTGATCTGTAGGCATAACCAGCAACACGTGTGCTTGTTAAGTGTCTGCGGGCAAAGCGTCGTGTCGTATGGCGACGTGGCGTGTGCCTAACGCGCGAGTCTGCAGTTCTCCGCGTGAAAGTATTAGAAGAAATAATAATTTTTCGTTCACGTGCCGCGTGTTTTATTTGGTTATAAACTCGGCAAACCGTGATTCATTTCGGGTTATAAAATTATTATTATAGTCAACTATATGGACGTATGCATCCGGTTTTCCGGTGATCTATACGTATGCCTTTATAGGTTTTTATGGAAACAAAAATTACTGCTTTTGTGGCGTGTACGATCTAAGACTTATAATTTAGCGCAATATAATACATTAATGCCTGATCGTAATAGTAATAATAATAATAATAATAGGTAAGAGTATAGTTATTTATTGCTTGGGTCCATTGTTATATATTTTTCAGATAAAATATATCTATTAATATTAAAGGAAAATTTAGCATTGCTCTCTACGCTTAGATGAAATATCTTATTAGAAAGAAAGAGTACTTATCTAAAATGTATGCGATCATAACAGAAAATTAGAAATAGAAATATACGAGAATGTAAAAAGAAAACAATTTTACGAATAACTTAAAAATAACATAATATTATGTAATATACATTTTTTTATAATAATTTATATAATATTATTAAGAATCAAGTCTAAAGTCTTTAAACTTTTTACCAATAATTTGAATGTATGTATTTCAAATACGGTATATTTGAAGTTTTTTAAATTATTAATTCATGGTACGTCGATAAATTTTTTCCTAGTTTTGTAGGATTGATTTTTATTTTAAAGATATAGCATATAGATTGTTTTTTTATATATTATTTATTAATATCAAGTGCTCGTAATGGTTTGAATAATTTATTTGAAGAAAAAGTTTTATGTTTCCCTAAGTTTATTTACTACATTTAATTTCTTACCCATTTGATGAGTTAGAATTCTATCGTACGTAAATCATATTACACGTAGCTATCGATTAATTATTTCAAAAGACATTGGTCGAATTTGCTCTGTGAGTGATTCATTCAATAAAATTTGAGTAATACAATAATTAGTATTATTATTGAAATAAAATTTAAATTACTATTTTTTGAAAATATCGTGTGATCTATGTTTTTTAACAGTCGGTTTTTACGCATTCCCTTAAAGGTTAATATACTTACGTATTAAACTTAAAAATATTTATATAATATACTTAACTCAATAGTATTTCAATAGAATGATATGATATAATAACTGAGAGTTCATTTTAATTTCGTACACCTGGTAATTTATTATTATTTATTACATTAGTTTGAACAGCTTCTGTTTTAATCGATTTTACCAAGAATTTGTTACCTGCGCCCATATTCATCGATACGTATCCTTAATTAGTTCTGTCAGATCGGACAATTTGATTGCTTCATCGCCTTTTCCTCAATAAATATTGTTTGACCGCCATAATGCCATTCCGTATTTATTATATTGTTTTTATATCGGATGCCTGTGGAGTTCGGCTTATTTCTGTATGATGATAATAATAATAATACAATAAATTATATTATTGTATATCCTGCGGTCGTACAATTATTTATTAGGCTGCAAGACGTGTCAACGTTTTTTCTCGAAAATTTCAAACAGCTACATTTGTAAAATATGACGTATACCACCTACTAAAACAGAGCTGCGCCATCGTGTATTTATTAATTATAATATATACGCGTCCGGAAAATTATTTACGGAAATAGCGCTATAAGGTATTATGCCGGCAAGCCGGACACGACAAGTACGGCGTCCGCCAACACACAGCACCTAACGACCCGCAAAGGTCCGCACAAAGGGTGGGTTTTTCATTAGAAGTGGCTCGGATTACAAAGGCCGTGCAAATCTGGTAGTGTCAGCGTTCTATTTGCAGCACCGTGTCTTGCCCTCACATACAGTATAGTCGTAGACAATGATTTAATCAACCGGCGGCGTCCGGCCTTATAATATATCACACCACCTCTTCAATTTCACGCGAAATCACTTTACTTCCGGTCATCGTTGCATTGCAGTCTAATGCATAATGCATACAGTACGCAATAACGCCAAAGTACTACTATACCGTCATATTATATGTATATATTGCAGTAGACTGTTGGAGATGGACCCCGGATGAAGGAATACATTATGATAAAATGCTGTTTCGTGTATAATGTATATAATGTATGCGCTCGATTTGTCGTAAATTTTTGTGTACGCGTGTTCAAATATGGTCGAAGGGGTTCTACAGGATGATTCACTAAAACATGTTTCACCCCATTTTTTTCTTCGTCAATAATTCAGTTATTCAAAATCTGATATTTTTGGAATTTTTAAATTTGTACTTATAAAGATTATATTTTTTTTAAATTATAAAAAATTGTTTGCACTATACTTAATATAGTCTTGTAGAGACACAAATTCTTGTTTTTTTTTAATGAAAATCCGTCTTTTCTAATATAAATTATTGTTCAGTGGATAATTTTTCTAAAAATATTGATCTATCAAAATCAAAATTCGAACTTCTAATCTTCGAGTAATTAATTTTCCATACTAAATACAAGGATAAATAGTTCGTGGTGATGAGTTATAAATATGATATAGAGTTAAGCATGGTGAATTGAAGGTTTTAGTAATAATAGTAATCAATTGACATTTATAGTTTATACATTTTAAAAAAATGGTTCATGTATGATAAAATAAATATTGGGTTTAATATTACGTCTACTTTATAGTATTATTGTAAAATTATTTTTATTATTATTGTTATTATCCTCATTAGTCATTTCCTATATTTTAATATTTGATAAATTACTTGCTTGAATTTTGAATTAGATAGGTATATCATAATTAAAAAAAAAATTATCTATTAAAGAATTAATAGTAAAAAGGGAGGTTCTAATTTTAAAACGGAATTGTGTATCATTACAGAACACTCCTTTAATGGAATAAAAAATATCGGTAATTTGAAAAATATGGCAGATATATTTTAAAATTCCAATAATTAAAATTTGTATAAATTCAGTATTAAAGGAGAGTGGTGTGAATGTTTTTTTTTTTTTTTTTTGAGAAGGGAAGTTATATACGTCATAAAAAGTATAATTTATAATACTGTTATTACAATGCGTTAATTAATTTTTATCTTATGGTTAATAATTTATTATTATTTATTTATCTTACTAACTTATAGTTTACTGACTGAGGTAGAAAAAAAGTTTTATAAATAATTTGTGAAAGAATCGTTTACTTTTTCGATATACCAATTTGTTCTTTCATGTAAACTACTTTAAACTGACGGCTATCGAACAGTCTTGAATTTGTTCAAGATGAACTGCGAACGTAGATTTTTTTGTGTTCTGTTCAAAATTGTTTTTTGAATTCAATAAATCATCACTATTTTCAAATTTTTTCCCAGTCTTAAATCAGTTATATGTGAAAAGAAGTGTAATACGAGTCTCAGTATTATGCACTCTTTTTTTGATGTTATAGAGTATGGATATGAGTACCTATATGACTGCAATAAACTACATACAGTTTTATTTGTACGGTCTTTAAAAATTAGTTAAAATAGTTATTGTTTAAGTTGATTTATTACTTAGTTATTATTAAAATGAGATTCACATAATAATAATAATTATTATTACAAAGGTGATTATATATTTATATCGTATACGTATTTGTATACTCCATTGTAATCTACATCGATATGTACCAGCACAGGAAACATAAAAATAATGTATAGTTTAAAAGACTAACTAGTTTTTGAGTTATACGATGTAATATAATATGCCTGATGATCTCGATAATTAGCGTGGAGCTACACCACCAGTCCGTAATCAAGTTTGTAAATGGTTTGTTCTTAGTAGACACTATTTGTGCAGTGCACCTTGTCCGAATATCTTGCCGAAAGTTTGTCTAGGATCGTTTGCGACATCTATAACTTCGTATAAGAAACCGGAATCATGGCGACGGTAACCTAATACTTTACAAACGGCAACCGACAAATATTAATATTATTTAAATAATGTAGAATAATAGTAATAATAAAAAAAAAAAACCGTCAACAACAAACCATCATTAATTCATGTGTCTAATAGTCTTAAATCCCGACTTGCGGGTGTCCTGCTGAGAAATCGGATCCGTTTTGACGTATAATCACTAAGTACGATTGAGCCGTCTGCGGGTTTTATTGAGCAGCCCCCCCTCGACAAATCATCATCGGTGTCGTGCGAGGCTATTTATATGTACAAAAAAAACCTTTATACAGGACTATGATATGGTATGGCATCATGAACAAAATATGTGTTTTCCAAAGATTAAAAAAAAAAAACCAGTAGGTAGTGGTTTTTCACACGTTATTCATACATTGCAGGTAAAAATGTCTGTTTGTCATCATTCGTTTAGTATCTTAAATATCGTGTCAAATTCTATACATATTATTGTGCGCATTTTGTGCAGTCTAACAGAAAGATAGTGTTTATATTATATGCTAAAATTTTGTCTAGACAGAAAACAACTCAACAACTTATTAACCAAACAAATTAACTGTGTAGTTAATATACTTGTTATTGGCACGTATTAATATATTAATGATATTCAATGTTGTTAATATGTGCTTCAAGTTTCAACACATATTTAAATAATTTGTAGTGTAAGTATTATAAACTGTGTGATATATCACGACGTTTTTAATTTTAGTTTTTACAATCAAAAATTAAATCTCACATTTTTAAATATAAATTAACTTTTTATTTGGATACTTTAAATAACTGAAACTCGTAGTGCCCTAGCTGTATGATACTTGGCAAATGAGAAAATAAAAAACGGTTTATCGTTTAAACACGCATTTAATAATATACTGGATTATATTACGTGCATTTATAGGTTTAAATAATATATGTGATAGTTATTAATCACTTCAATTTTCTTCTTGAGTATAATATCCATACTTCATTATTATAGTGATAATATTTAATGATTTATCTGAAATTTTTATAACTAAAAATTATCATAACAATATAGGCTTATAGGTGTTTAAAATGGATCATTTTGATGATAGATAAATTATCAGTGAAACATTACAAGAATTTCATGTTGTATTTCTTTATCTTAACAAACATTAAAATCAATTGCTTATTGCTAATTAAGTTTATGTCATAAAATTTATATTTTTATTAATAATAAAATAAGTTATGAAAATATGTTTTTTTTGCTATACATATTTTTGATTTATTCGTGTCCTATATAATATATTCTTATATGTGTATATAATATGTGATGCATGTATACATATTGTATATAATATAGACTTAGTACAAATGTCCATGAATACTTGTAATATTTCTTCACAGATTTACGAATTTTAATACGAAACTCGATGTTTACCAAGTATTAGCACAAGAAACCGATTTTCGTGTATATTTGTGTTGGGCTCACGTGTCGGCGGGAGGTCTTTTATCGTGTATGCAGATTATACTCTACATCGCCAACACACAGATGTGGGGAGGGGGTTTACCAATTGAAATTCTTAAGTTTACGACTCCCACCCAAGTATATGATGAGGTATTTATACTCGTAATATATATATACGCGTTCGGGGCTTTTCGTGTGTACGTGATTATCAGTTATGGGTTTCGTGATTTTCCCCTCTCCTCCTCCTCCTATTCTGCGGAAAATATATTTGCCGTAGAGCTTTATTGCTAATGAACAAGCAAAGTGTCAGCAGCCATAATGAAAACGCCATAAAAACCGGCCAATTAGACGGCATGCACAGTCCGTTTTACGGTATACCGATGAAAATAACTCTGGATAAGTCGGCGGCCGTACACCGGTAACGAAATATTATATTACTCTCATTCATAAACACCATATATATATATATATTATTGAAATATATGTAGTTTAGGTCGATCGTTTATAGGTAGTCATGTTATTATGTGTATGCAAGTGTGAGTGTTTGTGTGTGTGTGTATTTTTTATCTTTGAAATGCAAACGGAAAAATTCTCCGTTGCAGCAGCTCTGGTGGCTTCTCGTTGTTATTAGGCTATAGTCATATTGTTATACCCGTTTATTTTAATGGATTTTATAGATGTGCTGTAAAATGCTGAATAATAGATAGGTATATTATAGGTGCAGTGGGTACATTATTATACCTGCAGCGTTTGTATATATGTATAGGCATATGACTTAAATGACTATGCCGGTGAATGATGATGCGAATATTTTAGTTCATTAGACATATATTATAAACGCGCTGTGGCGTACGGCGTCTCATTAAAATACGTTGTTCTCGTTAAATGTCCGCTTATGAAAAGTACAAGGGAAAGCCAAATCATTACGAAAGCCGCCGATAAATTAAACATTTGACTGTCGATGCGTAATTTCACCCGTCGTGTATTACAGCTCGGTCGTCTCGGTCTATTTTTATATCTTACGAGTATAGAAAGCCGTAATGCACTTACATATATAATATATATGTACGATTTACTAATTGTTTACTTGCAATTTTAATAGGTAGTTATTGAATGACGAAAACTTTATTTCGCTCCAACGTAATAATAAGTTTCTCGAACCCGTGTTGCCTACTACGCCTACGTTAATCGTATAACTTTTAAACGAATTAAGTAATTTTATACTTTATACAATATATTTATTGCGATTTAACGTGCACATCTACTACGCGCGCGTTGTTAAATACAGTTCGGAGCATATTTTTCGCTGAAATATTCAAAACTCGTTTATTTTTGCACGCATAATACATTACGGCACAGTGCGCCGCGAAACGTTTGTTTTATTTCAAAACGATATTGGTATATATTTTATTTGCCCGTTGTAAAAGTCTGTCCGTACAATGTAACGCTGCTGCGTTTCATTGGTCAATATTATATAATATACCCGATCAAAAATGGATATATCACCGAGTCCAAGTATTATATTGAAAAAAATGTATATAAGCACCTTCGAGTGAGGTCATGTGTTATTATTATAGGCCGGCGAGGAGGAGTATATATCTATCATACAGAGATTTACAACTGTATTGTAGTCGGCCAGTTATCGGGTTACTCGAAGTATTTCTACTTTGTTTTTCCTCTTGTTAGTTGTTGTACTCCTTCTTTGCACACACACACACTCGTAGAGAAAGAGTTAGAGCGAGTGAGATGGCGGCGGGGGGAGAGATCTATAATACCGAGAAACAAAAGATCGAGAAAAAGAAATAAAAATAATAAACTGCGAGAATTCCTGCTCGAGACGTCATCGGATGTCGGGTTATTTATGAACGAATTGAGCAGTACGCGTAAATTAAACCGACACTCCGGGGGCATCCGATTGCAATTCTTTTCCGTGTTATATTCCAATAACAATATCGGTAGGATAGGCATGCCAGTTCGCACACTCCAACTATGAATGCGTTCAAAGCGCTGATCATTTTTGTATTTTTGCCACGTTCGCCTAATGCTAATACTGTTGTTATTATTATTATACACACAATAAATTTAATAATATATTATATATTTTATTTGGAGTTTCATATTAGTCTTATTTCGAGGACACGTGTTTATCTGCCATTTATAATCTCCAAGCGCGGTGTCCATATTTTCATTAATTTTGTCGGACGGTCAAATAACGCACGTTGTTTTTATATATTATCGTCGAGCTGGCGGGCGGGGAGGGGGGAAAATACCCAGAACTAGCAAAATGTCATTAACGGTCTTAAATCATAAATCTAAACGCGTTTTTTTCTCCTATCGCGTGGACCCATTTGTCTTTTCGGTGTTGACCCCCGTAGTTTTTTACACCCGGCTCGTTATTTTTTTCTCCTGCTCCCGACTCCACCTGGATTCCTACACTGGTCTTTGGACATCGAGGCTGGTTGTGTTGTTTTCGCGATAGCGACCTGCAGCAAACCCCACGACTGTGTGTGTTGGTATACCCTGTTCATTTGTATCATTGCAACCTTTTTAGTTTACATTTCATATCATTATTCCCGGCGGACAAAAGGCGTTTAGATCGCGATAAAGCAAAACCGATCGCGCGGTAGTCCGTGCAAAGATAATTGGGTTCAACGAAACGTCGGTAAATCTTTATTGACGAGAAACACCATAAATCTTATATACGTCTCTGCGCCAATACGCTTCACCAGAAGTTTATGTATCTCATATTCTATTGACTTCATCAAAAAATAACGCCGCGACCGTCATTGGATGAGACAACTCACGCGTATATATTATAAAGACGTATAAGATATCATAAATGATGTTATTTACCAATTTTATCAAGCACAACTTGGTCAAGTCGTAAAATTATATTTGTTTTGATTTATATTATTATTTATTATAACGTTATTTATCTATAAAAATGTTAGGTGATATTATGTCTAAATTTATTTCCATTCGTAAAAAAAAACCCATAAATTGGCAATATCTAATAAATATATGATTTGAAAGTTTATTTGTCCGATAATATCGACTTACCTTTAATATATATCTATACCTAGTTGTCCAATTACTATATATACCTACTAGTCGGGTTAGGTTTGTCCTTAGGTTTAATGGGCAATTTACTAACTAGTTCACCAATGGTCATTATTTTATAAAAAATGTGTTATAAATTTTTATTATTTTTTTTTTACTTTTATAAATCGTCCAGACATTCATTAGTTATAAATAAATTATTATATTATTATATGTATTGAGAATTGAGACAAATCATGAAAAAAGTAACGATGCTGTTTCCAAACTATTCCAAAATCTATGTAATATACCATAGGTACATATTGTGGGAAAAATAAATGTTGCCCGACTGTGGTCCGTTAAGATTTTTAAAATAAATAAGTTGCATTTCAGAAGAATTTTTTTTCTCGTTATTAATTAAAATATTATACGCTAATGAGACTCGGCATTATTAATTATTTTGTTCTACTTTCACGTTTGATGTTTTCACTTTTGTATTTTTTTAAGTTAAAATAGTATGTTTCTGTATTAATATGTTGTAATTGTTTTTTTTTATTTTCATCGTAGATAAACATTACAGATAAAACTGATTTGCGTTGTACAATTTTTCTTTTAAACCTATGATGTATGCAGATTTAAATTTAAATCTATAGCTTTTATATTTTTTGATATAACTTTATTTTGTTATTAAGTACTCAATAACACCAATTTTATATAGTGTTCCTTACTATTTTTCTTCTTTATAGTATTATTATTTTACACACACACCCACATCCCACACGTGTGCCAATATAACGTGTTAAATATGAATATTGTTGGTCGTATAGACATTATGTATTATGTCCGTGTACCTTCAGTACTTATAGATCCTTCGGAGTGCATCAATAATAATTTACTGTCAACAGAATAGCATAATATAAACGAGCACAGTTTTCGCGCCAATATCTAGTCGGACATTCCCGGTGGTGTTTATTTATTACTCACTTGCGACGTTTAATGGGTAATCGATTGTGCGTTTGCATACTATTATATTACTTTGTGTATGGTAATGGGCAATGGCCAATGGTTCTTTATCCCACAGCCAGTACGTATTACATTGTGTTAGGCTTCATGAATCATGATCCATCTGCTGTGCAGCGTCCAATTGAGATAACAGAATGGACGTATTTATATATTATGTTATTATATAACATTTACCTACGTATGTATTATATACATAACATACTTTATGTGATAACAATTATTACGAATAACATGCGTTCAGTGTCACTTCGAGTGACTCTTGGTGTCTAACTACTGGTATTTGTTTCAAGAACCGTTATACTTGCAGGTGACTATAATTTAATTCGCAACAATAATGTTAAGTCAGGAACTTATTGAGGATCATTAAGGTTCTATAGGACCTAACGCTCTGAACAGCAGATTGTTCTCAAATTACATAATTTCTTGTATTGTTCATAATTGTAATTATTAAAAACAATATGTACCTAAGTAAAGTATTATAATATATAGGTTTTGAGACTATTTTTCTTTTTTATTAACATTACACATATTAAAATTGTTAAAATAATATCGTATAAAAACAACAAGTAAAATTAAACAAAGTAGATACATTATGTACCAATAATCTATTTATTGTATGACTAAATATATTAAATATTTCTAAAGTGTAATGAGATTTAAATTTATATCTTATTTTATGGATGGTTATATATTTTCTGTGCTATATTTTTAGCAATATATATAATTAAAATATTTTTAGGGGAAAGGTCTAAAACTGTGATTGGCTTTCTTTACTTTTACCTTTAAAATTATCTGATTGAACGAAATAAATATTCATTATCATAATATCATTATCTAAAAAACTCAATGTCATCGTCTATATTTTGTTGGTTTTGTTTGTGCAAATAGCCAGCGAAATGTTAATTCATGTCAATATTCACATATATGTTGTGTTCTTGTATTTGAACATAATTAATTTTCGTAGTCATCATCATATCTATATGTACAAGTTTGTAAGCTCGCTATTGGAGGTGAATCAAATAAATACCACGTTGTTTATATAATTTGACATTGTAACAAAATCGTGACCAGATTGAATGTAAACATTAATAATAATAATAATAATAATAATAATAATAATGTCCAGATCTTACATTCGTACAAATTACTAACTGTATCAAGGAGAAACTAATAACCTCCTTAGGTATGATATAAAAATGATTTATAAATGATAAGTATCATTTATACGCCATCATATTTTTAATGATCCAAGTAGTTTTTAATTATGTATATTGTAGTATATAGAATGCATACTATTAATATATGATATAGTTATATTATATTGGTACCAAATAACGAAAGAAAGCTATATGCTCATTATAATTATGTATTTTACTTATGAATATTCAATGTCGTCAACATTTTTATTTTAATCACTTATAAAAAAAAGTATGTACCTTCAGAAGTTTTTTTTTAATTTCCTAAAAAAAAAAAAAAAATTACGAGGAATATTTTATTAAATAGTTAAATATTGAATATTAAAATAACTTTCTTTTAATTATAAAATAATTCTCATATTTTCGTGATATTGACAAGATTTAGACCAACTTTAAACGCTAAGCTATGTACTATTGAAAAATTATTGCAACATGAGAAACCTTGTTTAAAATTAAACGTTTAACCTATTTTATTTCAAATTAAAAATTGAATCATAGGTATGAGTAAAAAAACTAATGTAAAAAATCTTTGAATTTCTATAAATAGCGTAAAAAGTCAAAATATTTTAAAATGTATATTCCAAGTTAAGAAAGTTCTTATATAAATATTTGATAAGCAATCTAGTCCCTATAGTTATTCATTTTTGAATTATAACAAAACAATTAAATGAATTTTGTTAAAAAAGTCGTTTTTCCGATTATTTTGAAAAGAATTGGGAATTTTTACTTTTATCTTAAGTATCAACTAAACCCAAATTACAACCAGAAACCTCTCTCAAATTTGAAGATTTAAATATTTTTCTACAATAAAATATATTATCTTCAGATAAAAAAAAAGTAACACATCGTGGTAAAACCATTATTCATTCATTGCTCAGCTCAGAAACTAAAAGAAAGGAAACAAGATATTGTAATATGCAAAAATAAATGTATAGGTAGGTACATTACAGTCATTACTAATCAAATCAGTCAAATCGTCTTTATGAAATGTTTTTGATTCGTTTGCTAATTTATTCGGAAATATTTACGAAATTCTTAATTTTGTTTCATTCGATATAATATGTTATATATCTATCACAGTAGGTATACACAATAATGTGTACAACGTAGGTACATGTTAAGTTGTCGAGTGCACTCGTGTAAATAAATTAATCGATATAAACTATTTATTCCCTCAAAGAATCTGATTTTCGAGAATTTCGTTGCGGGGTGTCAACGAAAAAGGTAAAACTTGAAACGTTTTTGGAACAGCTAGGATCCAGTAATTATCTGATCGCTGCTGCAGCTACTGCTACCGAACGAGGCATTTGGTTTGGTATTTCTCTCTATATATTATTATATAGTGTAGCGTAATGGCCAATTGGATTTGTACGTTTTCTTTTTCGATCAAATCCCGTAAAATCGTGCGTCGTACCTACATACCGTCCCGCGGGACTCTCGTCTCTCTTGCCGATTACGTCCGTGACTTCGTATCCGAATTACTTGATTTTATGTGTCTCGTCTCACTCCAGTCCCAAAATTTTAACTTCCACCATCACGCCGCTTAATGTTTAATAGTGTGCGGTGCTTCCGATCGGAAAACAATTTATGCCCTCGTATCGCATTCCGGTCCCGTCGTCGTTCGGCCTCATGTCTGTTTCGCCTCTGGGTCCATATGTGTTGTAATTAAAATTAGAAATGAAAATAAATTGGAATCCGATTTATTTGATCGAATTTTAAATACAATTACTATTTTATAATAATAAAAATAATAACGGCAATAAGAAATTTTATGCATTAAGTATAACATACGAGTATGTATATACTATTTATATATATATAGCTATAGTGTATAAGTAGGTACTCACTGTAAGGACTTAGAAGTTTGCATATTATTTAATATTCATTAAAAACATAGTTGAATGATTTGAAAATTTGCTTCATATAATTACAGGAGTTCAAGTATAATATTTTAATTTTGATTTTTTTTTTGATATCTTGCATATTTAACTTCTTTCATGCGTTAGTGTGTATAAAATTATTATGTTCACATTTTAAGTGCATATTTCACACATCATATTTTTAAATTAGTATTTAGTTTTATTAAACTTATTACTGATAAGTATACACGCAGCGTAAATAATTGCGTAGTATTATATGATGATGAATTTTATAATTGTATGTGATGTCTTGAGCGAGGTATCTACACGTATCATACGTATTGATTTACATGTTAAATAGCTTGTTTGAATATTTTAGGAGGGATTTCGGTGTTATAATATTATAACCAGTAAGCGTCGTGTAAAATGGCTGGCGTGGTATAAAATATAATAATCTTTCAAACAATTTATGTTCCTTAATTAATATATTCGGTGGGTTAGACAAATGGTCGAGAGCTGCCTTCGTATCAAATCAACATGTCTAATGCCTATTAACATATGATATAGATATCCGGCTTCAAACTGTGTTTGTTATATTTTATTATTATTTTTGTATTTCATAAGCAGCCGAGGTTTTTGTGTTTTTGTATTGTTTCTCTTGAGAATCAGAATGCAACACCGCGAATACAATTCAATTCACGCTTGTGTATTATTATTTTATCATGTTTGATGCAACAATTATTAAAGCTACATTTCGTATTACTATATAATATTATTATAAAGGAAGTATGGATAAAATAATAACATACTGCTTATTTTTTTTTGGCGGCGTTTGTGTGTATAATATAATAATTACGTGTTCATCTTACTTTGATTTAATTTAATAAATATATTTATATTATAGACTATAATTTGATGATAAAAACACGCGATAAAAATGGTGTTTCAATGTATAATTGGACGCGAATATTCAACTGTTTCATAGCTAATCTAGCCGACACATAAACATATAAAATATGATTTCCATATTTTTTTATTTTATACGCCTAATTAATGAAATGTTATATATGTATATAGGTACATGTAACTGCGGGTTAATGAAAATAAATCAATTTTTTTTTTATTATTATCACGACGAGACGTCATAACCAATCAAAAGGTACACGATGATAATATGCAATACAATAAAGTTATGACATATCCTCAGTCGGCTATTATAATATTGCGGTGTTTAATCAAGCTCGTTGTTTGAGTAAATAATATTATATACTCGTATACCTACCCCAGCTACGTTTTCGAGTTGAATTATTTATACGCACCATAAACCAATAAAATATATTGTATCCGTCGTCCAGAATAATAGTAAAATGTTTTGGGTCACGAACTCTTCGTACTCACAAACAACTAGGTACCTATATAATAATATATGACGGGACTGTATGTTATATGTTATAATATAATAAGAAGTACACAGATATATATGTATGTATATTGTATACCTGCGAACGTCGGCGGTATACTCTTTATCCGCTGCAGCGGTATCCTAACCCATGCCGACGTGGCCGATCATAAACATTTTATTGGGGTGATTCAAATTAGGGACAATATGTGTACCAAGGTTTTTTTTAGCACAATAACGCACGTATAATGCTCTCATTTGGGAGGTCTTTTGATCGTTTGTACCTAACCGCATTTCCACCGCCTTTTCATGTTGTTCCGCCGCCGATTTTATAATACTGTGTGTGCTCACGTAACTGAGCGCACTCACGTTTAGGTATATATACGCATTACATATGTAATATTAGTATAATAGGTCAGCGGTTTTACCCTTTCGTTCAGGGACGAGCCGATGACACTTTAATGCTTGTTCTACAATATAGACCGACAATGTCACTGAAATTTATATTCATTTTTTTTATATATAATTTTTTGTTTGTTTTGTTTTGCAGGTATGTACAAAAATATATTCAAAAGATCTTACAGAATCGTAAAAACGTGCTTACGTATACGTGACATCCTTTTTATTTTGTTCGTACAACACGTTGTGCAATATTGTTTTAATCACTCATCGTGGAGGCCGAGGACGCCTTTATAATATGCATAGAATAACTGTATCGTGCAAAGGTAACTTATACGAGTGTTCGTAATATTACGTTTAAGGAAATTAAGTTTCACAACAGCGAACATAATGAAATATTTAAAACAAACAAGCGCTTTGATTATATATACGCTTAAATTACATTAGGTTTACACTTTGTGAATCACAAAAAAAAAAAATGGTCACAACACACGCAGCGGGATATTAAACGTATGGTTTAGAGTCCGCGTTTAAAAGCATTAACGTTTGTAAAATATAAACCGTTAGTTAAAAAAATAGTCTGATTTTCTACGTAACGGACATGCATAATATTTTTTAAAACACTCATAATATTTGCCCGACACATATATATGTCTTGATAAACACGATAATATGACGTATTACCTATATTTTAACGTTTACGTTTGCTATGTTTGGTACTCGCGCAATAGCGTACAATACAGTTTTTCTGTTAAGCACAATGTCAAATCGAATTTAATATCTACGTGGCTTAAATTAAAATAGAAATGTCGAATTCATCCCAACACAATATTATGAGCATGTCGTCTATTATTATACGTATTACCTCAATTACATCATTACGAACGCTTTAAAAGTCCGCTTCAAGTCAACCGCCGAGGATCGTCCTCCGTACTAGCTGCCGTATACCCGTCGCGTACCTATTATATAGTCTGCGACGCATTAAGTCGCTCGCGTCTTTCGATCTCTGACGATATTTTAACCGTTACCGATATACATCATTATCACCAGGCCCGTGTTCGACGACGGTGCAGCGTTTCAATGGTACTTTATTACATATATGGCCTACTTTAACGCGACCGTAATGTGTTGTAGTATAATATAATATATATATGTAACGTATCGATAAAATAGACGCGCAGTAATCGGGCGGCGGGTCGGTATAGAGGAGTATGGTCGCCGTGGTCTTATACACACTGCCTGTTTACGTATATAAATATTGCGGCAGGATATTATTATATTCGTTGTATGTAAATAAGGACGAATTACCATATAAGTTATTACGGACGTATCATTATCATCCCGGGTCGCACTTCCTAAATATTCCGTCCGTGTAACGTCACATTCGAGTCTGACATTAATTGTATTTTATTGGATTAAATTATCCGGAGTAATCGAATTTCAAACGATACATACCAGTCGGACTAGTCGCCGTGGTGGCGCAATCGCGCGCGAGGTGTAATCCATGTAGGATGACAGCTGTTGGCCGTGTTTATATATATATACTCGTATTATAATGGTCCACATCGCGGGCCCCCCAACCGACTTAGGTTCCGAATTTAAATTATAAGAACGCGTTACAGTGTTTCGATGTTTGCGTGAAATACAAATATTTGTTTTCGGGTTTTTTTTTTCAAATACACAATATTATGTTCTATTCGTCGAACGCATCGTTTATAATAACGCCTCGTTGTGATCGTAGGCGTGTGTTTGACACTCACGGGACGGGTAATAATTTTCTGTTTGAATAGGTATTTAAAAACTTATAAACAAAACTACCGTTTTATACACGAATACCGTCGAGTGTATATAGGTATATTGATTTGAATATAAACATACTGTAACGTCTTGGGTAATCGCCGTGCGGGTTTAGATATTATGTTCCTCGTCATTTAATCGTTTAATGTAAATATTATACGAAAAAAAAAGATATTTTATATTTTTATACTTGTAAAATTTAAATTTCTTACATAATGATAAAAATAATAATAATAATGTAATATTTTGATCTTAAAATGTAAACGTTTGTTTAGCTGAATGCCGTTCACGTTTTCGTTTTTATTTGTTTCTCACGCCTAAACGTGGAGACTTTCATATAGCGTTTATGTAATAATATAAATTGTATCTTGCAGTCTTGCACACAAAAAGAATTTTGCATGAACACGTTTGTGTCGCGTAGGTCGAAAATTGGGTCGACTACAAATGCATTATGTTAAAAAAAAAAAAAAAAATTGAAAGAAAATAGAATCCTCCTAACCATTAGTGTGACCCAAGTTCACTAGCCGATGCGATCCTATTGTGTATCGGTTGATAATCACCACCGCGGGTTACTTTATTGTCACCGTCGTTGTTGTACTTGCGTTGTAAAATAATATATTGTTTTAACGTTCATAATGAAACGCAGTTTTAATTGGCTTCGGCGTCCTATGTTCTCAGGCACCGCTCGTCTATTATTATTACAACATTAGACTATTATCGTGAATGGTAGGAGGTATATTATATATATAGTGTCTGGTTGTCTTTTGTAAATTTTGTTTACGATTATCGATTTAAATTTTACAAATTAAAATTCTTATCATTATTAATGTACGCCTGTGCCACGAATGTGCGTTGAATTATTCGTAAAGTAATTTTTTTCTTTTAAAATTCAATACGAGAGTGACTGCGTTATTTGTTCGATTCACCCGATTTGCAGTCCTGTTTTGAAATATAATATTTAGTGCAGACTCGATCATCTCTCGGTCTCGAAATCACGAACTGTGGTTTTCTACCAACACTATTTAAAACGCGTATTTATTCGCCGCAGTTCTGTCGCAACCGGGTCGGTTTAATCGTATAATTCATAACGTATACACGAATATAATAATGGGGCTTAATACCTACTTGGCAGTTGGTTTGTTTTACGCAAGGATTTCACCCGGTTTTACAGAGTTCTGAAATTAATTCTGTACCACGGCCGTATGGGTACCGCTGACCCAGCAAACATTATTGCGGCGGTCTCTTGTCAAACCTTAGATGATTTGTTGTGACTCGGCGATAGTGTTGTGTTAACGTATAACATTGTACCTATATATTACGTACCAATTGGTATTATAGGTATATAAATAAAAATATATACATTTAAGCGTATCGTACACCTGCTGCAGCGGTGTGTTGTGTGCGCCGTGCCACCGTACCACCCGCCGCCGCTACCATCATAACTACTGGGTTACGTTCCACAAATGTCACTTGTGCGCGAGGAACTACATAAATACCATAATAATATATTATAATAACGAGCAAAATATAATATTATATTATGTATAGAAGGAAAGAAAAAATTGTATAAAACAACTCGTTGTTGATTTATGCGCCCGACTTACGCAACCACCGTACGCGCGCGACCGACGGCGAAAGTGTCCCGGCGCAGTACAACGAGCTGCGAACAAATGAGAGTACTATTATACATATATACTGCAGTGTTGTTATGATATAGAGAACCGATAACAATCAATTTGTCCGAGTGTGCCGTACGCGCGTGTAGGTATACGTACAGTAAAAAATGATAATAATAATAATAATGATAATAATAACCGGCTCTCCTATAATGGTCCGTAAGACTGCGGTGTTCGCATAATGTGTAGCTCGAGGACCAGTGGCGACTTCGGCGGCGACCGGTATTACATGTGTGTGTGTTTGTGTATTATATTGTGGCCTCAGGGTCCTGCCGGTGCAGCAGCATTGCCGGACGACTGTTTGGCAATACGCCTGGCAAAGAATCAATATCTGCTCTAGTTTCGCAATCGTACACACTAGCACACATTAGACATCGCGATTATGACGGTTCGAGTGTGTGGTTTTTACTTTTTATTTTATTGCCGTTACACTAATTTTCGCGCGGAGACTATATAACTCAAAACGCGTACGATATATATGTCTGGGGGCGCCGCCGTGACATTAGCATTATTGTGCGGAGTGTGCGTAATTCGTATACGTTTATTATCATATTATATGTATTATAGGTGCACTGCGCATTAAATATATTATTATTGACCGCTTGCATACAATACACCGATATGTTATGAGAGCAATGTCTTCTGAGCAAATCGTTGTATAATATTATATTATTGCGATAGGTCACCAACACCCGTGGTCCAAGCCAACGCGTTGTAGTTGCTGGTTATAGGTTTGATGATGATGAGCTCTAACCGTCAAATTATACGTAATAATACCTACTTCTGTACGGACATCCGATCCGAATATGAAAAATAATTAATCGCGATATGCGCGTGTGCAGTCCGCGCTCGGTGGTCTGTGAGTAATGATTCGCGGCGGTACTCGACGGTAACCAGACTCTTGGCTGGGAGAAACTCGGACGTCGCACGATGTCATATTATATTTTATGTCTAATTATATACGTCTTATCTATAATAATTGTTTAATTATTATCTTAACGATCGCAACACACACGATCGTATAGACTAATGCTACTCGATTGCGCGGGATAACATTTCCGATGGCCGCAATTACCAGCTCGCCTTTACCGTTTTTTATTACACCGCTAAGACTACTGCAATAATATCGGAGAGATCATATTATTATATTATAGGTATATAGTAGGTCAACAGTGTTACGACCGCGTGTTATGAAGTGCGGTCTGATAAAAAGTAATTTATATCACTGTACCGATTTGTTCGGTTTTCTAACCAACACTTTTCGGTGTATTCGATACACACACTTAAAATATGATACTGCAGTTGTTCCGGCATATAACAGGCGTCGGCATAATATTTCAAATTTTAAATTTACCAGTGTACTTTTCTTAGAATATCTCTATTGGTTGTGTACTTGCCTGCTATTATTTAGTATTTTCATTTACTTGTTTAAAAATTACACCGAGTCGTATATTATACAATTATTGTAATTTGTATCTATCGTTAAAAGTTAAATCGTTTACGACATAATAATACTTTAAAAATGATTATTTTAATATTATTATGGGATAGGTGTACTATAATGATACAGGTACGAGTTGTTGTGTGTATACAATCATTCATATTTAATTTAATTTTGACGTAGGTACTTTAATGATTGATATATTATATAATAATACGATGCCATATTATTTGGGATAACAATTTTATTTTCTGCGTTATAGTTTTATATGTTTTTTTTCAAAATTTATTTTATGGCAATTTACGCTAAAAGCATTTTCATATTAAATAATATGCATTGTATGAAAAATGTAGTCGAGTATTTTTTAGTTTTTATATTCAATATTTTCTATATTTACTATCGCAGTACTTCTTTGTATTTTATCAGTTACATACTATACTTATTATTAGAAAAAATAAGATGCAAAAATAATATTTTCTTTATGTGAGCTAGGAATATAAGTTTTTCAATTGTTTATGTAATAGGTACTTGTATAATTTAAATACGCAATGAGTATACATTTGTATATTTTTATCTGTATTTCTTAAGTAATAATATTGAATTTGTTAATTAGATTATAACACTGTCTCTATTGATTCTAATATAAGTATTATAGCCTGTATAATAATATATTCTTGTTGTTGTAGCATATTTTATAATTTTTACTAAACCAAACATTGTAAGGTATTATATTATTATCTGATAAACATTATAGATATCTCTCTTCTTCAGTATAGTAGTTGGTCTATCGTATTTAACTTTACCTCGCGCAATAATTATCTACCTACGAACATTTTTAAATTCTGTATAATATTTAAATTAATATGTTAAGCGAAATATAAAATACCTATACAATATTTGAAAGTAGCTTATTAAAAATTGAGGAAGTCGTTTACACCACTGGGATTTTTTTTATTGATTTAAGATTTTAATTAAACTGTTTTTAATCCTACAGTTTTTAAATGTTAGATAAAGAAGTAGATTTCTTAAATTAGAAGGAATAAGACATTTCGGAAACCAGTGGGCATGTATAATATTTAAGTTTAGACTAATGAGGACGTTTTTGTTTTTCAAGTTTGTATTATAAAAGTATTAAATAATTTGTTGTCGAGAAACTCTAGAGCCATGTTTGCAGTTTAAAATTGCAAGTTTTAATAGATAAAAAGAAAAAGTTGAGAAGTATCGATTTATTTAAAAAATGTTATTCTCAAACTTGTAAAGTTTTTAAACAACACTTTTTGTTTAACCTTTCTGTTTCGATATATTATTTCACGACAGATTTGGTATAGTTTTAAATAATTTACGTACAGCGTTGCGAAAGTAATCATGTATACTTATAATATGTACCTATGTTTATATACCCATTTAAAACGCGCGAACAAAACAGGCCTCGCCCCAATAGCTGTTCGTTGTCCACGGTAAATTCTTTAGAGAAATTCGAGACCACGGTTAAGGAGTCGATAAGTTAAGTGTGTACGGTACAAATATTATAAAAAAAAATAAATACAAAATATAAGTCGAAACCAATAAACCGCTTGCCAGCGGGCACGTGTCCAATCAGATTACCAGTGTTCTCTTGCATAATTGCGCCGGAGGTGGACAATGTAAATACTGCAGAGCTAACCGACCGCGGCTGCTGGGCTGCTACAACTGGATCAAGAACGTGTAATGTTATAATGTTTTGGGGGCTACCGAGTTGCGTGTGCTCGTGTGTTGGTGTGCATTCTTGGACGTTTCGTCCGAATTCGACCGCAATGGGAGCGAATTGGGTCTCCTCCGGTGGCGATATAATATATTATACGCCGACTTCAGCAGACCGCTATACACATCGCGGGTCGGCCCTCCGGGTTAAACCCGTTTTGGCGCACAACAGAGACTTACGAGTTTTAATAACGTGTGGGATATCGTTTTTGTACACACAATAATTGTTTTTTTTCCGCGTGTGAAATAAACAAAAAGGGCAACTCTGGAAGGAGAAGTCGAACTATATACTGTATACTCATTCCTAACCCGCGACTCTGTTGTCTGTGTGTGTGTAATTTTCGGGATATAAGTTTGAAT
Source organism: Aphis gossypii (assembly GCF_020184175.1). Lineage (NCBI taxonomy): Eukaryota > Metazoa > Arthropoda > Insecta > Hemiptera > Aphididae > Aphis > Aphis gossypii. The sequence goes on from NC_065531.1 coordinate 84,054,256, forward strand.
GTTGTGGCCGTGTTAAAGTCCGACGTTAATAATTCGAAACGATTAGATGTATAATACCTCGTAAACGTACAAAACGGTATCTGGTCAGTGGTCCTACGACGGCACGGTTTCGGTCAAGAGAAAACAATCTGTCTGGTGATGTAACTGCGATCCCGATTATATATGCGTATAGGTACCGCCGTCAAAATAGGCATAATACCGTCTCATTCGGTTGGTTATTAAATGTGTACTCGCCACACTTTATCACCCGATAGTGTTTTGTCGTTTTGTGCAGCGTTGTTTAATTCGATTCTTATTGGGATAATTTAGTGTTATTAAGAATCGAGATGTATAGGTTTCGATGTGGGCAGCGAGTAGGTATCCATATACGTATCGAATTTCAACGGTTTTTTTCCCCCTGTTGGTTTGATTAAGAGGATTACAAGCGAATGATTCGTATGTACATGATGTTTGTTTTGAAACTCGATTTACATTTTTCGTCCATTATGCATTATAACACACGCGTTATCATCGATCGCCAAGCCTAAATTGTCAAGCGTCGGATAAAACGAATTAGAATGAATGTGACCTGATATATTTCTATACAGTATCATTAACCATTTATTTTCATGAAGCAATGACAAAATATCATAAGTCAAGTATTGAAACAAATTGCTACAACATATGGGTACAATAATCGTCGTACATTATGTTTAGTTACACAACATTCTTATGCAATATTATTACAGTTATAATTGTTAGTTAAAAGGCGTTTTAATGACCTACAGATATAGTAAATGAGTTTACATTATATAGATACCTATGCTAATTAATATTAAAATATATATGGTAGGCGTACCTATATATATATAATATATAAACGTATACATGAAAATAGTAGTGATAATATAAAAACAAAATTTAATTGAATACATTAAGATTCTGCGTTATAGATATGTGATTATTAATTTCCGCTGACTTTTATACTAAAAAGGTTATGATGTTGCTGACGTGTATTACAAACAATTTTATTGATAAGTCGAGAAAAATGTATGGGTGTTTTTAATTTTTAAAGCAATAATAAAATTGAAAAATGACACTAAGCAGATATCACAGTTACCCCAAAAATAATCAATTATTTAATATGCTCGACAAGACAAATGAAAATTAAACATTGCATTAAATAACCAGATATCATTTGAAAACGTTTCGTGCAATCTCAGATCTACCAAGGATACTCACCCCATTTCTTTTTTTAATAATGAATTAATTCCAAATTTAATTTTTGGAATTTTTAAATATATTTATAAATATCATATTTTATAATACTTGACATTTTTGTACTACACTTATACAGTGTCCTGGGGTGATACAAATAAAAACTCCATCTTTTCAAATGACAACTTATAATAATAATTTTTTTAAATGTTAATGTATCTATTTAAAATGTGTATTTGTTATACTATTTCTAAAAATTATTCTCTAAATAATTTAAAGGAAAGAGCAAGATTTTTATTTAAAAAATAACGTAATATTTTATAAACGAAGTTTGTATCTCCATAAGATATTTCTTAGATAGTCCTACAGTCTCTAAAATTTGAAAATATGGTTTTTAAGTATAAAAACTGAAAATTCTTACAAAAATCCGATTTTGTGTAATTGAAGAAAAAAGAATGCGAGTATGCTTGGTGAATTATACTGTACATTATATTATATACTTATAAAAACAGAATTCGAAACAATTTATCATATTTTATAATTATTCTAAAACCTACGATGACGGGGAAGTAGAGTAACAGTCGCCCGCCTCGGTATAATATATTGCAAGTTATAATAACGGAGAAAAGTTTTCGACTCGTTTCTCTATCAATGTTTTATCGTGTTCGTTCAATATTATCTCGACCCGAGTCCGAAGTCGTCGTGCTGGTCTGTATAGGAAGACGCGCTGCATTACTATGCACCGCTCGTCTTTTGCAATGGTCACGGTCGGGCGGTCACCCGCGATCGCCGCAGAACATGATTTACAATGTTTGCCGCGAAACGCGGGCGAGATTCAATACATAAACCGTAATCGCAAACACTTTGTTTTCCATTAGCGAAGAATGTATGGCGCGTGAATACACAGGTAGGTACCTATATATATACATATATATATATAATTATAATAATATATATTGGTACTGGCTGTACGCACATTATTTTATAAACGGGACGAATCGCCAAGCATGTGCGCTCACTTACATTTTTCATTTTGTTTGTACACTTTAAAACCACAATTTCAAACGAGAACATTAATGTAATTTGAAAATTATAGTGATTCTCATAATCAATGTTTATATTATAATCAATTAGCGTTTTATAATTTGTACACGAGGATTGCCCTAAAATAATAAGCACCTTTATATACCGGACTAAACATTAGGTACACATACTATTATACGTTTTATGTATACAATTTATTATACAGTTCTATATTATATTATATTATAAGCTTATTATCGTGGATTTGTGGATTATGCATGGATTATACTCTATGGTATAATATGTTACTATTATTGTGTGTCGAAAATCGATGTCAACACCGACGAAGTGATTGAATACATAGATACGTCCCCATTTTGATGTAAATTACAAACACAATTTTCGACAATCATGATAGTGCTAATAATTACAAGCTTCAAATGATTAAATCATGGTTTGTAAATAATTTCTATCTACGTATATATTTTGTTTACAGGTGGATAGGAGTGTAGTAAGCCGCCGGAGTCGTCTCACTATTTTTCTTTTCTATTTTAACTTATCTACATGTACTACAATGTCCTTCGCTTTTAAATATTTTATTAGCATACTCGTAGCGATACGCAATTAATTCTGATGGCAATTTCCAAGAATCAAAGCGTATGGGAAAACACAGTCACAAACGACTTTTATTTAACACTTTTTGACAATCAAGCCATGCACATAATTCATAGATGCGCACGCCTTGATTTAATAGCACAACAACAAGTCCAATCCAGTGTCAAGTGTCTTGGGCGCAAAACCACTTTTGCAGCTACGATGACAACATTCTATAACACACCTTTTTGTCCATTTCCTAGTCTCTATCATGTACAACCAGGGGGTACAGAGAACCATATAAATACAGGTCTCTGTCCGTCTTAAAATTTAGAATTAGTTTCACATTCGCATAGAGCTAGTCTATGTCCGAATTGCTAAGATTAACTTTTTCTCGGGCAGCTACTTAACGTGCTGTCCTCAAATTCTTATACACTTGTTTTTATTGTAACAAATTATAACTTTAATTTTAATAAACTCTTGTATTAACATTGTGTCTTTGTCTCACTTTTAAAAACCGTAATCTTTTCCCAACAACTTGATCCAACTGCAGATGTCAAGCACTCATTTATAAACGATAGTGAGAGATCACTACACGTTTTTGGTGTCAGGTGTGGGGTCACCTGAAAGAAGAATTTTGGTATCCAACCCAAAATCAAGTACATCAGCGGACCTCGAGTGTGTCAACATCAGGATCAACGGAAGGAGATCACGGATAAGTTGCGACAAGTCAACAAATCGAGCCTAGCAGCGAAGCGAGCCGCAGCGCAGTTTTCAAAGCAGGACAACCACAGGGCCAGACAAACAATGAACACTTTGTAAGTTGCCGTTAAGCAAATAAATTCTTTAGTATATGTCTGAGAGTCCTAATCGGTGTTGGGAAATAATTAAATACAACCCACAAACTTTACGAACAACCATCATGAGTGTAACTTTAGGAATTGAATCTGCAATACGCATGATTCCGACCTTTACGGGGGGATCTGAGACAGATTTAGCGTCATATATACTTGAATGTAATTATATAATGGAAAACGTCCACGAAACTCTTAAACCTATGATTTTCAAACGAATGTTAACAAGTTTAAAGGGGGAAGCTTTTCAAGCAGTACGCTATCGCAGTATTCCGGATTGGCCCGCACTCGAAGCCCACCTTCGGAAAGTATTCGGGGCAACGCACTCAATCGGTTTTTTACAAACAAATCTATACAATATTAAACAAAAATACGACGAAGATATTAAAAGCTTCGCCGCACGCACCGAAAAATGTTACCACGATTTGGTAAGCGCACTAACGGTAGGGCTAAATAAAAATGACGCCGCCGCAGTCGCGAACACGCATAAATCGGGAGCGCGCAATGCATTTATTAACGGGGCACAACCCGCAATTCGAAGTCTGTTACGAGCGCGAAACGTTCTTACTCTCGAAGAAGCTATTACGCTTGCTGTCGAAGAAGAGGAGGACATAAGAAATTTAAATAGACGCTTTAACACGAATAAAAATAACGGGAAAAATAACGCGAATAAAAAAAATATTAAATGTAATAAATGTAATAAAATGGGGCACTATGCAAACGAGTGTCGTAGTAACGCGAGCACATCGGGCAGCACAGGTTTTAGAAATCCCATAAGTAATCGCGACGAAAAACCCGTTGTAGTAAAAAAAGAATATCAAGGACAGGTTAGGTTCTGCACATACTGTAAAAAAAATAACCACACTGTTAAGGATTGTAGAAAACGTAGGTATAACGAAGAAAAAAATAATAGCACTAGTAGCAACGAGAATGAAAACGAAAATTCCACTACTAGTCAATTGAATCGAACCGTCAGTGAAATAAAACGAAATCACGTAAGAGTAGTTACTAATTTCGAGGAGGAACACATAATCTGTAGTTCACATAATTTCGATCCACAGTATATTAAATTATTAATCGATTCAGGTGCAGAAATGAATCTCATTAAACTCTCCGCATTAAACGGACAGGTAGTTATCAATGAATACGAAAAACGAACTATCAAAGGTATCAATGAAACACCTATTTTTACGATCGGGACTATAGTGACGACTATGCAAATTAGCGAAGTAGGCGTCCTTGTAAAATTCGACGTCGTGTTCGACGATTTTCCAATAAACGAATCAGGTATAATCGGGCGAAATTTCTTAAAACAAAACAAAGTCATTATGGACTATAATAAAAATACGTTAACCATACCCGAACAAACCGGTTTAAAAGATATTATATTACCACCGCGAAGTAACTGTGTACTTCTAATTAAAAACGACGAAAATATTAAACATGACGCGATAACTATAAAAAAACAAGACGTCAACGAAAACGTTATTATAGCAAATAGCATCAGTCCGGTTAGCACTAATACAATAATAAGCAATATAATAAATATTTCGGAGGAACCTTTTATTATCGACGAGCTAACCACACGACATATTGAATGGGAACCGTATTATGAAACCGTACTTAAAGCATCCTTTGCAGATAACGACCAAACGGATCGCATAACGAAATTAAAAAACGAACTTAACACGACGATTTAAACAAAGAGGAGCGCGATAATATTTTAGAACTCTGTTGTAATTACGCGGACCTGTTTTACTTGCCCGGCGATTATTTAAGTGCCACAGAGGTAGTGACACATACAATAAACACGCCGCGATGCACAAAACCTATTAACATACGTCCGTATCGTTTACCTTGGGCGTACCAAGAAGAAATCGAAAAACAAGTTACGGAAATGAAAAATAGTAATATAATACGCGATTCTAAATCACCATTTAACTTTCCATTAGTAGTAGTAAAGAAAAAGAATTTAGATTCGGCAGGGAAACCCAAGTTACGAATTTGTGTAGATTTCCGAAAACTTAACGAAGTCACCGAGAACGAAGCATACGGATTGCCGAACTTGCTCGAAATTCTCGAATCTCTGGGGTCGTCTAAATATTTTAGTACTCTAGATTTAGCTTCCGGATATCACCAAATTAATATTGAACCATCTGATGTGCATAAAACTGCTTTTTCCACTAAATCGGGTCACTACGAATATTTACGTATGCCATTTGGACTAAGTTCAGCACCCGCTACTTTTACTCGCGCGATGAAATCCGTTCTTATGGGTCTAGAGGAAATGTGTACAGCGTATCTTGACGATATCGTCGTACATGGGTCCAGTCTAAACGACCACCAAAACAAACTCGAACAGGTTTTCAATCGACTGCGCGTGCATAGATTAAAATTACAACCTCAAAAGTGTTCTTTCTTACGGAAAGAAGTTATCTATTTGGGACATGTAATTAACGAAAACGGGGTGTCACCAGATCCTAACAAATTAAAATGCATTAAAGATTATCCCAAGCTTAAAAACGCGAAAGATATAAAATCTTTTCTAGGACTACTAAATTACTATAGACGTTTCGTCGACAATTTTGCGAAAATAGCAAAACCACTAACTTACTTACTTAAAAAAGACGTACCATTTACATGGACTGACAATTGCGAACATAGTTTCCAAGAACTTAAAAAGGCTTTAATGAACCCGCCATTGCTAGTCTATCCAGACTGGGAAGCAGGGAAATTTAACTTGTGTACTGACGCTTCACAATATGCCATAGGAGCCGTACTTTCTCAAGGGGACGTACCTAATGACCAACCTATAGCTTACGCGAGTAGAACACTAAACAAAGCCGAAAATAACTATAGCGTTATTCAAAAAGAATTGTTAGCCATCGTATGGGCCGTGAAATATTTTAGACCATATCTCTATGGCCGACACTTTACCATAATCACCGACCATCGACCTTTAACATACCTGTTTGGTATTAAAGACGCATCGTCTCAATTAATGCGCTGGCGATTACAGTTGGCTGATTACGACTATACTATAAAATACAGGGCAGGACCGGAACATTCAAACGCGGACTGTTTATCGCGTATCCGAGTAATACAAACCGATCAAACAGTAGATAATAAAACATTCGGAGAATTTCGAACCGCGGAAGACAAACCGATTTTTAATTCGAAAATTGTAGAGGTTAACGACAGCATTAGCAAGGCCATTGAAAGTGAAACCACAATTATACCGATACCGGGGGACAAAAAAATAACCCATTCCGAGGTAAGAGGTATCGTAGAGAATGTCAATTCTAATAAAATACAATTTTCGGACGAAAACCGGTTTTGTGTAATTTCCGATACGTTGCCTCTGATGATTTTCTATAATATGCTAAAAACACATAACACGCCTCTTGAACCAGAGGGCGTGTACCAAGCAATAGTAGACATTAAAACGTATTGTATTAACAACGACATAACCGCCTTTTCAACCATTAAATTAGACGGTCAGTCCTCTTTAACAAATTATGCACGAATCAGAACGATGTTCAGATATATCTTTAAAGGTACAAACATCGTAGTTAAAATATATAGTGGTAGACAGTATACAGAAGAAGAAAAACAACAAATAATTTACGAGCATCATGATTCGCCGCTAGGGGGTCACGCAGGAGTATCGCGTACCGTAAAGCGACTCCAAATAAACCATAACTGGCGTAATATTAAAAAAGACGTAAAACGATATATTAAAAATTGTGAGCTTTGTCAGAAAAATAAATCCCATAATAAAACAAAACAACCGATGTTAATTACCAGCACAGTAGTAAAACCGTTCGAACGCATTTGCCTAGATATAGTAGGACCATTACCAAAAACTTTATTAGGAAATATGTATATACTAACACTACAAGATGAGTTATCTCGTTACGCGTTAGCCATAGCATTATCGTCTACGGACGCACCTACTGTAGCACAAGCATTTGTCGAATGTTACGTATGCACATATGGTATTCCAAAGTCGATTCTAACCGATTGTGGAACCAACTTTCTATCCGATGTTTTTAAGGGCATGTGTAAACTACTAGACATTAAAAAGGTACAGACAACTGCTTGGCATCCACAAACAAACGGTTTTCTCGAACGTAGTCATAAAACGTTAAAAACGTATCTACGAAGTTTTGTCGATAAAGATAGCAACTGGGATAAATTGTTATGTTACGCAACTTTTTGCTATAATACAACTGTTCACACTTCAACTAATTTTACGCCTTACGAACTTGTGTTCGGTACTAAACCAAATATTCCATCAGCCTTTAATAAAGACCCAGAACCACAATACAATTACGATAACTATGTATTCGATCTTAAACGTATGATGCAGGAAGCTCATAAAATAGCTAGGGACAATTTAATTAAGAAAAAAGAAACAAACAAAACTTACTATGACAAATCTCTAAACGAAATTGAACTTCACGTAGGTGACAAAGTACTTATTAGAGAACATAATAAGAAAAACGTGCTAAGCTTTAATTGGCAAGGGCCATACGAAGTGTTACTAGTACATGACAACGAAAACATAACAATACAAAAAGGTAGACGCGAGTATCGTATTCATAAAAATAATGTTAAACGGTATTACGACGATGAACAAAGTTCAAGTCAATAAGTCTAATCTATATTAACAATCATTTAGTTTTCAGTTTTTTTTTTTTTCTCTACTTTTCTATCCGCTACAATTTTTTTTTCTTTTATTTTTCTGTTTTAGAATTAAACAACATATTTTCCTAAAGGAACTTAGCGCCGTAATAGGACGCGAACAGCACAACGCTGATGTTTTAGTTCACGACGAAATACCAAATTGTTTATTAAAACATATCGATCTAGCGAACAAAAATTTACTTCAAACTTTTTCAGCTGAAGAAATTTTAAACATAACTAGAACACTAAACCATTTTACACACGACATGACAAAAAGCCAACGTCCACTTACAAAACCTTTTTGTCATTACTTGAAAACTTATATAGACAATGCCGAAGACACAACAGACATATTTGACTATGTTAGACTTACGTTTCTGTAATCTAGTCTTGTTCTAAACCTCTCAATCTGTTTCCTTCTGTCTATTATTTTCATTTAATTTTCTATTTCTACTTCATTTTATTTTTATTATTATTTTTTTTTTGTGTGTTTTGTTTTTTTTTTGACATAAGTATTTTTTTCTTTTGTGTGGATAATGAATTATAGTATTCAATACGCAGTCATGGATTTCGAGTTTACGAATCTAGGGCGCGACAACTTAATTCTTATATCAGGAGCATTAATGGGTCGACACTCGCCAGGTCTAGTAACGAAACTGGAAGGGCGCGCGTTGCTACTAAAAGAAAATAGAGCGGTTACGCCAAAAGAATGGAAAGACATGGTTCACCATTTAGTAAGAATTTTCAAAGACAAACCCAAAACATTGTACCCAGTACTTGCCCAGATATATGACTCGGACCACTCAACTGAAACTAACTTAACCAAAAAACAAATACTTAACTTAATAAAAAATTACGATGTGATCGTACTATGGGAGGGTAGTACAGACATCAAAATACTTGACGCTTTAGGGGTACCGCACATCGCTCTTTCAATGAGGGGATGGGACGTTGACTCCAACGGAAAATTTTACTTACAACTACTGTACGGAAAAACAATTATAGTTTCCCATTATATCGGAGATATAACAAAAAACGGTCGTGCGCTGTGTCTAACAGAAGCACACGGTCTAACTTGTGGAGGGGATCATGGGTGCATAGAAGCACATAACCCCGTAACCGATGTAATTTGGTCTGGATGCCTGTTTAGATATCTACGACTTAGATATAGTGTCCAGATAGATGACGCCATCAGTGGTTAAATTTCCTTTATATAATATACGTATTCATTATTTTATTAAGCCAACTCAGCTTATATTGGCATTTATTTTTATGGAAATGGGTATATTATTTTTTATTATTTTTGGGTTTTATTTTACTTAAATACAATTTTATTTAATATTTTTACTTTTTGGAATATATATATTATATATAAATACAACTTTCTTTTAGTAATAACTGATATTAATTAGTTCATAACAATTTACTTTAACGATATAGTAAATGAATAATCAGTTTTATTAATTTCAAAAAAACTTTCAGACTAATAATTTTAATGATACCGTTCACGTCGGGAACATTAAGATTCACAGACGAACATTTAACTCAACATTCCGGTATCTACTACGAAAATCGCGGACCGTTGAAACTTATAACTTCTCAATGGGACCTTACTGCGTATATATTAGTTACTAAATATAACGAACAATTGACTACATATATATTATGATTGAAAAAACAAAAGTATTATGTGTTACACATATGCATAACCCAGTAACAAATAACTTTAACTGTAACGGTCTACTTACTGTAGCCGACGACATAATTAACAATTTACAACATCAAAAGACACAAGTTTTAGATTCCATAGGACACGTAATTAGTAAACGTAATGCTCTTCTTAAATTCGCAGCAAAAGCAGCTAGGTTAATTTATGGAATATGTAACTTAGAATGCATAAAAAAGTTTAACTTTAACATAGGAGTAGCACAAAATACCTCACAATCTAAATTGATTAAAGAACAAATTAAAGTGGTTCAACTAAACCATGATATAGGAACAACAAATATGTTAATATGTCATTAGAAATAAACGAATTAACAAATATTACAGATGAACAACAGGTTAAAAACTACTTAACAAAACATTTTATACAAGTTAATCTATTAATTACAAAACATATATTGGAAACAAATACGTTACTAGAAATAATACATCAAGCAAAGATAGGAGTTATTCACCCAAGTTTAATAACTCCACAGGAGTTATTAGAACACGTTAAAGATATTAAAGTATCATTACCAGGGGGAACTGATTTACCCACTGACTTAATCATAACTAACATTTATGAACTGGTGAAACTCTCAGATATTGCTATTTATTATGCTAACGACAACCTAGTTTTTATAATTTCTTTACCTTTAATTTATCAAAATGATTTTATTTTATATAATTTAATACCTGTACCAGTATGTACTGGCAACGATTGCGTTTATAAAAACCTATTAATAAGTATCTAGCTATAAGTAAGTCTAAAGAACATTATGCAACCTATGATGAATTTTACTATACTCATTGTAAACACGCTAGAGACTTCCTATTATGTCCTGAAATTAATCCTTTACATCCTCGTAACATTAGACCCACATGCGAAGTATTACTATTACAGGATCCACCAAAAGTTCCAACCAATTGTGAAGTAATGCATGTTCAAATCGGTACAACTATCTTTCATAAAAAAAGATTCAAAAATGAATGGATATACGTAACCAACTATGACGTGTTATTCGTTACCTGTGATGAAGACAAAGAATCAACAAGCCATACAATCGAAGGAGTAGGAGTAATACACTTAAACGAAACTTGCAAAGGTTTCGCCACAAGAGACATATTATTACCAGGAAAAATTGATTACAGATCTGAATACGCAGATTTTAATCCAAAATCAATAATAGATCGTAACCAATATTCACCACGAACAGAGACTAACGGTTAATGAAAGACTATCATGTAAAAACAAATAACATGGACGACTTACACTTAGTGTCTAACTCAAAAAATCAATTGGACAGTCAAAACAAAATCAACATAGAAATCAAGGAAATTCAAGACATACAACAAATGTTTAACTATGCATTATATATAACCATAAGTTTTGTCGCTATAATTATGACACTGATGATAATACACAGCATAAAGACGAAATTAACGGAAAAATGCAAAACCCAATTTTCAGAACATACTCAAGAAGAAAGCCAAGAGCTTAATCCACCAGTAACAAGAAATCAAAACGAAGACATAATTGAATTTCCACTTACAGCAAGAAATAGCCCGGAGCCCCACTATGCAAATTTACAACCTTACGGTTTTAAGTAAGAAAGTCGGGGACTTCCAGCTTCGAGGGGAGGAATGTAGTAAGCCGCCGGAGTCGTCTCACTATTTTTCTTTTCTATTTTAACTTATCTACATGTACTACAATGTCCTTCGCTTTTAAATATTTTATTAGCATACTCGTAGCGATACGCAATTAATTCTGATGGCAATTTCCAAGAATCAAAGCGTATGGGAAAACACAGTCACAAACGACTTTTATTTAACACTTTTTGACAATCAAGCCATGCACATAATTCATAGATGCGCACGCCTTGATTTAATAGCACAACAACAAGTCCAATCCAGTGTCAAGTGTCTTGGGCGCAAAACCACTTTTGCAGCTACGATGACAACATTCTATAACACACCTTTTTGTCCATTTCCTAGTCTCTATCATGTACAACCAGGGGGTACAGAGAACCATATAAATACAGGTCTCTGTCCGTCTTAAAATTTAGAATTAGTTTCACATTCGCATAGAGCTAGTCTATGTCCGAATTGCTAAGATTAACTTTTTCTCGGGCAGCTACTTAACGTGCTGTCCTCAAATTCTTATACACTTGTTTTTATTGTAACAAATTATAACTTTAATTTTAATAAACTCTTGTATTAACATTGTGTCTTTGTCTCACTTTTAAAAACCGTAATCTTTTCCCAACAACTTGATCCAACTGCAGATGTCAAGCACTCATTTATAAACGATAGTGAGAGATCACTACAGGAGGTATACGATCGATCGAGACTGTACTTAGGTTTCGTGGTTTTTGGTGCAACGCCGTCGAATTGTACAAGAAAGAAGCGTTCCGATTGTGATTTACGAAATGCATTTTTTAGTTTTTACGATTCGACCTTTGAGACGTCGCGTCGCTATGTATACGTACCTATTATATTATATTAGGCACCCACGTTCGACATAACAATAGCTCAAGTGTTTGCCAAAGTCTAGTATAGGACTGACAACAGGAAATTATGCGTGGAAACAGCTGATCGTATTACCCCCGTGTGGATAGGATTACAGAAAATAATTTAATCGACCAATCGTAATTCAACCTCAGCAGCATTTACACCGTAGTTGTATTCGATGTCAGTACATAAATATCAAAAGATCATACCAGTAGATCTTTGATTGGAAATAAAAAATCATCATATCATGGAAACTTTTTCTTTTTTCGTCGTAATACGCACGAGGACATATACCGGATGCCTGTTTTTCTTTTGAATAATACGAGTACACGTAGTATTCATATAATGTACATATATATGTACGCCGACGTGTAGCAAATAAAATTAAGTACAAGAGTGCGCGTTTATCTACACGATATTTTAAACTCGCTTATTAATTTTTAAAGTATAAACATTTCATATCGCATTAACCGATAAAATAAATTTTCGTATTTTACAATGCCTACAGCAGCCGCAATATTGCAGTATTATAATTTAAATAGGTATATAGTTATTGCCTATTGGTAAACATTATATTGAAACCTTGAAGTAGACATTTTGTTCCTATATTTGTTCTCGTTTTATCCATTCTTAATCGGCGATTCAAATTTATTACCTCCTCATTCCTTTATCATGCAGTATCTTTCAAATCATGTCGTACGCTCTTCGAGATCCTTGACACCTTTTTTATGTGTACCTCAATTGATTTCATCAATTTACCATTCTCTCATTAATTGATCCTTTTGTGTCATATATTACACTAACGATTGAAGTTACTTCATATCAAAATAATTCATTGAATATATTTTTTATTGAATTTATTGTTACTGAATAGTCATGTGTTATATACTTTTTTTAATTTTTTAAAAATGTGTTTAATGAACATTCATCGGTTTATTGATAGAAAAATTCTTAGTAATAAAATATTAATATTTTTATTTTTATTTCAAATAAAATAGGATTTATCGAACATTCAAAAAAAATAATATATATATATATAAATTAATTTTTCCTATAAAAAATAAAATAATAATAATAATAATAATAATAATCAATAAATTCGTATAAATTAATGATTTGAAATACCTGTATTATTAAAAAATAAAAAATACATATTTTATTTTATTTATTTATCAGACTTATAACATTTTAAATTTATGTTTAGATTGCTTTAGACTGTAGTTCTTTAAATTATATATGAAATACAATAAACATAGACAATTATTAATGCATGGACTGCATTAAACTTTTATAAAATTTATTTTATTTTTATTATATTTTATAATGTTAAATAAAATCATAAAACTTTACGCTGTTGTAGTACCTCTATAGTGAGAAATCAAATCTGAATCATGTTATAATTTAAGTGATTTTGTTGTTAGATGGATTTTTTTCCTTACCACCTGAACAGTAGGAATCCGCATGATTATTAAATAGGCTATAAAACGTAAATTATGTTTAAAATACTATGTAAACCTAAAAATGAGTGGCGATACAAGCGAAAAAATATTATATTACCGTATATAGCGATCATAAAACGAACTTGTACACAGCCCAGCATGCTTTCTGAACACAATATCGTCTTAAATTACTTGGTAAAATCGTTTTAAAATAATTAAGGTGGCTAGTTGTGAATGTGTTTTTTTTATGTCACAACAGACACACATGGTATACTGTTAATAATTTTTTTTATTATTATGATTATTTATTGGCGTTTGGGTGACAAATTCCAACATAACGTTGTAGCCGTCATACCAAATATTTTGGCAAGATGGAGTGACGAAAAAAACACGCATGCAGTGCTCAAATCAGATAAACAATCGATTTAAAATCTCCTTTAACGACCGGTATTACTAGCAAGACACTAAAATGCTTTTGAAATTGACCGCTTAAACCTACTCCAAACGTCTTTAAGATTTCTTTTTTTAAACCTAACTCCACGCCATACTGCTGTAGTAAAAAAATAAAAAAATAGTTTTTATACATTCCATTCAATTGTTGATCAAATATAACATTTTATACACTTGACGATAAGTTAAACTGCTGGTAAAAATATAAACATTGACAGTGTTTCTCAGAAATACCAACCCACTCGATATTATTCGTGTTAAAAGTTAATGATCGTTTCCTATCAAAAATAAAAACCCAACCGAATGTCGCTTGTTTTCATTCATTTATTTATTGATCAATTAGTTATTGGACATTTCTAACAAGTTTAGATTTTAGTTTATGTAATGAAAATAATAAAATATACTATTTTAATCGAGTCGTGTTATTTATTTTTTAATATACGTGTAACCGACCGTGTTTATAGTCGCTTATTATTATTATAAAAATTATAAACTGTATGAAAGAATGATGCATTTCAATGCTCGATAAAAATCGTGTATCTAAATTCAAAAATGATAAATAAATAGGTATCGTAAGTAGACATGATATTTTGTTATCAACATAATCTGTTTGGGTCGCTACATAAGAGTTTATGGTCCATCGTCCAATTATACGTAATGATGTTTTTTTCCATTCTCGTCTCGGGTAACATTTTTAATTTTATATTTAAACAATAAATTATACAACGTATCAGATATAATGCTCTTGTTGCGTTTAATTTTGGTTGTATAAACTCGTTTTTAGTATAGGTATTTGTGTGTGAGTAGAACAATACGGCGGTAATATTATTTTATACATGTATAATATAAAGAGTATTTAATGACTACCTATCATGATAAATATTATATTAGAGGGCTATATGTTGATGTATTTAATACAACAAATTAAATAATATAATATAATTATTTTATTACTTTTGTTTACATTTAAATATATACATCAAGCAATAGTGTAGTTTAAAAATTCCATCGATGGATTTCATTTCACCGTGAATATCTTTTCTTCAGCGCCACGTTTAGGGTGATCCGAAATGAACACTCGCCCGAAACAACTATTTTGGAACTGCCGGTAGATACTTCAACAAGAGTTTTCAGATCTCATAATCGTTCAATTCAAAAATAATTTAAAAACGTTAAATTTAGGTACAGAAAACAATACAAGAAATATAATATAAGATATAAAAGAATATATAGATGTATTAGATTATAAGATATATTCATATAAGAAACAATACAAGAAATAAATGTGTGTTTTTTTATGGAAAAACGATTCTTTTTTTAGGATATAATCCTTTCACTAATATAATAGTTTTTAGAATGCTTTTGTGTTCAAATATTACCAATTGTTCAACTATCTTCGAAAAGAATAAAATCTCAGTGAGTACTTCTAGCGAGGTAGAATGTTTGAATTCAAGCCATCGTGAACATAAGAATTAGAAATGATGGCAATTAACGTTAACCATGACGATGTAATTAACGAATTCGCCGATCAATAGTCACGGTGTAAATTTTTATTCTTCAACAATAAATACACTAATTAGTAAAATTTTTTGATTTACAGTTAATTATTTCAATATATACATTTTAATTTTTCCAAAAAAAAAAAAAAATAAATTAAAGGCTATTGGAATATAATAACTAATAATTAGTTAAGGAAGAATGACGAAGGAAGGCGGAAATTGGCTCCTCAGTAATTCACGTAAAATTATTTTCATTTCATTTAGGACTTAATCGGATATAAACCTTATTATACTCGTAGTTACTATAAGTTTCATAATACTAACAGTATACTTGCGCTTAGAATAATATATTAATATATATATATATATATGTATATATTTTTCTATACAATGAGACAAGTGCATATTGTGTACACTGTGTACACTGTACAGTGTATATTGTTTGTGAATAATATAATTCTTTGCCGAGCATTAGAGAATAAAGTAAATTGATAAATGATTAACTATGTTGGATTTGTTGCCGGACGGATGATATGCAGACCGTCGGGCATACTATAATATATAAATACGTACAAATTATATTATTATAGTTACGGTGAGCGTAATATATAATATTAAAATATGTAACCGTTGTCGGTGAAATGTCGTCTGTTTTTTCAAAACGGTTTTCGTTCTTTCGTGTACTCGGGGCGATATTCGCAACGAGAAAAGATGATAATAATATAATATGATCCAGAAAACGAGTGCTGTTTTCGCCGTAGGTCAAATGGCTTGGTCAAGATGACGTGTGTGCGGCGTGCGGAGGTTTAGACGGTAATGAGATTTGTCGTAAATTTATCGTGAATTTTCATATTTAATCATTTGTATACGTTTGTAATAATATAATAATGTGTAGAATACAAACCGTACGTCTGATATGTGCTGTGTCTTATATGTATTATAGAAAGTGGTTATAAATTATAATAATATAATACGTATTAATAGCCTGGTCCATATACCTAGGTAACAAGTAGTTACCCAATTTTGACAGGTATTGCCGGTGGTTTTTGTTACCTCGAAACAAACCGCAATGTTTATGAACACACTGTCCACAACATATCTATCAACAAATTTAATTAAAAAGATGTTGAACACCACCGATAGACCGCCAGTTACTATTTCGATTTGATATTGTTTTGCGGTGGCAAAGTGTTTCGCCTTTAAACCGAAACGCAAAACAAATTGGAACTTTGGTGTCATATATATATACTAAAGCTGGCGACTTACGAACAATAAACATATAATATACAGTGAAATATTTATAGAATTTTGAATTAGCAACACATGTGGCAGCTGAAAAAAATTGCTTCATATCGCCACACTCGATGGACCACGCTTATTAATATATATGTATTATAATTATCGTGTTCGCGGTACACAGAAAAATGGTTTTGGCCGGTAAGCAAAGCGGCGGCGAATATGTTGATGGACGACGGGGTGGAGAGGCGGACGAGGAGGCTTAAGTACGGATAGGTAATTATCTCGCGGACAACCGAGCAGCGAGACGGCGGCGGGGCCCGTCGATTGTATCTCGTTTGTACGGGATTGTTGTTGTCGTGGTCGTCGCCGGACTCTCGTCTCGCTGCAGCCGTCGTCGTCGGCGGCGGTGTTGGTGGTGAACTTGTGTCCGGAATTCGTGTGGACCGTGGTGGTGGTAACGACAGCGGTGGGGCTAACGAGATGACCGGTATTTCTCTTCGCATGTACAGGTACACCACTCTCGCATCGTAGTTCTCTGTATATTTCCATATAATATATTTTTTAAATCTCTCTCTCTCTCTCCGTTTATTTCTAATAATTCTTTCTCTCTGGGCCTCTCGTCGACCGCGTACGTCCGTCCTCTCACCGTCTCACTCTCTCTCACACACACACACACTTCTCGTCCGTCATCCCGTCCGTCCGTGTTCGACAACTATACGACAGACAAATACACACTTCACACACGCACTCACACTGGCACACAAAATGTGTGTGTGTGTGTGTATAAACGGCTTTGGAATAATAATAATAATAATGGGAAAAAGAAGAAAAAAAAACAAAGACCCGGTAATAGCGCGAGGAGGACTTGGCGGCGGCGGCGGCGTGTGCGGCGACTTCTGTGCCACGCGTCACGACTCGCGCGCGCCCCGACGCGCGTTGTTCGTATGTATTGTAAACGTTCGACGGTTCCTTTTCGTAATTTTTATATTATTTTTTTTTCTTTTCTATTTTTATTTTATACACATGCAGTGTATAAGCCCGGCCGATCGGTATGGGTTATCGGTAATAACACCGTGTGCCGGTGCAGGCCTGTCGGTGTATAATATAATACTACGACGACGCGTCGACGAAATCGTGTTTCGTTCGCAGTTCCCACAGCGTTCGTTCCGTTTTAATTATATAAATCGATAACACGACGTTCGAATTCTTCGGGTTCGCAAATTAACGGGACGTCGAAGGAAAAAAATAATAATAAAACGCTAGTATTATTGTCGGGCTAGTAATAATTATTATGCATTTTTCTGCAGTATACGCCGCGCGTGTACAAGGTGGTACATGATGTTTATACTTTGGAATTTCGAGATGGGAAGTATCTGTGTACGCGTGTTACACGAAGGCGTTATAATTATTTATCTATTTTTTTTTTTTTTTTAAGAAAAACAGTTTTTTTAACTGGCGTTTATAAAAAAAAAATTGAAACGGTAAGTTAGAATCGATGCAATTGGTAACCAAAAATGTGATGAGTAGGTAATTTGTCGTATTCTAATAGCACCGTATCCAACTAAAAAACGTCTCAGCGTTTTTAACGAATCCGACCGGTGACGAGGCTATTAAATATATAATATGTATACCGGGTGGTCCAGTTAACGTTAGGCGCTTAATTTTTTTTACAGAATTTTAAATTGTTAAAATAACATAATTTTTTTTTTTTTATTATGTTGTATTGTTATCAATTTTATGTACAATATGAATTTTTTTCCTTATTGTAAATATTCTTAAATATAAAATTTTTGGAGTACTTCAATACATACAATTTTAATTTTAGACGAGTAGTTTGTGAAGTATACTTAAGTATATAAAATTTGAATAGGTGAAAATTGAAAGAGGAATTTCGTAAAATGTTGGTTAACTGCTCTGTTCACCTAAACTTTAAATTTATAATTTACAACACTAATAAACTTTATTTATTCGAAATTCGATTTTTATAGATTAATATATGCCTTGTAATATTCTGTTTCGGAATATATGTAATTAAAATTAATTTTGTCATTCAAAACAGTAAACTTTTTTAAAACTTTTAAAAAAATAGTAAAAATATATTTTTTCCAAATATTATGTCGTTTTGTAACAACTTAAAATTATGTAAAAGAAATATTTTAAAAAAAAAAAACGGTAGATTTTCTGCAATAATGAGTGTCTTACGTTAGATGAATCACCCCGTATATGGGTGTGTTGGTGCAGAGGAAAGACGGTCTTTCGAGTCATTATATTATTGTACATGGGTATAACCAATGCCAGTTCAATGACAAGACCGTGTAAATTGATTTGCACGAAAACCATAATCGACTGACACTGTTTGATTAACAAGGCCGATATACATAATATTGTTATGTCGTCGGCAGTTCTCCTTTTCTCCATTCTCGTCATCGTTTTGGCTCTGTCTCTGTCTCTCTCTCTATCTGGTTTTAGTTTCTGTCCGTCTTATGCTCGTGATGACGAAATCTCCGTATTGTTCTGTGGAATTATTTGCTGAAACTTTTGGTGCCTCTCGTCATCGTTCGCCACACGCGTACACACATATACACACATATCACACACACACACTCGCTCTCACATTTTACATTTATTTAAGTCCCCCGGGCTTCTCTATCTTTGTCTTAACCGGGTCATGACTTCAGCTATGGCGTTATCACTGACGGTCATCACTAGAAACGGCTGTGTCTACATTATTGCCAAGAGGTCGGAACGATATTTTGATGGGTGTTCAACAAGTATCTACGTATACTAATAAATATAATAAATATAATGCCCAACCAGTGTGCATAAAGACACGAGTGTAGTAATAATGTATAGGAGGCACCTCTAGAAAAAAATAGATCGGTAAAATTATAATATTATGTAGTAATAAATGTATATATAGTTACGCAGAAACTATTCATCGTTTAATTTAACATGCCCCTTATTTGTTTCCTATTATATTATAATACGAGAACAGTTGTTAGTAAAAGCCTGATATGCGAACGCACTGACATAATTTATTTTATTATTTTTATAATGTATATGTTTCTAAATCCTCTCGCAGATTTTATTTCCCATTAAAAGTATTTAATTAGGTACTTTTATAAAAAAAAAATCGATTTAGTAGGAATCACACACGGTACATAAACTATCATGTGCATTTATACAGTCTTTATATCTTGTTGAAGTACTTACTATGTTCGTGCGGACCGTCTAGACCTTTTGTTGTGCAGTTTAAAGCAACATAATATAGCGCGTACTATTATACTTTTGAATAGCCTTTTGTTTGTTTTTATTAGTAAAATTTAAACATTATACAAAATTCTACCCATAAAGTCTGTATTATGTGTGTATAAAACAATTGTTTCGAATTGCATATAGTCACATTTTACGACCAGTTTGCAACGCTCAAAACCTAATAACCGTTAAGTTCTCTTAGTCACCTCAAGTGTAGCACACGATAGCTAGAATTGTGCGCAATTATTATCACAATAAACTATTAATAGTGAAATAATTATTATATTTATTATATTATTTAGTTATGACTATTTTACATTCATTTTTATTTAAAATATAATATAATGGGTTATACAAATCCAAACATTCAATTATTAAACATTCAATTACTCGAGCACAATAAGTAAAAACAATTTTTAATTTCCATTTACTTTATTATTCATTACTGGGTATTAAAATAAACGTTTTTCCAAGAATCAGTATACACGACTATTTCAAAAATCATTATCAATAATCTCAGAAGTTCTTAACTTAAAAAATAATGTTTTTTCCATATTATTCGAATTTCCATTAATCAATATTATGTTTCATATACTTTTATGTTATATGTATAATCTTTTGAGACATTTATAAACGCCCCATGAACTGGAAGAATGTCAATACTAACGAAGTAATGCATGACAAACCTATATTCTAATTTATACATTTATATACACTTCAAATTAATTAATTTAAAACCAAATTAATTGTAGTATACTTTTTAAAACTATGTAAAAAGAATAATACCTATTGAGAAATCTATGCTCATTTTATTGGTCTAGTAGATAAATATATGTTTGATGTTGTGTTCAATGAGTTGTTTACTTGTTTTTATTCTATTACCTATATTATAAAATAATAATGATAGGTATTTATTTATAAAACGCCGATTCATTTGATAAAAATCTATGAAAATATGTGTTTTAATTAAATTTTCGAGGAAATGGAATCGAATGAAAGTACACGCTTTGTTTTTCTGATAGAAATTATGTCAAAAAAACCATTTGGCACAATAATGCGAGGTCATTATTGGCTTTTGGCCGGAAAAAAAATTAATGTACAGTAATTATCGATTGAATTCCAGCGTGAAGAGCTGGTTCCTTGCAACGGTCAGTGGATCCTCCCACCGTACATGTTCAAAACAAAAAAAAAAAAAAAAAACAGAAAAAATACATCTATACAAAAACGTGTTGTCGTGATCGATACTCCTAATCATGACAATCGACTCATAATGCATAAAAACGTTTTGCTCTGTTAACCCTAATGAACTTCGTAACGTATTTTTTGTTTTTCGATTTCCTCCTCCCATTCTCGGACCGTTACCCAGATTTTAGCCGGATTCGTCCTAAGAGAAGAAAGAAAGATTATATTATTAGGTACCTATATAATATTATTATGCTCGCTGACCGGCGTAATTTATAGCTAATTGGTTTTACATACTGATGCAGTCTTCACGACGCGCTCACATATCGAATGCTAACCACGCGCAAAGTTCAAATGTTTTATACACTTTTTTAGTTTTTTCACGATGATCGGTACCTCGTGGTCTTAATGTCCGAGCAAAATTTGAAATTGAAACGAGTTATGCCAAACGAAACATTTGGAAAACGCTTAAATTTATAATCGCAATTCAACTGGCATAACTACACGAAAAAAATTTAAAGTGTTGTACAAAGTTTATTTCATAATTTCTTGAAACACTTTATATAAAAACTAATTCTACAAATTAATTATACCAATTAACTTTATATAGACTAATTTAATTTAATAAAAAAAAAAAAAAATCAAACTTTTACGACTTATTTTGACAAGGTCGTGTTATTACTTAGTAACATATTTATTTGATGCCAATTCGAATATTGTTCACTTTTTTGTTTATCAAGTATAATCTTTATCTTTTCAATAGTTTGCTTTCATTAATTTTACATCTGATAGAATATTTTATAGGTACTGCGTAGGAAGGTTTCTTCATTGACCTAGATTGAATATATCAATGTAGAACGGTTACATATACATCTATATCTAGTTGACTTTAAGTCAATTCAAAATCGATTTTTGCGGTTTCGCATATTGAAATATTTTAAATGCACGCACAATGTAAATGCATCGAAATTATATCGAAACGCTTTAGTTTTCATTTGATTTGAAGTCCAAGACTGAGTTTTGTATTTATGATTTATTTTGATTAGATATTTTAATGTTCGCAATCATATTATTTGATTTAAAATTTCGATTGGAATTACATATTTTTAAATTCATTTGTAAAATATATAAATAGTCGCGTTCAAATCGTCGTGTACATAAATAAAATTGAACTTGTGTGCATTAATATTCAGATTAATATAATATTTATTTAATCGTTTGATTAAATTTTAACGTTCTATAAATTTTATCATAACGTTGAATAATTACTGACAGACTGTCGATTATTTTTTAATAGTTTATTATTATTATTAACTATTATTTGTCTACTAAACCTTAAAATATTATTATGTATAGTCTGAACTATTAAATTATTTAGGTATATTGTATATTCAATTATAAAAACCTATTTTCATATTCTTGAGATTTTCTGTATTGCTTAAGAAGTTTATTGCAATTCTTGAAGTATTGTGTGGTACTTTTAAATTATAACTGCCCATTTTGGTTGGGGTTTTTGTGAAAAAGTTAATAACCTATTCCAATATTCAGTCGAAATTATAGAACAAGTAGTTTCTGAGTTTAAGTCACCTCAATGTATCTAGAACTAAAACTAAGGTATCTTAAAAAATAAACTTGCTTAAAAATGTCAAAATATTAGATTATGTCAATTAAAGAAGAAATATATATAGAATTAGCTTATCATGAACTATCGCCCGTATTGTCGAAAAATCCCGAGTATTCTAATTAAAAAAATAAACGTGTAGAATTTTAAGCGGAAAATTAACCAACGACAACGAAAGAATTTCTTGTTTTAAATATTTGCCTATATATAGTGTCTTGCGACGAAGAAAAAAGTTTCCTAAGTATAAATCTACGCTACGTGACAATCGCAGGAGTTTCCAATTCGAAAATCTAAAATAATCACATTATATAACTTCGTGTTAGTACTCGTACCAAAGTTAACATTACGTCTTCTGTTGTTAATTTCGTATTTAAATATTTAAGGGTAATAGTTTGATAAAAGTTTATACTTATTCCGTAATCGTGAGTGGAAATATACTGATATTTTAATTGTATTTTCTTTTTACATTATTTATATTTTGAAACGTTTGTTTTATTTTTATTTTTTAGCAAACAATTAAACATTTTTATTTTGCATATTTTTTAATGTCCATATCCATAAATAATATTTATTAAATATATGCATATTCAACAGTATCTTTTGTATATAAATTCGGGCCACGATACAATATTATAATCGTAGGATGGAATGAGACGAGCCTTGGTCGGTGAATAATGAATCACCCTGTACAATGTGTGTATACGTTTACGATACGGTAAATCGAAACACTTTTTTGTGCTGGCAATTCGTTATTATTAATCCGTGTGGTGATAGAACGGTGGTTAGCGAAACGGCGGCGCGCGCGTTCCAAGCGATACAGCTGCATCAGCGTCCCGACATTAATTAACCGCGCGCTAGGCCCCAGCACTTGGATCAGATAAGGAAAAAAAAAATAAAAACGGTCGAACAAACCACGTATACCAAGGTACATGTATTGTATAATGTATAATATATGTTTGCGCGCCGAGAGGCGCTTCGACACGATCCGTACCGGGTAATTATATCACGAATTTCTCTGTACGAAAACAATGATATCTCTCGGGCTCGGCCGAGTTTGTACCGGAAGAATTCGTTGGACGCGGCTGCGCCGGTTAAGTGCGTGGTGGAAAACAACAGCGTAATGCGCTTAACGCGTGTTACCGTAATAATATCGTTTATTTATCTGTAATTTTGTACGAGACATCGTTGCATTACACATTGGAAAAAAAACAATCAAATAGAAATCCAGTGGTGTCAAAAAATCACCGTAATTTTGGTACCCAAACGACTTACAGGTTCTAAACATCGCACGTTGTTATCAAACACTAATTAAAAAACCCGTACAGATAAAACGTCGAACATACTGCAAGTTGAGACAGCTGATAAAACCACAAAGAAATCACAAGTACAATGTTTTGCCACAGACTTATATACTAACTAGATAAGGAACTTGTATATTATTTGTATTATTAACATTGAAGCTCGCGTATCATTTTCCGCCATTTTTTCGATTGGCAAAACATTACATTTCCTATACAATATGCATTGGAATAACATCGTTTTTAATGGTAAAATATAGAAATAAATGAAAAATGATTTCTATAAAATATTCTTAATTTTTTTTAAACAACAGGTTTAGGCATCATAAAATACAATACAACATAATTAATATTTACCATATAAAACACCATATAATGCCAACCGAAAAACCTGGCTTCAATTGAAAGCAAGAGTTCGCTATCTAGTTCTTTATAAAAATCTGTGTGTTTTGCGACCGGTCTAAATAGAGTATAAATAGAAAAGACTAATACCGTCCTCGGATAGGTCCAACTGGTCAAACATAACACACAGTTCCAAATGTCCAAAAAGGAACCCCCCAGTGCACAGTTATAAACATATAATTACAGAATGCTCCAATATATTATACAACATTCTATCCAACATAGACGGTAGCATTATAGGTTGAAACATTATCATTACTTTTTAAGAAAAAAATCTTTATTTTTAACTTTGTAATCATTTTTTAATTGTAGAGCTGTCTGGTGGAATTTAAAACGAATAATCTTTAATAAACAAATATTTCGTCGATCATCATATATTCATATGTATATATCCGTAGTTCAGACACCTCATCAGTAGAGGTATATGCTTTTGGAAAAGTAATCAAAAACCGTCGACAATAGTAATTATTGAGCACACCACAACAATTATTATTACTGAAGTAGAAATGTGAGTTCATTATACCTATAGTATAATAATACTATTCAATTTTGAAATTCTGTCCTAAGAATATATTTTGTACGTTGAAGGTACCATAATGGATTCATATTATTATATTTATTTATATTATATTAATTTAACATCACCTGTAAACCGGCGATA
Source organism: Aphis gossypii (assembly GCF_020184175.1). Classification (NCBI taxonomy): domain Eukaryota; kingdom Metazoa; phylum Arthropoda; class Insecta; order Hemiptera; family Aphididae; genus Aphis; species Aphis gossypii. The sequence continues at coordinate 84,079,874 of NC_065531.1, forward strand.
ACAAAGTCTACATTTTGCATGTGTTATTTACTCGGGTGGAAAATAGATAAAAATATATTATTATTACAATTGCAACAACGATAAAAAGTTATGTTTGTTCACGTATAACATGAAGGGACTAAAATGACTGACACATGTGACACAAGAGCACAGATGAACGATTCCTCGAGGAATTCCTTTATAGAATCGACGTTTGAACGGAGACGAATGCATGTTATATTACAATATATAATGTTACAAAAATGATTTGTCCGCCTTCAGTGAACCGTTAACGTTTGTTTATCATTTGTTTATTCCTACTCATTTCGTCCTTGACAATTACGTATTATTCAACATTTTCCTCGTTTATAAAAGTATGAGATCCTTTCTTGTGTGCAGATAGTGGTTGTCAATTGTCACTAAAACTTGCAGTGGTGATATTGATTTTTTGTCGTTTTTCAGTAAACTAGACATTTTTTTTTATTTACTTTAAAGTGTTTTGTATATTTGAATATGTTGAATTGATATATTGGCTATTTCAAATATTATATGTACCTATCAAATATCACTGCATGTGGCAATTATACATTACCAATATAATTGTATTAGGTACCTACCCGTTTGTGATATATTTTTGTGTGAAATATTCTCACATTTATAAAGACAACATTATATTCATATGTAATTATAATAATGTATTTATATTATATTACTAAGTTTTTTTTAAATAAATAATAAATACACTGTGCCTAATAGTTATAAACAAAACTCGATGTTGGAAACAAATTGTGTAAAGTTTCTAAAGTTTTAAAGGTGCGTCATACATAATATTATTTATAAATTAGGTAGGTTATTTAAATTAATTTATCAAACGTTTCAAATAAATATAAATAATTTTTAAACGTTTAAAATATTTGTTTTGATATGTTTAGTAATAAAATACAAAATTATACATTTGTTCCTATTTTATTTATGATCCGTAAGCTTTAGTGTAAACAAATATGTATGACAAATACGAATATGGTATTGAATAGTAAATTATACACACACTCGTAGGCTTGACATTTTTTAAATTGTGAATATTTTAAATGAGTCGCTTCGTTTGTTTATTGGCAATCTTTTATTGTATTGAATTCATCCGTGGTATTAAAGACTTTAATGACAAATTATTGAACTGGAATAAAAAGGATTGTTGATTATAAATAGTCTTAAACTGTCAAACTTGTTTAATAAACATAATTGGATATTTTGTGCAGTGAATAATTGAAAGATTTATTATATTATTGTATTGTATTGTATATTTTTTCTTTTTTTTGATCCTAAATATTTAATTATATTTTCGTATAATATATAATTGGATTATTATTATTTTAGAAAATTTAAAAAAGTTTTTAGTTTCTGCATTAAAAAAAGAAGCAAAATGTGTTATACTTCTTAAAGAAACGCTACATCGATTTATTCTCTAACAATAGTTAGTTAAAAATATTATATGCGTTATTTTTAGAAAATATTAGTTAAACCTATACCGTATTGTTTATACAAAAATAATAGTATTAAAATAAATTATGAAATAGTTTTAGAAAATAGTGGTCGACAGACTTATTTCTTTTCTCAAAATCGTTTTTCGTATGTAATGATTTTTATTTATTTAATTACGATTTAACATATTTATTATACACTTGAGACCTACTATACTGCTGAGTGACTTGAAAAAACGTATACTTACATATTATTCCTGTCATTAAACGAATGCGTTATAATAACTCTGTAGGCTATTGTACACCACGATATTATAATAAACCAGTTTTTACTTTTGAGGTAAATCACTCTCTGGGACGTATTATATTATTATCGAAATAATTTTTGTCATTATACCTTAAGCTCGTATGAATTGAGTTGCTAGAAATTACTGTACAGATTAGTAGCTCGAGAGAGAGATGTATCTATTACGGACAAAGAGATTATATAATGCGTATTAACGTAGCTGGTATATCTAAGTCGTATACTTCGTGATGTTTTAAAAAAAAAAAACGGATTCAAGATATCAAAATACAATAATTGACGACTATAACGCCAGCCGTAACCGTCGCGTCGTTGTTGGAGTTAAGGTGCTATAGTGAACGAGTGTGAGGGAGGGGACACATTGGTACCGTAGATTATGATTATAATTTATATATATACACCACATTAATTGCCACCGTCTGCCGGGCCGGTGTGTGCAATTTTCACCTAGTGACATGTTCCGCCTTCTCCGGTAAACATACCGTTTCAAAATTAACACTATCTTATTATGTGCGAACCCTTCAATTATCCCGAACTGAACGCGACGTGTACGTACATAGACTTAAATACACCTACCGCACAACTATTTTAGCGTCTCCGGCAGTTTATAATATGTATGGCGTCGAGTTTCTATGCAGCGTGACGGCGCGTTAACAAAATATCAGATCTCCGGCCGGGCGGCGTTTGGAGTTCTCGTCCGAAAGAAAATCGGCGAAGACGCGTGTAGTATATACTTACTTACGAAATAACACTTTCACATAATATATGACAAGAGCAGATCGTCGTCTATTCGGATTGTTCGTATAGAATTATGTAACCGAGACACATTTTCGGGGGACAGGATCTTTCAAGTTTTAAATGCACATAATAACTAAAACTATATTATATGTATTAGATCAAATATATCTTACAAAAAAAGGATTAAAAAGATTGATGTTTGAATAAATCAATAACAGTGAAAAAATAATACAGTATTCTCTGTTTTGGATCGTGTGTAATATATAGTAGCAGTATTTACAAAAAAAAACGTTTTCGAATTTATCGAACATTTTTAGAAGAATTATTCTGTATATTAGGATATCAATTTCAAACGCGCGGGCGTTGTACGATTTGAAAACGCATTAAAATACGGATTCAAGTGAACATCGTGGGTGTAGTGCTGCTAACTCTTAGTTCAAGGCGCTAAACACCCTTGACAATTCCGAGATTTACAATGCGAGATAAATCGCTAGTGCGCATAATATTATGAACCCGTGGAGTGCGGTTATGTGCGCGGATCGCGTTGTCGCCGAGTACTCGACTATTAGGAAGTTAAATGAGACGTGGAGCAGTTAGTGTTGTTGTCGTCTTCGGTGATAAAGGTACTTAAAATTTCGAGACTGCAGCAGTACTGCTGATACAGAGAGGTTTCCCCGTCGTCGTCAATTCAAAAGAGGACTGCTACTATAATATATATTTTGTACTCGCGTACGATAAATAATATCGTAGGTACACTTCGCATACCATTGTACATGATATTGTGCTCGTGCACATTCGAGTGCGCACCTCTATATATACGTTAGTGTCTGAAACGGAGCTGTATACTTGATTCACGCTGGCGTTTTCGAGATTCGTTTTTATCGCTTACGTATTTTAAGCACCGCGACAACGATTTACGAATGTTAAATCGAAAATTTCGCTAAAAGATACTATCATCCGAGTGTAGTAGGTACGTATCACGTGTATATAAACGATTGCCATAATATAATATTTTTATTACGATTTATGACTGTACAGAAATTCGGTAATCGGTTAACGGTGCTGCAGCGCAGATATCTGATATTATACATTAATAACGTGATGTGCGTCGTACTAGAGACGTTTTTAGTGAGTCCTACCGTTTACCCTTGTGTACGCGTTTACAGCTGTATACTCGTTTTCATGTTTAGTTCATCAATTCGTCAACAACTATAATCTGAACACGAGAGATCGGATGATTAAACCATACGAGTTTATCGCGTTGAACATAATGCGTATATAACCAGCCGTGTATTATATAGAGATGAACCGGCACCTTGTCGGGTGTTTATTATTATTGTTATTATCGTAATACTAGTTTGCCAAAAATTACATACATACGACGACTCGTTATGGCGTCAGGGCTGTATACTTCAGAAAGTGATACGATGATATTGCTCGTTCTCTCGGTTATTATTAATTTTGATTTATGTTAATAGAAATAATGATAAATTTAATAAAAAAAAAAACTAGACGAAACGAAACGAAAAAAAATCCACAAGATTTATTGTATCAGTGCTCCGATTGAATAAATAAATCTTAACGTTTTACGTAAATTCTTAAACAAATATTATTTATATTTTATTATCGACGCGTCAGAGTTGAGTTGTGGTCGAGTGCGGCGGCGAGGCTGCAGTGAGAGAGAAGGTTTGTTAATCATTTGAAACGTTTAAAAAATACGTAGTTAATAATTATGTGTCCTCTGTATAGCTGTGATCTGCATTACTAATTTTTTTATAGGTATAAAACTTTGATGATTACGTAACGCGTATTTAGTTTCGAGATTTTTATACGTTTGACGGGAAAACGCGTAGCTCGAAAATACGATTATGATATTAACGCGATCGGTGTTGACGAACTTATTTCCGGATGAGACGTCATGAGCAAGAAGCGAGGTGCTGTTATAATAATATGGATAAATTTCATTCGGAAATACTTTTCTGGGTAGATAGCGCCACCAGTTCCGGTTGCGTCAACTTGTATTATAACACAGGCGTTGGATGTGCATTAAGTCTTGATAATATATACATTTTCGCCTTTTGACACCCGTTGATCAGCTTTTGTGCGTCAAGACACAGCAAACAACGTTCATTATTAGAACGCGCCGAAAGTCACTGTCACTCAGAACACAGGCCGTGACTTCGCATCATGAGCAGAACCGCGTACGTGTCGTCATACAACAGATAATAACAATATTATATAGATTGATACGCATGACTGCATCAACTGCAAAGGCAAAGGTTATGAAAAGCGAATAACTGAAAATAGTTAATGGAAATGTTAAACACGGTATTACTTCGAGCTTAACTAATAAATAAATACCACCATGGAGTGTTCACGGTCCATTAGTGTTATACATTTAATACGGTATAAGTTAAACAACAAAAGTTGAGATGAAAACAAGTTTTGAATTCACTCGGTTTAAAATAACAAAAATTAATTCGTTATTAATTATAATTATTTATGCTCATCAATGATGCAGAATCTCACGTTAGATGCAGCGCGTGGCAGTGAACATATCCATGTTTTTCATATTAATGATTTAATCGTTTTATACAATAAACATAAAGATCGCACGTTGTTTAATAATTTTAACTCTTCTTTAAGCGTCACTGATATTTTCACTTATTTTCACTTACGTTAGTGCTTCCATCATTGACAGTGACTGTGTTTTCTGCCTATTTTTCGAAAATGTCAATAATATACGACTACGAGTATATTTGTATAGTTATTGACAACTATTTTTCTACGTTTCACAAGTACCTATACAATTTACAATATATTTATTTCGACTGTTGATAAAGGAAATGTCTATATAATTTCAATGAGTGCGATGCGCTGTTTAAACAACTCCAGTCCCGGTCTTGGCGCCTTTGGAAGTTATGTCAAACATTTGTATCGAAAAAAGATAAAAAATTATCAATATCATACATACACCATGTTCTTAAACTGTTACTGTATAGTAAATAAACGTTGTATGATTGTAATAGCTACAGCAGCCATCGCCGTCATCTGCTGAGTATAATGTATACAAGTCATAACATTTGTTTTGAAATATTTGCATTATTATGTTCACAACACTTTGAATAATTTACTTTTCAAGTATGAATTAATGAAAGCAGTTCACCGTAACTGTTCGTAACCTTTGTGCAAATCGAAGGCGTACATCACGAAGTACACGTCATAACACGCATTGACCGCATGCAAGATAGCCGCCACTTTGTTATGAAATAATAATACTGTGATGATAATTCGCTAAAAATGGTCTCGCCGTGCAGTCTTATACAACTGGTATCGGTATAGTTTAGTATACAACATGGACGACGTACGCTGTGTGCATACGGGGGCGGCGGAGGAGTCGGAAAAACACTAAAATACATAAATGTTCGGGTGAAAGCCATAAGTCCCGAGGACTGTCTCATGTGTACATCTCGCTACGACCCACTGTGTATAACATAATGAGCATAAATAATATATTTTTTGTCTCAAACAGTCGTACGCATTTTACACTGCGGGCAGCCGACACACATCTGCACAGTTATCGTCTTATAATGCGCCTTAGCGCTGTTCTTATGTGTTATTTGTTTTGGAGTCTCGGATATGACTCTGGGCCGATTTCAACTTTTTTTTTTACCGTTTAGTTTTGGCTTTGCTTTCTATAGTGCCGATTTCAGACGCGAATCACTATTAAACCTCAACTGATAACATAAAATCATCGATTGAGCGTGAGTTTCCTATACACATACGCACGGTTTATTATATACGTGTATAGGTACCTAATACTACTTAAATATAGGTGTACGTATGTGTGTGTGTGTGTGTGTGTGTGTGTGTGTGTGTGTGTGTGTGTGTGTGTGTGTGTGTGTGTGTGTGTGTGTGTGTGTGTGTGTGTGTGTAATTGATAAATATGGTAACGTCAATATAACATATAACATCGCAGGTCCACTCGGGTTTTTGTTTGTCCGTCATTCTTTTCATGCTTAACTAGGATACGGTTTATATTTTCATTTTCGTAATCATCTTTGCACGTTTTCGTGATCCAGAAGAACGCGCGCATGCACTATAGTTGTGTGTATCGGTTCGAGCACATACGGAGTAATGTTTGGTGTTTACACGAGTTTCAATAGTACGCCGATATAACGGTGAAATATTGAAATCGTATCACTTCAAATATGAACACCGAATGAATAATATGTTCTATATTGTCTTGTGCTGTACCAGATCTGGCTGTAAGCCAGAGTTTGTGTGTGTGTGTAACTAGAGGGATTTAAAAATAAACGTATAATATCATCGACAATCATATAACCGCACCGTCTTCCGCTGTATGAAAAATCTCGAACGGCGGTTAACGAGAGTTGCAATATGTGCGCTGATACTGTACCAGTGAAACCCGATCAGCATGCATATAGTTCATGTACGGTTTAAGACTTTGGTTTTGTCTCTCGACTGGAAGTAATCAATGAGAATTAAAAAAAACACGAGTTAGGACAGCTAAAACCATAACGACACACGCGTGACTTGATGTATTCGTATATGTATAGTGAATATGTGAATGTTCCCCCCTCATTTTCAGTGTGCGTATATAGTGACAACGTTTCACTTTAGAAACGACAACAGTTTTCGATATTTCAGCTGATGTGTGATTTATATTTTGCATATTATTTTGTGTCGAGAAATAGTCGCGTGTCTATTAAAAAAAACAATTTTTCATCGATACGTGTCTCCTTATTATATGCATACAACTATTATGATATTTAGCCTAACATTATATATACCTCGGTATACTGCGTTCACGTGAAGGTCGACGGCGGCACGAGATTGCTTTGTCTTTTTTTCTTCTGTTATAACCCCACATGAGTTCACATGGAATTTTGAAATGAAAAAATCCAATACCCGAGATGAGAAAAAATATGACACTCGCCCAACACATATAATGTAAAAGCAGTGTGCTACATCATTACGATAAACATGGTCGGTCCTATCTCATTTGCATAGCGACGCTTCCCAAATACCCCCCGATGGTCAGAAACAATAAATGTCTGTATTTATAAATTAAATTCGTAGAGTAGGTGTCTTCTAATTTCTAAATATATCTGAAAAGTCAAAACCGTTAAGAATATTATACACATTATATATGTTCGTGATATCTTCTGTATAATACGACCTAACACACACACACACACACACACATACTCACACTATATGTATATAATATTCATATATACATATACCTATATATATATGTATATAAAATTATGAAGAAATATTATTTTCATTTTCGATGCACGCAGACAAAACCAACAGAAATCGTTTAGACTTGTATGCGTGCGGTGTCGGCTAACAAATCGCATACACATCATTATTTTGTTGTCGGTTGGATATCGTTTACTGTTGGGTAAGACGTATGTACATAATAAGTATATAGTCTTCTGGGATTTTCTTTTTTTAACGATATGCAGACTATAACAGACAGAAGAACTGCAGTCATAAAACGAACAGGGTGATCGCGTATATTATTATAATAGGTCATCGGCGGCGGTGGCACAGCGAACAAGATGATACACGAGAGGACGAGAGAATAAAGAGCTGAGCGTAAACCAGTATATAATATGTGTGTTGCAGCGCCAAACGAACGATAAAATTTATTATTAACAACGGTCTAGAGCAGTAAATCAGCCGGGAACCGTTCGGACACCTCATCAGTAGAGGTATATGCTTTTGGAAAAGTAATCAAAAACCGTCGGCAAGCTTTTATTCATTTTCTCCTCTCCGTGCGGCCGTTTCGCTGTGTGTGTGTGTTTTTTCCCTCGTATGTGGTTTAGCCGTTTGCACTCGGTTTTTATTGCGCATTGTGTGTGCTAAAACAGAAAAAAAAATAGATAAATAAAAAACGAGTGAAAAATAACTCACTCGTGTGTGTATGCAACATATACAGAAACGGGTCGGGTCCGGTGGAATGTCGGTCGGTTGAGGAAATGACCGCGACGCGACGTAGCGTAGGTCCGGAAAACCGAGACTCCAACGACAAACGGGTCGCCGGTCCACCGGCCTTCGCGGCTCATACACAACGGTGGATTATTATTATTATCGAAACTTCCTTGCGAGAAATCTTTTGTGTCCGATTTATATACGAATCCAAACGCGTCCGTTTTTGTACACTACTGTCAACTATAAAACTCGAATCAAACGTATCGCGCCGTCTGTATTTACCCCTTTTTGTAGATTTTTAAACGAAATACTATACAGTTATGAACTCTTAAATGTTTCAATTTTCGATTGAGACCATTGGTTTGCTAAAAATGTCCGTTGAGACGGAACTAAGCGTAAGCGCATCTTACTCGTCGATGTTCAAACAAATCTGACGCCGGGTACCGTGACCTTCCCTAAAACGGTTTTTCGGCATGTATTTGAGTCCGTTATTCTGGGTTAAACTATCCCTCGAAAATTTTTTGTCCAAATCAGTGTTGGTACAAAAAAAATACCGTTAAAACAATACGTATAATGAAAACGGGTGTGTCAAAAATTAATGTAAATTTACATTTTCGACAAAACCATTACTCTCCGGTCATTTGAAAAGTTCTCATAAAAAGTTATGGCGTGTACGTTGTGTAATAGTCGTTTTATAAATGCCAGTATTGCTCTTGTAATAATAATGATCACAAAAAAAGGGAGATACGCATTTTATTTACTACAAAAAGGCGGGAATGGAATCGCAGTCTCTAGAGGTTAATAACTAGGGTTAAATTTGTCATTAAACAAAAAAAAAATATATATGATACTTTACTGCTCTAGATTGAAGCCGATAAAAACATTTTATGACGACGAAACATCAATAGACGAAAACTATTAACGCATGCGTTTAATATACTGCAGTGACTTAAAATCTGGAAGCACGCAGTAGATTATGCTCTATTCTGTACGACAATTATTGTCGGTATAACAACTTGATTTACAATGCATTAATATATTATAAATAGTTAAAAAATAGTGTTTTTACTATGTCTCATTTAAAATAATAAGTAAATAACAATGTGTTCGCTATTGTCGACCGTTTATTGTACGTTTGAGAACAATCGTATATATATATAATACAACTAATAAGTAATAATTGTCGTCCCTATTTTTCTCATTCGACTTGTGCGCAATACTCTGCATCGCAGCGCCATTACCACTATGGTTGGAGAGACCGAGACGGAGTGATGGAGAGAGTAACTGCGTGAGTACTTAGTACTATCAACGTTGTATAAAATCGTCTAAATGCATGATGTTTCCTCTGGACAAATAAAACACGTTAATGCGTACAACAAGGTACTATAATGTTTTATAACATAAATTATATTATATTTAATGGCTCTAATCGTATCGTTTATGACGACGTGTGGTAAAACGCGTATCGAAATCGCAAAACAAAATCTAGTTATATACCTATCTAGTATAATATATCGTAGTCGCTTATAATGTGATTGCGTATAAATGTAATACGTCGACAGAACCACACAGAGAGTTCGCCACGGTGGAGTTTTGAAGCAATAAAATATCGACGATAACTGTTGCTGCAGGTGGTAGAAAAATTATAAATGCATATACAGGTTGCCGATTATCAATTTGTTATAATAAAAACTTTTATATACATTAAGAAAAATAACAATACGCTAACAATTTACGTCTATCCAATCGTCTTTTCGGCTTTATCTTTCTTATACCTAGTAGCCACACAACGCATGTACAGACGGCGGGACGATACTCATGCCACGCAATCCTTTCGTTTTATATTACAAATTGAACTTTTGAGTGATTGTTTTAATGCTTGAATTTCATTGGTAATGAGTTATGACTTAAATAAATGTTGTATGGCAAACTGGTGACTAAAGAAAAATTAAACATATAGATAGCATAACCCTATTCTCAAATGAAAGAAACTGTACTAAGCGAGTTACCTATAAAGGATACACCAGAATCACTAGGAGATTCCTGATGGCTAGCAAGGAATCCCTACCATATATACCAATCCCGTGGAACTCATCTCTCTGTTAAACACATAATTCCAGTCTGTACTTAACCAAACAAAACGTTCAAAATCGGATTAAAACGTGATATAAATGACCTATCCCATAATCTTGACTCCAAATTTGGACTTAATCACAAAGAAAATGTATAATGTAAAAAAAATACATATCAATGAAATGTAAAACAACAAAATGTAACTAATGGCCTTTTCTGTTAAAGGTGCAGCTTGTATGAATAAATACAAAAGTATACATATTATATTATATAATATTATGTATCCTGCATGTATGTACAACATATTATGAAGTCCCCACTTAGGTTTCGACTTATGACCCGCATAGCACAGCGGTCTGCACGACCACCATCACACTGGCGATCGCGTTCGTGCTACTGGTTTCGGTTGTGGCCTTGGGGTGGAGCGAGGTGTGGCGGGATCCCTCGTTATATACGGGTCCCGTTATCACACCTGCAGCTGCAGTTTCGTCTGTCGCGCCTACTAATAATGTTAATACACATTATACACACACTGCACCACCGGCCCATTGTTTCCAGCCGCGGTAATTTTCCCCACCACCGGTGCACAAAAAATTATTGCTGCACCGTTTACGCGTTTTACACATAGGTATCTGCTGCAGCAGCAGCGCCGGGACCCGGGGGCTCGGGTCCTCGTCGTCAGCGGCGACGGCGGGGGGATCCAGAAGAGAACTATTTCTTCGGCGGAGACTCCGCGCCAGCTGCTTCCTGCTTTCGATCGGTCGCCGGCAACCAACCAGATCCGGCAACATGGCCGCCGACAACCGGTCCCCCCTCGTGTCCATATATAAATATATATATTTTATATTATAATATTATATAGGTACACACTCACACTCACATACACATATATATATTGTACTTATTATCGCAAGTCTTTGCGCACACAAACACACTGACGTGCGAGCACTCGCGCGTACACTTGCTCGTATTTATGGCACTAATTTCCATAGACGACCGCGGCGGCACACACACGCTACACTAGCGTGTAAAATATATCTAACCCGACCGTGATACAACGATTTGACTACCGCTCAACTACGACGGAGACGGGAAGCCATTATTATCATTATTATTATATTGTTGTTATAATAATATAATATTATTCCGCTGGAATTAAAACATAATTTTGGTCCTGCTGCAGCCATGTAATTCGGTAAACGAGTTTTTAATTAATTGCCTGTTGCTTCGTGACGTTTCATACTGCAGATGATAATATAGTGATGGCGTAGTATATATTATTATTATGTACCTATCGCGCGTATAGATATATACACACACGTTTTCCGCTCAAAATGAGATGGTGACGTAACTACTTTTCGTCGCGTTTCGCTTGTTTTCCCGTACTCCGTTAGTGCAGCTTAATATCACGAGTATATATATCTGCTATGAAAGGATTAGTTCTACAGCGGACGCGGAGCAGAGCTAGAATGGAGGCAGTAATGTTTTTTTTATTTTGTGTTCGAAACACCTTTAAAATTTGAAAATTACGATTGTACAGGCAGTGGAAGTTGGGAGTTCAGTGGTTTAATTTTGTCGTTTTTTTTTTAAATAAATGTAGTTAACGAGTCTTTTTAAAAAAAAAAATAGAGGTAATGGGGAGGGTGTGACTACTAAATCCCGTCATAATTACGTTCTGAGTACGGGGAAAAACTATTCTGCGACAACAACCGTCAAACAAATTTATCCAGAAATGTCGGTATACGTGGCTTTTGGCTTACACGATTTGAAATTAATTTTACAAAATATGTACCCACATACCTATCGTTTCTATATTATATTATTGGCGCTCAGCTTTAAATTTTCAAAAATTATCAATAAATGCTCTAAAAAATAACCAAATATGCCATTTCAACGCAATAATGTTCTTTACAGACATTCTCATACCTATAGGCGAACTATACTATACACAAAAGTTAATAAAATGATGTTTATAATTGATGACATTTATTGCTGTTAAGTTAATAAGTTAATCTTAACTACATTAACATTTTTCCTAGAACAATAAAAAAAATAATGTACTTCGCATTAAAATCCGGACCCTAATTATATTATAATATATACTGTTTCGTAATAAGAGTAAGGTTCGCACGATCGTTTTATGGGTGGGTATTTCAAATTTTACTCAGTTGAATACTTTTTTGCGGTTTCACGTGCAATAAAGTAATAGTGGATAACTAGGTGTTTGAAATGATTATCGTTTGTACATTGTTAAATATTTAACAGTACTATACTTATATAGAAATATCAAATAAAAAAAAGTGATTATTCAACCATAATTTCAATTTGCGATTAAATTCCTGTTTACGCCCGTCAAACTCAATTCTCGTTGTCTTCTTATTCAATTGTATCGACTGTGTCGTAAAACTCGCGAATGGTCTTTTTCTCTGTGCAATGATCTGAAAGTTATTTCCACACTTTGCGGGGAAACGGTGTATTATAGTGTACTGAAATTATTTCAATACACTGCGTACTGGTGATATTAATGTTTCTCTTTTTTATGCGCAAAGCCGATAATTATGGAACATAAACCAGAGACTAATATGAATTTATTTTAAACCGAAGACGCAGATAAAAATCAGTTGCAATACTTTTACAATGCTCTGCGTACTTATCGGCTAACGTATACCAGATACCTATATACTATAATAGCGTTCTGAAACATGGCAAAGAAAATGCACTGTTCAAGCGTAGCCTTGAAGTTATATTCTCAGAGTAGGTACACCTTAATGTTGTTGTTAATTAAAGTTTTATATTTTACGACATAGAGAATCTTGTAGCTATTAATGTTTATGAAGATCGACTACTTATACGTGCTAATACATCGGTAGGTACCTATACTCTCTACGGTATCCATAAGTGATCATTTGATCTTTAATTTAGAAATAAATTATAACCGTTTTGTAAAATGGTGTAGATATATTTTGTTTATTTATTATTAATATTATTAAACAAAACATGTATATAATGTATTATTAATTCTTCAAGAGATATTCAAAGATATTATGTGTAATACTTATGAACGACTGTTTAGTGCTTTGTTTATGATTATATTATACAGTTGTATACATATGTTGCTGAGGAGAGCTGTAACACGCCGATAAAAATAATTTATTTTAATTTAAATATTTAAAGTTTTTTTTTTCCATCATTCTTCCGATGTCTTTAGTTTCTTCGTTGTGTATAAGTATTTATAGTTATAGCGTCATTGACAGGTCAAATCCTTGAAAATCGTTCAATTATTCAGCTGTACGGTAATACTATAATACGGTATAGCTGTAGACGAATGTGATTTTTGAACAACAAAATACCCCCTAAAGAATTCAATTGATACGTCATAAAGATTTTGATTTCTTTTTCTTTCTTAATACGCGGTGACACGAACTCAGAGATAATATTGTAATCACTGGTCTTGTACGGACTGGATACGGTGTAGCACGAACCTCTGTATCCGATAATAATACACGTAGAGGCACATACCCTGGTGCAGTGAGAGTGCAGGCGGCCAGCCGACCGATATACACAACCATAATATATAATATTATATGGTCCTATCTTCCGTCGTTATCGACCTCTCCGTTCCGAGGCATCGGTGACCGACGGCACAACCTGTTTTATTGTGTGGGTACTGGGTCGTGTGTGTGTGTGTGTGTAAATATAATATACCTACAGTAAGAAAAAACAAAAACGAAAAATATAGTAGTAAATAAATCGTCTCACCTTTTTCAAAAAAAAAAAAAAAACCCGAAACTACAAGTCGATATATTATTATTATTTAAAGAACGCCGATGTCGTCGTCGTTCTCTCGAAGAGTATATGTGTCTAGTCGATCCGTGATGCGGTGCACGTGATAGTCGTCATTAAAGTATCGCGAAGAAATGCCGCGCCATGTGGAGAACACGTCATCACTGCAGTTTTCGATCATCCGTATCGTGATCAAATCGATGAAATCGTTTCGACGAACGACATGTGACGGTGATAAAAGAAAAGAAAATCGTCAGCACATTTTTCGGACGTGGTTCGCAGCAGCTATTTTTTCACCATCCTGCTGCTGTGTAGGGATACAAGAATACAACGATGGGTATCTATACGCGGTATCTTAAATTTCGTTAATGACAATTAACTACCTACTTATTTTAAGGCAACACGATCAATAACACTTCAAAATAAGCACGTTTCCATAAAAAACTCACTAAATAACTACAAGGAAGAAACAAATTTCATAGCTGGTCCAATAATTTGCTGGGCCGAATTTTTTCATGGTATACCGGCCGCTGCTACGATTGTTATACGATTTTACGTAACATTAAAACAATATTTTATAAACGAACACCGATCATAATGAACCGATCTCAGTTATAACACAATTGTGCAGTACAGACTTTATGGATGGGTACTGTACTGTCTGTCCGTAAATATGCTCGCCTTCTGTGTGCATTTAATGAGACTGGGACGCGTGCTGCTGATTATAATATGTTTTTTTTATCATTATAAATTATTATTATTATTATTATTATTATTATTACATATAATACGATCAGATGGCAATGACGAACAGAGCGGCTGCAGACAGTAAACGATCGAACATAACAGCATACCTATATAATAATAATAATATAATAATATCTGCATCACGTCTATACACACACACACACACACACATATTATATACGAAAACGGTGATGATAACGCGACGAGAATATGATTAAATAGAAACGCGTCGGTTAACCGATCAGGCGTTATAGATATATACCGGCTTCAGCAGTGGCCGCCTGTTGCTGCGTATATTACGTAGGTATTATACATATATATATTAATATATCTGGGTCTTGTAATCTGTTTTCGAATTAATAGCTCTTTAATTTATACCTCGGATTTAGATGCATGCTATCATTACGGAAGAATGAAAAAAAAGAAGAATTTTACATTATCCGATGTTTTTTTTTTTTTTTAACCCCGTTTGGATAATTCATTCGGTCGATTAGAAATATCCATAATAAATTATTTATCATTCCGGACTGTACACACGAGAAAACCAGTTTCTACGTGTCGTTGGCATACGCAGAACGTAAATCTTGAGCTGAAAAAGGAGTATTGAAACAACACAACAGCGAAAAAAACCGTGCTAGCATATTAAATACATATAATAATATATATTATATACCTATACGAAAAATATACGGTTTCGGCTTCATTTTTGTCCCTTCTTTTTAGCACGACGGTTTTTTTTCTGATGTTACCGATATAATTAATGGCCGTCTGTCGAATTTCCCGCTGCAGGGCCCGTCGTGATGACGGGAACAGGTGAACAACAAGCGGCCACGCCCCTTCCGGTTTGGCGTACAGGGTTGACGATGTGTTTGTGTCAATTAGATCAATTGATTATAAAAGATATAAATACGCGAACACATTATTTTCCACGAAACGGAAATCGTCATTGTCTAGTTAATATTTAAAGCGCTCCGTAACAGTCGTACATAATAATATATTATACCTAAACAACGCATTTACAAATTATATACAATGATAGGAGGTAGGTATATGTATAATTTTCGCTAATATGCGCGCCAAAGTTGATTCGTGATTTATGTCCGTGTACTTACATTTTAATGGTATGGGTAGGGATGCCCATACAACACTCGAAAGTCATTTTAGATATTCATTATATATTATATACGAGCGCACCTATCGAATAAACGCATAAATTGACGACTGATTTGGCTCGTTTTCAAACGGACGGTGGATTATTATGAATAATCGACGATCGGTAACGCGTTATAAATCGACAGTGATAAAAAATGCGATTGCTCGCCACACTATTTAATGTATCATAATTGCGTTCGTGACCTCCTCGCCTGCAGGGCTGTCAGCGGACGGCTGCTCGTTGACGGCTAAAAGGATTGTGACGTCCGAGTGGTAAAAGGTGTTTTCGGGATGCATTTAATATTCTGTACAGCCGAAGAAACGACCCGACGTCTGCGCCACTCTTATCGGATGACACAATAATAACATATACCTAGGTAGTATTTGTTTTCGTTTGCTATCCTCTCGCGTTTTTCGAAACATTCAATCCCACTTTTGTTGTGTTTTCCAGTTATTTCACGGGACGATCGGTTATCGTTTTTTAAACGCATCACATAAATAATACGAGGTGGCGTTTTGCTCACGGTCGGTTAGTCATTGGTGTTTTTTTTTTTTCATTCCCTCCGACGTTTCGTATACAATCAATGTCACTGGATCGGATGATGCGGCGACCCGATTAAAAGAACCGTATATATATATATATATATATACATAATATTCTATGTGTATTTAAGGAGAAAAAAAATTCTTAAATAAACAACACAGTGGTAATAGTCGGCTGTTGTGTGTCGTCGTCGTCGTTCATAAACCCCGGTTTCGCCGGTTTACAAGACTTCTGTATACGTGCCTGCTTCGTTGGAGAACACTGGTCCAAAAATCTTGTTGATTTCCATAATTCTAACTTTTATTTATCTGGTTTTTTTTTTTTATTATTATTTATTTTAGTTACAGTTTTGTCGGACTGGTGCAATATATCTTCGAAATGAATATAATTCGAAATGTAACTCGTATCTAAATATTAAAAAAATTATTGTATGCATGTTGAGTTATTTCAATCTGTTTTTTACAACTGAAAAATTAAATCAAAAATCGTCAAAAACGCTATTGCGATAAGACTCCGTTACAGCGATGTTTTTGTTATTTGGTATTCATATTAATATTATGATAATATGTGTACATACGTCCTACGCTAGCGATATCAAAATTTTAAAAAAATGTATGCAAATAAATTAAGCATAACTTTTAATGATTTGAAAATATAAGTTGCTGATATACGTACTGTAAGTTATACTAAGATCAAGATGAGTTAGATTCAGCTCTGAGAATATTTAATAATATTTAAGGATAACAAATCGAATAAATATTATAGTGCCTTTTACAATATTACTGTTTTTGAAAGTAATTACTAAACAATCTGATCAATATTTTAAATACTATCATTCTATTCATCTTAATTTCGTTTAATTTACATCAATCCGAAATAAATTTTAAATTTTCCTAGCAAATGCACATTTATTTATATGTAAATTTCAATATTGTTTATAAATACAAATATTTTATTTAGAATTCATGTTACCTACTCACTTTTTCAATACAACCAGTTTTTAATCATATCTAATATCTATTATTACCTTTTTGGATACAATTTATTCATATTTAACGTTTCTTAATATATTTATTTTTCGCGTTCGAAATAAACGAAAGGTAGTCACTATATAGACAGTATATACATATCGGATGATAGTCGCTCATTTTTGCTCCTGTGATCAGGAAGGATATGTGAGCCTCGAGAAACAAGTGTTGTGATTTTAATTGTAAATTTGATTTGTAAGGTTACAAGAGGGTTCCTGAAATTTCCTTATAACTGTTTGATGTTTATCCATGTTATATAATTATTTACTTAAGTGAAACTATTAAAAGGTTGCTAAAACCGCATGTGTTGTCTCCTTTTACAAACGCACAACATGGCAAATTTTCCGTTCAGTAGAACTAATTTTGTATGTTTAGCTTAGATATTTGATTGAAGTGACTTATAATTAAACTTAAAGGTAAAAACTTAATTATCTGCGTTCTCTCTTTGATGTTTTACGATACATTGATTTTTAAGTGAATCATGAGTATTTTTAAATGTTAATATTTTACATACATAACTCACTTTAAAATGAAAATACTGAAAACATCAACGATCGACTATAAATGATTTCTTACTTTTAAATTTAATACTAGGTAATTTTCCTCTAACTATTAATCTAAACATTCTAAACACATAAAATTGGCTTTCCTAAAAATCACAGGACTCAATTTTCGATCTTTATTAGTGATATAAGAATTGTAATAAAACAAAACTTAAATAGTTATAAATATTTAAATTGATTTATAAAAATTAATATAATTGGCTTACAACTTATAACTAAATATTTGAAATTGATCTATGTATAGTTTAAATACTATTTACAACAATTTGTATTAAACATATTACTATTTACTTAAATTGTTATTAATTATAAAACTATGTAACTAATAAAATTAGTAAAATATTTTTTAATCATATAATTATTTGTTTCTAATATTTGTTTAACATGTTGGGTTAGAAAATTATTTCAAAGGGTTAGTAGAATAAAACAATGTTATACTCATGACTAAATATATTTTAAAAACTAAGTCGTACAGCCATTATTTCTTTAATATTTTTATAGCTGTCCAATGAATCAAATAGTATCTAGGTTTTTTTTTTTAAATTTAAATTCTTTTCTCCTCAGGAATAATAAAATATTTGTTTGGTTTCAGAGCTATTTTGTTTTACATACAAATCATATATGTTGTTATCGGGTTATGTTTACTCAAAAAATGAAAATAGTACCTAAAACAATTTCTATGGCAGTTTTAAATTGAGTTTGTTGATATTATATTACTGCCGTTTAATTCGGTTTTTCGAATTTTGATTACAAAGGATAGAACTTTGTTTATAGACCAATTTCGTTCTTTACCGTCTACATATGCGGCGTTAGTCATATACACGCGTTGTCTGCACTCGTCCTCACCTGTGTTTTTTCAGGCACATTTCTCGGTATTTCTCCGTTGGATGACCTGGCCTGTTTTGTATTTATAGTGTAGTACTACATATATACACATTTCGTGTACTCGAAACTGTTTCGTAACCTGAGGTTTCGAGTGTTCTTCATCACGAACGGTCCCGAGTGAAATGGTTTACAAGTGGAATATATATACTTATATTTAGGTAGGTACGCGTAGAACACCAAAACATCATATCTGAGTATAATATATATATATACGCATGTACGCACACACACGAGAGAGCGAGATAAATATTGACTTTTGGCCGGCGCTGTTGTTTGAGTTCGTTCGACGGAACGGGCGCTCGCGCGCGCGCGAACTCTACGAATTTATCGGTGTCACGACTCTCCGATATTTATCGTGAAAAAAAAATAAATCTATAAAACCGCGTTCCGGAGCACCGGGAAATAATAATAATAATAATAAAATAAATAAATACACCGATGCTTTATAATGTACGCGTGTAGATGTATTATATTATTATATACGTCGGAATAAAGAAGAATGAAAAATAAATCGCATTGGCAATCCATTCGATCGATATTGCTCTCCGGCGGCGGCTATAAACATTTTTGCCGACAAATCGCTAGTGCAGCTCGCGCGCGAGCGGACACTGTGGTCACCGCCGGTTCTATATAGTTATTGCTAACGGACACGCGATCGCCATGGGAGTATCGGTCGGCGGCCTTGACCATGCAGCCTAGCACACGACTTATAGCTTATTCGCGCCGCATAATGCACCCAAAAGGGGTTATAGTCGAACGAATCTTTAAACACGCGCGCGTGTCTTAGGTACTATATTATATATATATACACTCCGAGAAAAGAAGAGCGAAAATAGCTGTAACGAGACGATCGAAGATTGACCGATGGACCGTGTCAGAGTAGAATGATCGGCTAAACTCCACAGCACGTGGTGTCGCGATGGTGATGAGTCGATCACGCTGCACGTCATCGGTATAGTGCAGTATAATTTGCATTGCTGAATTGAGGGTTAGTGTCATTCTGGAGCCACTTGCATTCAATATACGTTATAACTAAAAACAAAATTACACTACAAGTCTTACAATTTTATTTAATTTCAAAAAAAAAAAAAAAAAACAATAAATTAAATTAAATTACAAGTATACTAAATAATAATAATTAAAAAAATACAAAATATTTTAAATCAAAGATATTATTAATTTAGTGCGAAAGAACATCCGAACATGTACGAAATTATAAGACATAAATTAAAAAATAATTTATAAAATGTGATGCGTAAAAAGTTTTAATTAAATGAAATTGTTAAAAGTAATAAAAAAAGAATAAATGACCTATATATATTATGTATAAAAAGTGTAAAAAATACTAAGTATATAAATATATAAATTTCAAAATTAAATTCATCAGTACCTAATTCGAACTCTGTAAGAAATGATAGATATTTAAGTAATTTAAAAAGAATGAATTTTTCTATAAATTTACATCCCGAATAAAACTGTTTTAAACTTTTTAATTATTTTTAAATAAAATGTAATTTTAAGCAATGAATAACTAAGTACATAATATTTTGAATAATGTATTTGTATTATAATATTTCTTTTTCTAAGTTATAGTGATTAATTTATATACCAATCTATTCTACCATTTCTACCTGTATACTTAATACTTATATATAGTTGCCAGATAAAAAATATCATTTCCGATTTCGGTTTTGATTATTTAAGTAATAAAATATGCAAAATTCAACTGAAATTTAAGTTTTATAATATTTTTAAATATTTCGGTTTAATTTTAGTCCCCGAGTCAAGCTATACAAGAACAACTCATTGACCCAATAAGAATTTGTATAATGTGTACCTATATTTATTTAGTATACGAAATACGTGCGCGAATATTATAAACTAAAGAATTTTGATTTAATTATGTATTTGAAACTTGTATTCATTATACTACTAAATGCGATTAATTTATTAGTTTTGTATGCCATTATACAAGATCTATCACCGGTACAGACTATTTTTAATATATTTTTATGTACCTTCATGATATGCCTAGTTGTTTTTAAATGCATTAAAATGGCTGTTAAATACTTTACTTTATGGTTATATTGGATCTTAAATATAAGTTTTAACGGTCATTATTTTTCTTAATAACTCACGCTGTGCTATTTTATTATTCATTTTTTTTTTTTTTTTTTTAATGGTGCTTCCGACGAGTTATCGACTGGAAAATGATTCGCCGAAGAATATAGTTGCGTTCATTATAATATATAACACAATACACACACACATATATATATATAAAGAAAGTACAAAAACGGTCGTTTCGCATAAAGGTTTAGTTCACATTTGCAAATGTCCTTTTCGTAATAATGTCATTCGTTACGACGTCGTTACGGCTGTTCGGAGTCAAAACAACCCGCCGAATGGACCGTCCTCGGACCTTGTCCCGCGAGTAATTTAAATGGGATATATAATGTTACCGGCACCGTTTATTTTGTTATTTTATTGTGTATACGTGTACACCTATGTGCTTCAGTATATGTATACAGTGGAGTTGTAAGTTTTTATTACGCACATCTTGTGTCGTTAGGACGACATCTCGGTAAATTGGTGTTGCCGGACTTTAATAAAACGGCCCAAAGCACAATATATATACTAGCCAAGAAACTAAAATAATTGCATCAATGAAATTAAAACTGTAATTAAAATTTATGTTTTATCAACAATATAGTAGTTTATATGTAGGTATACTAACGGAATTAGTTAAGTAAACCCGTGATGCATTTTAATCTAAAAAAATTATGGATATTCAAGTACAGACGACTTGCCTATATTTTCTCTTACTTTAACGTCCAACGTAATTATACTTATTTATTTACGTTCTATATAATAAATAATAGTATATTGATTAAGTTTTGAGTTTGGAAAAAAATGTATTATTAATATGTGAGTTTTATTACCCTAGCATTAATATTATGTGTATTTTTTTTTTTTAATGTTGAGTTTGAGATAAAGATTAATTTTTAAAACAAAATTTAAAATCATTAAATTATTTAATCGACTTGATTACGATGCTTTATCAGCTCTATAAATTTAATACAAATATGACGTTTTTATACATACGATGCCTAGCTGCAAGTTGGTCGTCTTGTCAAAAGGGTTTATTCAATAGATTACTGTCCAGAACAGCTGGGGTGAGCTCATTTATAATACGCATTAAAATATTATTAGTTATTGTGATATTTAATTCGGAGAATCGTGACAAACAAGATAGGTACATGATTATGTACAAAAATAAAATATTCAGATGCTACTTTAACGTGGAAAAATAATTATTGTGATATTTATCGGTTTAATACATAAACATACATTCATTGGTATTAGTTTGTGTTAATTATATTACCAACATGTCTATTTAAATTACATTATTTAGGTCCATATTGTTACAATTATATCGATTTCTTTCATCTCTTCTTCTTATTCGCTATAGTTTCCTACTACTTTTGAGGAATTCGGTTATATTTGTTTTTCCGTAAAGTTAAAGAGTTTTGGTTCTTATATTTCTCGGGTTGTCCTTATACTGCATTCTATCCTTGCTGTATGTTTCTTTTCGGTCCAATAATAGTATTCTTCTTACGTTCGAATTTAGTAAGTTTCCATCCGTTTTTGTTGTAGCCTGTGTGGTCGCATGCATATATTACTTTTTTCTCGCTAGCACTGTGTAATGTGTATAACGATATTTTAATGTTCTACTGAAAAATTCTTTGACTTAAATAATAGGGTATTAATCCAAAATAGTTATTCTCCGCTACCAATTGTTGCTACTATACACTCGTGGATAACAAGTAATAGACTCGTATCATAGGTAAATATTACAGTATTGTAGTTCAGTTGTCGGTATATAACGAGCGATTTATTCCCATCGATCATTCTCGTATACACGATACCTGTACCGGATATAATATATTTATATATATAGGCACATTATATATGTATCATATAATAACACCGCTCTATTTCCTTCTTGCGGTTTTACGCTGCAGCGTCCGTCTCACCGAGTCCCGAAAATAATCTCTCGTCGTAATCACAAACGGCCGAGAAACGCCACCGTCATACACACGAGTGAAAATCGTCGGTTTGCGTACGTGACGTTATTACTGGCGTGCAGCACAGACGTCTCCACGACGATGACGACGAATCATCCGTGACTCGACGCGCGAGCCCATTCATTTCGATTATCCTATTTTTATATATACATATATTATTTATTATATAAGCGTGTGGGTAAGGTGTTGTATTTTATAGTTATGCGATGTCGTCCGTGTGAAATGGACGAGAGATTTAGATGTACATATATATATCGTATATTTATATATAGTACGTGGTGTGGGCAGTGAGGGGAGCGGTAGATGGTGTGTACTCGCGTGCCACTCGTCGTATTTATAAAGTATAAAAATATATAATATTTAATCGATTTGCACCGGTGCCCCGACCGTAAATATCGATAAGTACGAATATGCATTAATCATCGCATATAATAATGTATGTATTCTTAGGTGTTTTGGATTAATGGTCCGTGATTGAACGCCGGCGCGGAGGATTACGCGGCGCGACCCTTAAGTCGGTAACGATATGCGGTCGACCGTTCCAAAAGTCCTGCACAATGCAAACGGCTTCTGAAGCCGCGGCTGACACGATTGCGCATGGGATTTCGGGTGTAAAAAAATCGTTTCTATCGAAAACGTCGACGGCACTCATACAAACTATACGATTTTTATAATATTTTCGATTACGCGTGCGCCCGATTATAGATCAATATATTAACCGATCCTTTCGATTTATCGACGAAATTCCGAGTTTTATACTCGTTTGTATTGTACAAAATCCAGGTGACTTATACCTATTAAAATATTATTGTTATTATTGCAGCCTTTATTGAATTCATAACCCCGGAAAAAAATATTTCCAATAGGCTAATCCGTATTGCAAATCATGAACGCGTCAGATATTACAATATGTATATGTAAAGAATAGGTATACTTATTTATGTATACGTTACATAAAGAACGTATTATTACCTCTAGCATACCGAATTATAAGAGTTATTTTTTTTTTAATACCGTCTGCGCTCCCACAAACATAATTTGTAAGTGTATAATATATAATAAATGTCCATGGCAATAATGTAATGTTTTAATTCAATACATTGTATATATATATATTAAATACATGGTTATATACATATAAAGCTGATCGACGTTGATATATTTGTAATTTGTTAGTTCATATATTGTACTGTAATATATGAGATGATTAAAAAAAAAAAAAAAAAACGTTTTTCCACTTCGACTACTTATATATAGATGGATTTTTCGTTATCGTGCATTGTTTTTGATGTAAAATATCCAGTTAGAACTTTAATTATAATTAAAATCGCGAGTTTCTGACTTTTGAATGGTGGTTACAGTACCCGAACGTAATTATTCGTGTCAGAATTTGATTTATGTTCGTTTATGAAGTATCGCCGAGGCGAGTAATAATAAAAAAGTGTATTTGTAATGTAATATTATAAAATACTTTGAAGTCTGTGGGTATTTACTTGAGTGAGTACAAATACGATTGGAATTTCAACGAACTGTAAATGTACTGGATTTGGATTCGAGCTGCAGTGTAAAACTATTTTTCATTTTTTTTACTTTTTTAGTGTTGCAATAATCGTTATATGCAGCACGAGTAGGTAAAATGTTATAGGTTTTTTTTTTTTAAATCGAACTACGAGTATATACACAATAATTGAACATTTTTTCAGAGTATAAAATTATATAGTTTAGATAGTCGCTTTTGAACGTTTACAGTAAATAGCATATGTACCTACCTACGATATGACGTGCGATATATATAGACCAACACGTGTAATGTGTGTTGTGTGTGTACATCTTATATAATAATATGAATAATAATGTAGAATGTCACGGATTTGCGTGCGGATAATAGGTATATCGTATATCCCCGTCCCCGCCGAATTACCCTCTCGCTCTCGCACCGTATCATTCCGTCTCGCTCGCTGTCTAAGAAGTCCACGTGAACATTTCGGCGTAGAGGTGGAAAACAATGCCGCTGCAGATTCACCACCGTCCCTATACGCATTACGCATATGGCATATAGGCACAATAATGTATATTATATTAGCATATATTATATTGTACGTATATTATTCTTAACTGCAGCGTGTGTAAACCCGCACGTCGTCGCCGCCGTATATTATAACGGCCACTTGTAGCTTCACAATTGCGTCTATGTGGGTCATATCATCAATCAGAGACGTCGGATGTGTCTGTACTCGGTATTCGATCGTATCTCCGCTGGTGCACAACCGCATCGAATATATATATAGTGAGTATTATCTATCCGCGTCCGGACACTTGTTATCAGTACTCGTCGGGCGGTATCGTCGATTTTTTACTAGGTATATATTAATTTTTTACTACAGCAGATTCGGCAACGACTTTTCAGGTGTAATAATAATATTACACGAGTCGTACTCGTTAGTTAGTGCATCGTAACAGACATCGAAACCGACTGTTAAAATAATAACATAACCGGGGTCGAAGTTTTTACGCCAATTCTGAATGCTAATTACTGCAGCAGTTTACACGCACATAATAGGCTTATGCGATTTCTCGTTCTCTCGCACACACCCGGCCTGCGCGCATTTTGTCGTCGAATCTCGTCCATCTCGTCTACATATTATTACAATAATATTACGTTATTATTATAATATACGCACTATCGGCCATCGGGAACCGGTTCATCTATTTAGGTACAAAAACGTTTTGCTCCGGTCCGTCCTTTGTACACCATTGCGGTATACCCATATACGTATGTATGTATATACACACACACACACGCGTAAGATATACACACGGTCGTTTGCATGCGCGTCTATCGATACACATAATATTATATTCATACATTTTAATATCGCATTGTGCATTATTTGTTGAGAGTACATCGACGACCGTACGAGTTTGTGTGTGTGTGTACGTATGCGTGCGATCGCCAATGTGGATCGTGTTCCACGGTGGCTGACAACGTGAGATTCGATTCCGTAGTGGTTTTTTTTCCTCTCTTCTATAGTTTTATTCAGTTTCAGCAGATTCCCTCGTCCCCCTTCATCTCCGACAATCATACGTAACGTGCACACATATAATATTTCGTATCCTTCAACCCACAATGTACACACATACACACACACACACATAACTACGACTCTGTACCGCGTTTTGCGACCGACATTTGTCAATCCCCGCGTATGTCGCAGGTGAAACGGACGGGGGCTCGTTATTGTTACGGCTCGGTTGACTCCTCGTTAAGTATCGTTCACTTAATGACCGGCATGTGGAATTGTGGAACAATGGATCAGTCGCGACGCTCTGTACACCACTTATATATAATATATATATAGACTTTATGGGTCGCGATGTGTATGTGTGAGTTTCTGTGCGTACATAATAATCTATATATATAAGTACCCGAGTATTCGTTTATCAGTGTCCTACTATACGACATGTGCCAAGACTCGAGTCGTCGCGGATATCCGGATCCAAATATTATCGTCCCGACACCGGACGTGTGCGGTTGGAATTTGCTACACAATTCGGAACTACCCCGCGTACACTGCGTTATATTATGTAGCCAGATATGTTCCACATATATTATATTGCAGCCGACGACCGAACGGTCAGATAACTTCACGCATTTCGTGTATTATATCATCATCGTATCGTGTGGGCCTGATGCAGCAGTGCTGAGGTTTAGCGGCGATGACATCGTAATAATATTGTGTATTCGGTGAGGTTTACACCGAAGATTATAATTTCGCCCTATCATCGACTGCAGTAATAACGGTCGCCGTATCGAATATTATGTTTTTGAAAAGTGTGTAGAGTATTTAAAGTTGGATCAGAATCTATATTTTTTATGATTTAATATATCTACTTAGAAACAAAATAATTTACTGAAAATGTTACCGTGTGTTATATTTTTTTATTTTCATTAATACTTAAAGTCTCTAGGAATGATTGAGTGAAGTATAAAATGTCAACGGTACTCCTTAAAAGCTATAAACTGCTACTTGTGCATGTATTGGTGAGTATGTAATATTGACTATCGTTATATACCTAAATCAATGCATAGATAAACATTATTAGATTTTAGTATTAGTGCCTATACTGACTCTCTATGTATTCTGCTGATTGAAACCTGTAACCAGCCAGATGAATAAGGTTTCTGTTGATAAGTTCTAGCGCTTCTATTAAATTATATCAACGTTTCCAATTTACCGCAGTGTTGAGCTTGCCAATGATACTGTATACTCTATAGTGGTTAACACTGCAGTACACGGTTCATTGATAAACACATTGCAAATTTCCATAGTTATATATATTACATTCTTGTTCGTCTGATCCTGGCGATGGGGCTTTGATCGCGCGACACATATATCCGAACTCTGCAGAGTATAATATAATCGCGTCTCCGGAATGGTGGCGAGCAGTTTTTTTTCCATGTCGTCGTCTAGTACTCTAGTGTAATATTATAATAATATGTGCGCGCTCGCAATCCTAAGAACCAGTTTAGACGACCCCCCCTAAAGGGTGCGGGACGCCCCTCACCACAACAATAATGGGAACGTCCGTCAAACACACACTCGTTGCGGCAGCGTCAACGGCCCGGTTAGCCGGCAGCTCCGGTTTCGTTGAACGCCTACGCGCCAAACGCGACAACAATATATAATATAATATTATTATATGCGTTCCAAAAAAAAAAAAAATTGCTCTTAACACCTTTAAATAGGCATCAGACGTATACCTACATAATATGCGTATTATGCGCATACATAATACGGATTACCCACGACGCAAATTGCAAACTATTTTAATGTAGTACACTATTATACTACAGCATGAACTGGAATATTAATGGTTGAGTATATAATCGGTGTCTGTTCGCAAA
Source organism: Aphis gossypii (assembly GCF_020184175.1). Classification (NCBI taxonomy): domain Eukaryota; kingdom Metazoa; phylum Arthropoda; class Insecta; order Hemiptera; family Aphididae; genus Aphis; species Aphis gossypii. Next base: position 84,108,109 of record NC_065531.1, read on the forward strand.
AATAAAAAATGCATGGTTCACTTTCGCAAATTGTCATTTGAAAAAAAAATTCATAACGAAAAACGTGTTCTCGCAGTGAAAATATTTTTTATTATTATTATTTTTTTTTTTCAAACAGGATTTGTTAAAACCAAAAAGTTTGTATGAGAACCAATAATCTGTTTACTTCAAAACGTTATCGAAATGTAACGGTTCCGGTATAAGGTTTCGGTTCGACGATTTTCCAAAGATTTTATTTTATTATCCATCAAAATTATGTATATACCTATACTATACGGATTTGAAAATCAAAAACAAATATTTAAATCAATCTCAAGGTCTTTTGGATTTCGAATTTTGGAACTCCCACTCAATTGGATTCAAAATTAATATTCTAAATTAGATTTTTATCTAACCCAATAATTTTTGGTTAGAAACAACGTTTTGATGCGATAACCGAACGTCAATGACGTCACTGCGGCGGCGAGCTGTAGTCGTGTCTACGTTAAAAAAACAATTGGTTTACATACATAGGTATATAGTTTAAGACGAAAAAAAATATATGTAATAAGCAAACATGCTGATGTATTTCTTTTTATTGTTATAATAATATATTATATATACACCGTGCGACAAAATCAATTTGCAGTCGATAATAGGCGTGACCAGAGTAATTTGTACTGGCATCCGGCGACGGCTATACAGGAAAAAAACCAATAACCAAGTTCGAGGTGATTTACGAAACGTGCCGCAATCAATATTAACCCTCGACGTTTCCAATTGGATATACACTTAACATTTATATACATGTAGAGAGAGGTACCTATACGCGTATTTACACAGTAATAATGTTAAACGTATAATATATTATGCGCAATGTGTTTTATTTTCAATGCGAGAAAAAATTAGTCGGCCAATTTCCCATCGGGCATATATTATAATATTCCTAATACCTATATGTATATTTGTGCGCGTGTGTGTGTATTGTAATACAGTAGCCCCGCCACGGCCGCGATGTGCTCTCCGGACAATGGTAATAACGAGGTAAAAATAAAGAAAAAAATATGCATGTAAAATAAACGAAAACAATGGCGGTTACGGTGGTGTTAGGAACTCCGGTGAAAACAAAGCGAGTCCGCTGCAGAGGTGTTTGAATATCACTACATTCTTATTATTATGGCAGGTGCGCATGACGGGTTGTGACGTGCGGCTATGGTAATAATAATAATAACTAGTAATATACCTAAGCCTATTCTAGTAATTAGACGCGTTTTCGAAAAATAAAAAATAAATTCTCCCCCGCTGCAAGACCATATAACGTACATAATAGTACGCGTCTGACCTCAGCGCTCATTCATACATATTATATTATCTGCAGCATATTACTATAAACGTCCACGTTGATTAGACATGGACTACCGGGTGTTCGCGTTCACACGTACGTTCGTATTTTTACGTGTCGTCGTCGAGGAGAGACCCCACACAGAAATCCATATATACAAAACACGTCATGACTAATCGTCGGCAAAACGTCGACGACGACATATTTTATTTTTTGTTTGGATAAAATATCGCTAAATACCTCTGCCGAATACGCACGCACGCACACACTCGCGTGTGCGTATAGGTGGTGGACCGCGGTGCTCGAACCCGTCGACGGATTTCTCGTTAAAAATGCATTAATATTAAAATATATAATATTTTCAGATGAAAAAAAAAACAGAAACGCCCGCGTTTAATGCGCCGCATACTTCTACAAATGCGTTACAATGTCGTTTCCACGGTCGTTATGATATTATTGTATCAACGGCCGCGGAACTTTATCTTTGCGCGTTGTGCAGCTGCACCTGGACCGGAGAGGATATTTCGTTGTTTGATCGCAGCTGTGAGCCGCGCTGCACATATGCGCGTGTACACCTATACACACGTTTATGTCGTCTCGAACGGCACCGAAACGCCAAAAAACCGTTTCGCCGATTCGGGTTGATCTATGGGTTTCTCGGTCACGCATTATCCTACATTATTATATTATATAATACCGTCTTGTCGGTGTATACACATCAGGCATTTGTTCGGAGTCGTTTTAGATGTGTTTGAAAAAAAAAATGATTCTGTTTAGCGTTTGGTATTTCAATAACTGCAGTGTATAGCTAGTCGCGTATTACATCTGAGTCAGCGCGATTTAAATAAATCTGTCTATACATCTATCGTTTTCCATTTTGTTTCAGACTTTCAGTTGAAATATAAATAATACGATTTCTGTGAAAACCTCGTCAAAATCGGTCCATCCGTTTTTATGAAGCTTTTCCCGGACAAACAGACTATCTGTAAATGTATTCGTGCGTGTTTTATATGAAATATTACGTTTAATCGCGTACGTTTGAAAATCGTTGTGCATATATTTTGAATTTTTTTGAATTTGTGATACGCAAGATAACTTTGAAAAAAATAATAATAACAAGAATTGCAAAACGGTCAATTTTCCAAAGCTGTGTAATGAACCACGCTATTTGTCATGTTATTAGCAGAACGCAGATACATACAAATTTTTATGCGTACCTAGAACAAGCTGCATGATGCAATTGTCTCTGAGAAAAACAAAATTTTTCCGAATAAATAATCCCTGCTACTTTTAGATAATTGTGAAAATAATGTCATTGGAATTTATTAATCGTCATCGTGAATGATTATCGCACTGAAATTGAAGTCTTTTGAAGTCGATCGTATGTTAACTTTGTCATTAGACAGTTTCTATAAGTATTGTACACAGAAAATTATATCAATCATAGAAACTATTATATTTTTTGTAACCAATGATATATTTTTTTATATACTCAAAAAAATAAAAGATTTTTGTTAGCTCAAAAATAAAAAATCGTATATGAGTCATCATTTATGTGTTAAATTGGAGATAAAAAGTAGTCTAAAACGATCCTGCAGAGGTTCCAAAGATTATGTGCGCAACACTTGGTACAAATTATTCAAAATCTGTGAATTTTCTATAAGGAACATCAAATAACCAGATAGGTCTTAGACTTTATATAATATGTATACGTCGGACGTAATAGAGGATAATATATTCCATAAAACAATGAAATTAAATATATTTTGATTGAAATCTATAAGACAAGTTTTGAGAATGATGAAAATTTTAATATTATACAAATCAGAGCAATCTTTATTACCTAAAAACATGTCAAATATTTTGACATAAAACTATATAAATTACATTAGTATAATAACAAAGCAATATAATACTAGACATGACTTATTCTAAACATTTTAAAACTCAATAAGTATAGTTTTTTAATTGTTCATTAGTTTTACAGCTATTTTTGTTTATTGTTATCGGTCAAGATTCGGGGTTAGCTATTCATACTATTTTATATCTGTGTAAATGCTTACGAAATGATAGTGACCGAGTAATTATACTTCATATTTGGTAAAACGTGATGATTTCATTTTCCCCTATGGACGAGAATGACATGCTCAATTTCCTATGACTATACAATATACATAATACATATATATTCTATAATAGGCCCATTAGATTTTCTTTAATGTGCACTTTGTTCTTGAAATGATAAGCAGTTACATAAATAATTGCTTGCGGGTAACTCGGCCGTTCTGGTATACGTAATGCGAGAAATAACGTCCGATAAGCCACATTTATGTGTTCATTTTTGAAAATCTCAGTAACCATAAATAAAAATGTTACCGTGAATATCGTACCAAACCATGTAATATTCTTAGTAAATAAAGATCCTGAGGAGATTTAATCTTGGTTTGTTTATCCAGGTCCTTGTAGTACAACTGCGTATACGAAATTACAAATGGGTCTTGTTAACTGAAGTTCACCACTGTTCAATATGGAACTTCGGCGTATAATGCCTCACATGTAAAAACTAACCCTGTTTGGCTGCTTACTTGATTGCCGCTCATCATTGAACTATTTTATTTCAGAGTTTCTCCTCGTCATACATTAGATCTCCTTCCCCTTTCCGTTCCATTAATATCCTCAGTTTCCATACGCAACACTTATTATATACTAAACACAGATACGGCGAGGACCCACATATTGCTCTTGTCACTTATTGTTCTTCTTCCCACGCCTCATGTTAATGATAACTTATACTTATTACGTACACACGTTTCTTTCTCCTTATTATTATTTGTATTGGGCACGTTGCAGGGTCTGTGTATATTTGAAACAGAATTGAAATTATATGAATAAAAAAAAAATAAATAACTAAACAAAACAGAAAATAATTACATAAATATTTGTTTATTGAACCGGCGATAATCTACCGCAAAAGGCTCTGCAATAGCACCAAATCCACGCCTGCAGTAGTTATATTCGGTTTAACAATGGCGATGACAAAAAACTGAAGAGTATAAAAAACAATCGGTCGACCACATACCGCGGTGATAACGTAAAATGCATTTCCGTTTTGTGGTATTTTTTTTTTATTTATTTATTTTTTGTTTTGTTTTCCGAAGATACACACTTGAGGTGGCCACACGTATACATAATGTCATGTACATTATGTATATAGGTAGGTACTCGAAACCGACGACGAGTATTATGACGTGTTCAATACGGTGGGACTCGCTGTGTATAAATATATATATGTGAACAAAAACCGTTGTACGGTCGTATGTATAAATGAGAGTATATACCTATGTATTATACCTATAAAGATTGTTATTATTATTTTCATCTGCAGCACGACGACAGCCGGTTGCATAATGTTGACACTGCAATTTCGAATTCAATATTTTATATACATGCGCATTCGCCATTTCCCGTTGTATGATATGACGTGTGTATATATTTGTAGATCGTCGTATATAAAATTAAAGTGCATTATTATATACGTCGCGGTGGTCGGTGCAAGGGTATAATAAAAAACGCGCACACATATATATATATACACACACTGAGAACATATCAAATTGTAGGTTAGTCGCGGTGGCACAACGATATAATTATACGGTCATATCGTTGTTGTTTCGACGCGATGGGTTTGCGCTCTCGTCTCGGATGTCTCGGCGAAATCGCCCTCGTGTATAATTTGAACAAATAACTAATATAATATGTGGCGTCCCTTTTGCCGGCGTCTGTGTTTTTTTTTTTTTTTTTTGTCCGCCGTTGTCTGATCCGACCGACTCCGGCTTCCAGCTCCTCCTCCTCCGCACAATATAAATAATAATTTCGCCCCGTCGGTTCAATTGCCGCGACTATCTGTCGATCGAGCGGTTTCGCATCACGAACCTTCGTGTCCGTGTGCCTATTGGAAAACACGTGGGTTAATGCACTGCACACCGTAGAATATCATTATTATTTGAAGATATTTACGATCGAACGCGAATTGAACTGACACTAATTTTTTTTTAAATTCGAGATGAAATATCATATGTATATTTTATATGTTAATTGGCTGTATTATTTATACGTCCGACAGTTTTTCATGAAAAACGAGTGCTATAATAATTATATAATATGTATAGTAATAATATGCGTTTGTATAAGTACCTATATACCTATACATAATATTATTTCAAATAAATTATGATTAGTATCATACATTTAATAAGTTTTACACTTAAAATAATTATTTTAATTGATTTGATTATTTGATATAATATATATTTTTTTATACTTCTCAACGCGTATTTAATTAGTTTTACAACGCACAACTGCACAAGCATAGTAGGTATAATATAATATTATTATATACCTTGTTGGTATGTGCAATGTACTTTTAAATAATATATTTATGGATATAAACTTGTTTTATTAGAAACAACAACTATAATTTTAACATAACGTTCGGTTGGAAATTAAAATGTCTTAAGACTTATAATATATATCATTTTGTAAAACCTTTATTAGTCGTTTAAAATTTTACGAACATTATTATAATTGAACTGGCATAAACCTACATAACTTTTACGTTACTAAAACATGAAAAACCGATACAAATATATATATTTACTATAAAATCTCAAAATGCAGATGTTATTATTATAATAATATTAAAACGATAAACGTATAAGCGCACGTAAATCGCTAATAATTGTGCTTATAAACATTGATTTGACGTCTTTACTATACAATGTATTGCAAATTTGCATATTACATCAAATGTACCTACTGTGGTCATAGCAATAAAGATATTAAAATTTATTTTATGTACATAAGCGTCATACACGTTTCATCCCACGCGACCGCTGTAATAATAATCGTATAATCTAATTAACAAAGTCGCATTCAAATTAAATTTTTCATTTTCCTAGTACTTGAAAAAATCGCGAAATACTACTACGTATAAGGTTTAAAATGTGAACAGAAACTTGCAGTTATGATAAATATATATATATATATGCGACGCGATTGCTTAAGAGTTATATATAATTATATTCAATTCATTTATTTTTTTAACATTTAAAAAAATCTTTCGGTAGAAATACAATAGATTCATCAAAAATTCCATATCATTTTTCAAAATGAAAATTTTACTTTTCAAATCAGGAAATGCTAAGCACCTATAATATAGTGTTACGGCTCTATAAGAATCAGACCAAAACCTGTAGGACATTTTGAAACGTTTAAAATAGACCGACCAGTTTTCGCGGCTCCTGAAGTCTTTATAAAAGTGTGCAGTGCCAATCGGAGTGAGCAATTCGCACTCTTCGTGTTATAGATAGACCCGAGATAGGCGGCCCTATATCGCCGCACGATGGACATGGTGTATATTATTTATTATGTTATTATATTATTGTGTGCAGGTGATCGTGTAACTCGACAACGATACAATAATATAATAATTATTGTCGTCGCCCCGGAGAACAGGTAGTAGAGCCGGGGCGCTAAGTCCATTAGCATCGTACAAATAAATAAGCAAAACAGTCTTCGGGTCGCGATTTTTGATTTACTGCGACGGCCGCGATTGCCAAACACGTGGCCCGCAGCGTTAGCCTATACCATATATTATAAAATAGCATCATTTTCGCGGTCCCATACACAACCGCAGCTCCGGTAACGCGTTAGCAACTGAAAAATCGTATAAGGAATAACATAATTTATCGTATGTATAGTTAATATATCATTTTATAATTATTGTGGCACTTCGCACATGTACGCGAAAATCAATACGATTCGCGCACCCCTCGAGCCCGGCGGGAATGCGAGATGGATCGATAACGCCGAGTCAATTAAAAATCCGCACGCTGCTCTGCGATACACTGCTCACAGTCAGGTACCTATATATATATTTACTCAGGACCCGAGTTGTTCGGGGGGGAGGGGGTGTGATATGAATATAATAATAATATAACGATATCAATAATGATAATTATATTATAACGCGTCTGAATCTTTATCGCCTCGCGTGCTCGCGTGATCCGCCTACCGTATATAATACGCACGTATAATGTACGCAGAGCTAGTTTTTTGTTTTTATTTCCAAAGAGACACGACCCGCTACGTATATAAGCGTCGTCGTTTCGGGTTGAACTACCCAACTAGTCGTCGAATGGTTTTCGTGTTTTATAATACGAATCGAATACACGTTGTTATATTATGTTATCTTCTCGCCGAGAATAAAAAAATTTAATTAAAAAGTGACTGATAAAAATTGTGTAATATGCATCGCGATTAAAATACCTATACACAAAAAAAGACCTTGTATCACCTCACGTCTAATCTATAACTCCCGAAAGCTGCACGACACAGCTCAGGCTCGCTGTGTGTGTGTGTTGTTTATATATTTTCTTTCCCTCTGATATTGTGTCTCAGCGCGCGTGTCTTAACAGTTCACACACACACACACCACACACACACACACACACTTGTATTATGTATATAAATACACATTATATGTGTGTGTGGCTATTCGTATTCAAATGCCACGTCGATGTTACAATGGACGGGCTACGAAAATATTTGTCAACGCCACCTCAACAGTCGCGGTCGACCACGAATTTTTCACGTTCCCCGTAACCGCCTGGGAAGCCCATCGATCATCGCCCGTCCGTCCGTCTCCGCCCGCCTCGCCTTCTTTGCGTGTACGGTCTTCCGCCCGGTGTGAACGAACGGTATACCCCGCGCGAGCGCGCGTGTGTGTGTGATTTATATCCATGTAAAGTACCGTCGTGCCGGTTTTATTTTATTTTTTATTTTTTGTCTCTCGTCGCCTATTCATAACATAATAATAATAACATTATAACATTATAACAACGATATCATATCCTCGCGGTTTCATTTTCGCCCCGGTCGACTTTGTTGCGAGCGCATGATGCAGTACCTCAAAAATTTATTATGTACCGATCGCGGTCGTCGTCGAGTCACGGGCGCCAATCATCAATCAGTCCGGTTGCCAGCCAGCATTCTACGTGCATATATATGTATATTATTATATGTATATTATATACAAGACGCCAACGAGAATATAATGATATTATTATATTTTAATATAAAATCTTTCGGCTCGAATCGATATATTATGTTGAGCTGAGCGGACGACTTGATCCCGCCGCCCATGCGGACGTCATGTCGGCGACTATGATGATGACGGACGCGGACAGCGATCGGGACTTTGCCAAAACTGAAGCATAGGCACAGACCGTGTTCCGAGATGACGTCCCGCCACGATCGAAAAGAATTAAGACGAAACTCTTTTCAATCGCCCCCCTCCGAGTGGATATACCGTATGGCGTGTATACACGCGTCTTATCGGATCGGAAACGGACTAACCGGAATATATATGTATATAAACTAAACTTCTAGTATAGCGTACAATCCTTACGCCCTCGCTCATCTGTAGAATCTGTATATGTCATCCCTATTGTTCGATTTATTTTTTTGAACTTTTCAGATTGTCTGTGCTTTATTTTGATTACAATTTTCAACCCTTTTTTTTTTTTGTTAACACTTTATCGGACAGATTGAAAGACGAAAGTTCCAAGAGTTTCATTCGTTCAGAACTATTTATTTCAATGACACAAAATGTTCTATCTTTTTTTCTTAGATTTGATACATGTATAAATATATGCAAGATGATTTAACAACTATATATATATACATTATATTAATTACTCAAATGACACAGAATTCACTCATTCAAATTATATATTCACAAACTATTAAAAAAAAATACGTTAATATAAACTTAAAAAAATAAAAATATGAATTTGAATAAATGCACAATCGATGTAAAAATGAGGGTGAGCATGCAATAGTCTCGCCATGTATAAGCGCCATGGCAGTCGCTAAAGTAGTTTGCTGAGTTTTTTTTTGTTGAACAGGAAACTCTGCTGACTTTTGTAATTAATACTTTAAATTCTTATGTGTCCGTAAAATTAATTGTTATTGCATCTTTGTGTTTAATTTGTTTTGAATAACTAGCCGATTACGCGTTATTTTCCCATGCATACATAATTTACCACGAAAAATAAAACGCTATATGTTAATCATTTCCGCAACCGCACACATCGATTTTCGACAAAAATTTGATGATTACTTAAAATCAGTTCACCGTTAACAGTATTATTAAATGTTGTATGTATATTGTATATAGCATTATTTAAATTAGCTGGGTGATGTTTAAACAAATCGTGTAAGCAACTAAAAGTTATTCAAGTTTGGTCAATAATGCGTAATTACCAAAAATTGTATTGAAATTATTTATTAACGTCGGGGTTTTGTTAGGTCATTTAACGTTTATAGTACTTTATAACTTTGAGCCGAAATGAGTCATAAAATGTAATTACTGTGTAACACAATTTATTGGGTAAATAGCATCAGATTATTTTCATGGACGTAATTATTTTTAGTCAATACATTTTAGAATATTATTACTTGTTACGACCTATTTTTCCCGATCGAACAACAAATAAATAATAATATATAATAATAACTATATCAGTAGGTTTTCTAGATTCATGTTCGATAATAATATAGTATTTACATATAGTAGGCTCATAAAAAATTTGTTAACGATTAATGTAAGAATTTATTTTACAGTTAATGAGTATATTATAATTTTAAATACATGTTATATAGTTATTTTTAGCATATAAAATAGGTACGGATTGCAATTTCAATAAAAGTAAAAACTATTGTCGAGGTATAATACACTCTACGTTGGTGGTAATATCAGTCCACCGAATCGATTAAAAACTTAGGTAGACATAAAATATTAAAATATGTATATTTTGTAGTATAAGTTCTAACTATATTATAAATACGTTCTTACAAATTGTTGCTGTATATATTTTTTATTTTCATAATATTTGTTTTTACTTATTTTATTAGCTTCATTATTATTATAAGTTTTATTGAAAAAAAAATATTTTTATTTTAATAGTTAAGAAAATTGTGTAATTATTGTCATTATTATTAATCTGTGGAAATTTTACAAAACAAGATTAATATTAGTGGATGGCCTCTAAATTTCCATTTTGTCTAGGGTGAAAATTAATCTTGTTGTAGCATTTGTTATAATAACAGTATATAAATTTGCTATTTTACATTAAAACCATTGTCGTGCATTTTAACTTAACGCATTATTAACACCGTGCGTTATAAATTGTATCTGTATAGTGTATATATATATTGGTTTTATATTTTATGATCTTCTACCACTGCAGACACATTATATTATTTCAGCCCAACAATAACATTTAAATACCTCATAATTAAGCCTGAGTGGTATACGGAAATAATGAAATAATAAGATTTATTATTTATTTGATATTTGCATATTGTTTAATGGTTATTAGTGACGACCACAGTGCACTTAACAGCGAGGATATAACTAATTATTTACAATGTGTTAAGCGAGTGTATTATGTTTTATTGAAGAAAGTTTTTCCAACGAGAGAAATAATGATTATTATGATACGACGAGATGAGTCGTTGCGGAGATTGCAGGCTGCAGTGACTTTTGAAGGTCGATAAAGAATTTTTATGAGGTTTTGTCGACGCCGATGAAGAGTTTAGTACGAAGCTAGGAACATTTTTCTGTTTCAATGATTTATATTGGTTATTAATTTGTGTTCAACATCGACGAGCATTGTTTGAAATATTGTAATATCTTTGAATTAATGTGTGTGTATAGTGACGGTTTCTTGGCGATAGGTTTTATTTGTTTATATTATTCGCGGGCGTGTTTTACGATATTATTCCAATAAAAAAATAATCAAATACATTAACCTAAACCTAAACCGATTATAACATGTTATCTTAAATACCCACAGACGGGAGTTCCGTTTTAAATGATGTACCTATTAAAAAATAAACAATAAAATATAGTGGCAATAAAAATAAATTTCTATTCAGATGAAGTCCAAAACAATATTTATAATTATTTTAATCATTTTTCAAATGTTAGGTGCTTATTATATTTTAAAATCGATCGATTCAAATTTTTTATTATCGCATACATAAGATATGTTACATTACATATATACATACATAAGATCCTATGAAATAATTTACATAGACACATAAATGTATAATATGTGTGTATCTACAAAACCAAATTTTATTTACATAACATGGTAAATAAATATTCAATTTTATTCACGTAGTTAACATTGGTACAGTTGACGTGAAAACGTTTTCAGTAAATCTGTAATATTTTCGTCCTCGATTTTTACATAGGTCCTAATCGACTACAACTCGATTTGTTGTTATCGAGTAAAGCGGAATGCTTTGCCGTAAACTATATAATTACTCATTAAAAGTAATCGATCGGTACAAACGATAATGATTATTGTAACGTTAGTCCGCCGGCTAACCTACATTTGGATTCAAAGTAAGCACCTATACATGTATACATACATGCGTGTACAATCTCATACTCGTTATATGAGACGAAAAACGCTTAAAAATAATATTGTCATTGTTGTTATTTTACGAGCGGCCTTTTAATGAGAAAATCGGTACCCGATCGTAATGTGGAAAGTAACGAAAACGAGAGAAAAAAAATAATTATATATGTCCCCGCGGAATGTAATGGCGCGCTCGGTCATTATATCATTATAATAATATATCGTATAATATTATGTATAATATAATTTACCCGAGACCTTAATGTTTTGGGTGGACGATTTGTTTCGACTAGAACACACGGTTGACCGTTAACGAGAATGACTATATATATACGTATATATATGCGCGTCTCGACCGAAGGGACCGTTTTATAATGACCGTTAATTGGTAGCGGACATCATATATACCGTATACCGTGTAGTAGTAATATACCGACGGTCGGCCGAGGACATTATTTCTACGCGGGCCCGTGACGAGCGTACATAATTTCGTATAGGTATATATACACAGTCGTAGGTGAACGACGATGCCCTCGCCACAAGACGTGTACGCACATTATTTTCATCATCATCATCATCAACATCGCACTCGTACCCGACCGCTATAATATTATACACTGCACGTGTACAACACTACTACTGTACGCGCCCGTGTTACGTATATAACGCGTATTAAATCGCGTAAACGCACCCCGAACCGTTTCGATCGCTCGGTTTTCTCGAAAACGTCATCCTTCCAGAAAAAAAACCGACTAATTTACTCGCGTTTTAAACAGCTGCAGTTATCGAAATGGACTCGTGTCGAAATCGAAAACCTATATCGTGCGTATTCGCGAGATTTTTAACACCGGAAAATCGTCGAGAACCGAGGGACACGAGCGTTTTTCGTTTACCAGTTACGTCCATAACGGTCTCTAAGACTTCGTCAATAGTCTTAACTGACGAGCTACCGTAGATACCTCGAAGAATCTCGCGTTAGGCGTAAGGTTTCCACGCACGCGATCGTTCAGACGGTTTGTACTCGGGAAATCCGGAAACGCGCCCCGCAGGTATATACAGCTAGTATATTATCGTACCTACGCATTAATATAATTTATAACATAATAATGTTCGGCCGGACGGGCCGATGTTAAACGGTAAATTTCTCGGTATATACCTAACCCGAGTTCACGTACGACGACCGTATACCGTGATGCATGCGTAGGTATATATATAGTATATTATATTATTATTATTAATCGTCCGTATGCCTACATTATGCCCATCAAACGCATAACTGCGCCGTCCTTACGCATACGTTGTCGCTGCAGCGTATACGGTTTATCGTACACGGACGCGACCTTGAACGCGACGAAAAAATAAATATTATTATAATAAGCGTGTGCGCGAGTAGCCGGGCCCGCGGGTCCGCCGGGTAATAATTTTCCAGCGAGATTCGTCATCTCCGCGGGCCCGGGCGTCGCGTTAACGGTGGCTGGTCGGACGCTGACGCCGCGTAACCGACGCTCTCCGCGCGCATTATATGGTCATATATTACGACGCGGTGTTATATAAACGATAATCGTCTTCGGGAGGCCTTCGGCGCGGCTGTCGCGACGTCACGGTTTGTTATGCGCGCGTACCCGTTCGAGTTGACGGAAAGGTATGAACGGCGGCGACGACGTATATCATATAGTCGACGATATCGTCTTAAAGCACACGATAATATATAGGTAACGCGGGTCTAGGGCTGCCGCGACGACGACGGCCGTGTGCGTGGGTATAAAGATACACCGCGGTTATAATATGCCCACAACGTGAAAATGTGAAATTTTTAAATAATATATCTATTGGTACTTTTTATAGGACTATTTTTTAATGGACGTAATACTCATGACGTGTGTTATCTACCGGTATTAATGGGCCATCTGCTTGAGTGGCGCGCGTCCTGCGACGATACCGCGGACTACCTATATCATATATTCTATTTGTTTCAAACCGGTGTAGTAAGCCGCCGGAGTCGTCTCACTATTTTTCTTTTCTATTTTAACTTATCTACATGTACTACAATGTCCTTCGCTTTTAAATATTTTATTAGCATACTCGTAGCGATACGCAATTAATTCTGATGGCAATTTCCAAGAATCAAAGCGTATGGGAAAACACAGTCACAAACGACTTTTATTTAACACTTTTTGACAATCAAGCCATGCACATAATTCATAGATGCGCACGCCTTGATTTAATAGCACAACAACAAGTCCAATCCAGTGTCAAGTGTCTTGGGCGCAAAACCACTTTTGCAGCTACGATGACAACATTCTATAACACACCTTTTTGTCCATTTCCTAGTCTCTATCATGTACAACCAGGGGGTACAGAGAACCATATAAATACAGGTCTCTGTCCGTCTTAAAATTTAGAATTAGTTTCACATTCGCATAGAGCTAGTCTATGTCCGAATTGCTAAGATTAACTTTTTCTCGGGCAGCTACTTAACGTGCTGTCCTCAAATTCTTATACACTTGTTTTTATTGTAACAAATTATAACTTTAATTTTAATAAACTCTTGTATTAACATTGTGTCTTTGTCTCACTTTTAAAAACCGTAATCTTTTCCCAACAACTTGATCCAACTGCAGATGTCAAGCACTCATTTATAAACGATAGTGAGAGATCACTACACGTTTTTGGTGTCAGGTGTGGGGTCACCTGAAAGAAGAATTTTGGTATCCAACCCAAAATCAAGTACATCAGCGGACCTCGAGTGTGTCAACATCAGGATCAACGGAAGGAGATCACGGATAAGTTGCGACAAGTCAACAAATCGAGCCTAGCAGCGAAGCGAGCCGCAGCGCAGTTTTCAAAGCAGGACAACCACAGGGCCAGACAAACAATGAACACTTTGTAAGTTGCCGTTAAGCAAATAAATTCTTTAGTATATGTCTGAGAGTCCTAATCGGTGTTGGGAAATAATTAAATACAACCCACAAACTTTACGAACAACCATCATGAGTGTAACTTTAGGAATTGAATCTGCAATACGCATGATTCCGACCTTTACGGGGGGATCTGAGACAGATTTAGCGTCATATATACTTGAATGTAATTATATAATGGAAAACGTCCACGAAACTCTTAAACCTATGATTTTCAAACGAATGTTAACAAGTTTAAAGGGGGAAGCTTTTCAAGCAGTACGCTATCGCAGTATTCCGGATTGGCCCGCACTCGAAGCCCACCTTCGGAAAGTATTCGGGGCAACGCACTCAATCGGTTTTTTACAAACAAATCTATACAATATTAAACAAAAATACGACGAAGATATTAAAAGCTTCGCCGCACGCACCGAAAAATGTTACCACGATTTGGTAAGCGCACTAACGGTAGGGCTAAATAAAAATGACGCCGCCGCAGTCGCGAACACGCATAAATCGGGAGCGCGCAATGCATTTATTAACGGGGCACAACCCGCAATTCGAAGTCTGTTACGAGCGCGAAACGTTCTTACTCTCGAAGAAGCTATTACGCTTGCTGTCGAAGAAGAGGAGGACATAAGAAATTTAAATAGACGCTTTAACACGAATAAAAATAACGGGAAAAATAACGCGAAAAAAAAAATATTAAATGTAATAAATGTAATAAAATGGGGCACTATGCAAACGAGTGTCGTAGTAACGCGAGCACATCGGGCAGCACAGGTTTTAGAAATCCCATAAGTAATCGCGACGAAAAACCCGTTGTAGTAAAAAAAGAATATCAAGGACAGGTTAGGTTCTGCACATACTGTAAAAAAAATAACCACACTGTTAAGGATTGTAGAAAACGTAGGTATAACGAAGAAAAAAATAATAGCACTAGTAGCAACGAGAATGAAAACGAAAATTCCACTACTAGTCAATTGAATCGAACCGTCAGTGAAATAAAACGAAATCACGTAAGAGTAGTTACTAATTTCGAGGAGGAACACATAATCTGTAGTTCACATAATTTCGATCCACAGTATATTAAATTATTAATCGATTCAGGTGCAGAAATGAATCTCATTAAACTCTCCGCATTAAACGGACAGGTAGTTATCAATGAATACGAAAAACGAACTATCAAAGGTATCAATGAAACACCTATTTTTACGATCGGGACTATAGTGACGACTATGCAAATTAGCGAAGTAGGCGTCCTTGTAAAATTCGACGTCGTGTTCGACGATTTTCCAATAAACGAATCAGGTATAATCGGGCGAAATTTCTTAAAACAAAACAAAGTCATTATGGACTATAATAAAAATACGTTAACCATACCCGAACAAACGGTTTAAAAGATATTATATTACCACCGCGAAGTAACTGTGTACTTCTAATTAAAAACGACGAAAATATTAAACATGACGCGATAACTATAAAAAAACAAGACGTCAACGAAAACGTTATTATAGCAAATAGCATCAGTCCGGTTAGCACTAATACAATAATAAGCAATATAATAAATATTTCGGAGGAACCTTTTATTATCGACGAGCTAACCACACGACATATTGAATGGGAACCGTATTATGAAACCGTACTTAAAGCATCCTTTGCAGATAACGACCAAACGGATCGCATAACGAAATTAAAAAACGAACTTAACACGAACGATTTAAACAAAGAGGAGCGCGATAATATTTTAGAACTCTGTTGTAATTACGCGGACCTGTTTTACTTGCCCGGCGATTATTTAAGTGCCACAGAGGTAGTGACACATACAATAAACACGCCGCGATGCACAAAACCTATTAACATACGTCCGTATCGTTTACCTTGGGCGTACCAAGAAGAAATCGAAAAACAAGTTACGGAAATGAAAAATAGTAATATAATACGCGATTCTAAATCACCATTTAACTTTCCATTAGTAGTAGTAAAGAAAAAGAATTTAGATTCGGCAGGGAAACCCAAGTTACGAATTTGTGTAGATTTCCGAAAACTTAACGAAGTCACCGAGAACGAAGCATACGGATTGCCGAACTTGCTCGAAATTCTCGAATCTCTGGGGTCGTCTAAATATTTTAGTACTCTAGATTTAGCTTCCGGATATCACCAAATTAATATTGAACCATCTGATGTGCATAAAACTGCTTTTTCCACTAAATCGGGTCACTACGAATATTTACGTATGCCATTTGGACTAAGTTCAGCACCCGCTACTTTTACTCGCGCGATGAAATCCGTTCTTATGGGTCTAGAGGAAATGTGTACAGCGTATCTTGACGATATCGTCGTACATGGGTCCAGTCTAAACGACCACCAAAAAACTCGAACAGGTTTTCAATCGACTGCGCGTGCATAGATTAAAATTACAACCTCAAAAGTGTTCTTTCTTACGGAAAGAAGTTATCTATTTGGGACATGTAATTAACGAAAACGGGGTGTCACCAGATCCTAACAAATTAAAATGCATTAAAGATTATCCCAAGCTTAAAAACGCGAAAGATATAAAATCTTTTCTAGGACTACTAAATTACTATAGACGTTTCGTCGACAATTTTGCGAAAATAGCAAAACCACTAACTTACTTACTTAAAAAAGACGTACCATTTACATGGACTGACAATTGCGAACATAGTTTCCAAGAACTTAAAAAGGCTTTAATGAACCCGCCATTGCTAGTCTATCCAGACTGGGAAGCAGGGAAATTTAACTTGTGTACTGACGCTTCACAATATGCCATAGGAGCCGTACTTTCTCAAGGGGACGTACCTAATGACCAACCTATAGCTTACGCGAGTAGAACACTAAACAAAGCCGAAAATAACTATAGCGTTATTCAAAAAGAATTGTTAGCCATCGTATGGGCCGTGAAATATTTTAGACCATATCTCTATGGCCGACACTTTACCATAATCACCGACCATCGACCTTTAACATACCTGTTTGGTATTAAAGACGCATCGTCTCAATTAATGCGCTGGCGATTACAGTTGGCTGATTACGACTATACTATAAAATACAGGGCAGGACCGGAACATTCAAACGCGGACTGTTTATCGCGTATCCGAGTAATACAAACCGATCAAACAGTAGATAATAAAACATTCGGAGAATTTCGAACCGCGGAAGACAAACCGATTTTTAATTCGAAAATTGTAGAGGTTAACGACAGCATTAGCAAGGCCATTGAAAGTGAAACCACAATTATACCGATACCGGGGGACAAAAAAATAACCCATTCCGAGGTAAGAGGTATCGTAGAGAATGTCAATTCTAATAAAATACAATTTTCGGACGAAAACCGGTTTTGTGTAATTTCCGATACGTTGCCTCTGATGATTTTCTATAATATGCTAAAAACACATAACACGCCTCTTGAACCAGAGGGCGTGTACCAAGCAATAGTAGACATTAAAACGTATTGTATTAACAACGACATAACCGCCTTTTCAACCATTAAATTAGACGGTCAGTCCTCTTTAACAAATTATGCACGAATCAGAACGATGTTCAGATATATCTTTAAAGGTACAAACATCGTAGTTAAAATATATAGTGGTAGACAGTATACAGAAGAAGAAAAACAACAAATAATTTACGAGCATCATGATTCGCCGCTAGGGGGTCACGCAGGAGTATCGCGTACCGTAAAGCGACTCCAAATAAACCATAACTGGCGTAATATTAAAAAAGACGTAAAACGATATATTAAAAATTGTGAGCTTTGTCAGAAAAATAAATCCCATAATAAAACAAAACAACCGATGTTAATTACCAGCACAGTAGTAAAACCGTTCGAACGCATTTGCCTAGATATAGTAGGACCATTACCAAAAACTTTATTAGGAAATATGTATATACTAACACTACAAGATGAGTTATCTCGTTACGCGTTAGCCATAGCATTATCGTCTACGGACGCACCTACTGTAGCACAAGCATTTGTCGAATGTTACGTATGCACATATGGTATTCCAAAGTCGATTCTAACCGATTGTGGAACCAACTTTCTATCCGATGTTTTTAAGGGCATGTGTAAACTACTAGACATTAAAAAGGTACAGACAACTGCTTGGCATCCACAAACAAACGGTTTTCTCGAACGTAGTCATAAAACGTTAAAAACGTATCTACGAAGTTTTGTCGATAAAGATAGCAACTGGGATAAATTGTTATGTTACGCAACTTTTTGCTATAATACAACTGTTCACACTTCAACTAATTTTACGCCTTACGAACTTGTGTTCGGTACTAAACCAAATATTCCATCAGCCTTAATAAAGACCCAGAACCACAATACAATTACGATAACTATGTATTCGATCTTAAACGTATGATGCAGGAAGCTCATAAAATAGCTAGGGACAATTTAATTAAGAAAAAAGAACAAACAAAACTTACTATGACAAATCTCTAAACGAAATTGAACTTCACGTAGGTGACAAAGTACTTATTAGAGAACATAATAAGAAAAACGTACTAAGCTTTAATTGGCAAGGGCCATACGAAGTGTTACTAGTACATGACAACGAAAACATAACAATACAAAAAGGTAGACGCGAGTATCGTATTCATAAAAATAATGTTAAACGGTATTACGACGATGAACAAAGTTCAAGTCAATAAGTCTAATCTATATTAACAATCATTTAGTTTTCAGTTTTTTTTTTCTACTTTTCTATCCGCTACAATTTTTTTTCTTTTATTTTTCTGTTTTAGAATTAAACAACATATTTTCCTAAAGGAACTTAGCGCCGTAATAGGACGCGAACAGCACAACGCTGATGTTTTAGTTCACGACGAAATACCAAATTGTTTATTAAAACATATCGATCTAGCGAACAAAAATTTACTTCAAACTTTTTCAGCTGAAGAAATTTTAAACATAACTAGAACACTAAACCATTTTACACACGACATGACAAAAAGCCAACGTCCACTTACAAAACCTTTTTGTCATTACTTGAAAACTTATATAGACAATGCCGAAGACGCAACAGACATATTTGACTATGTTAGACTTACGTTTCTGTAATCTAGTCTTGTTCTAAACCTCTCAATCTGTTTCCTTCTGTCTATTATTTTCATTTAATTTTCTATTTCTACTTCATTTTATTTTTATTATTATTTTTTTTTTGTGTGTTTTGTTTTTTTTTTTTGACATAAGTATTTTTTTTTTTGTGTGGATAATGAATTATAGTATTCAATACGCAGTCATGGATTTCGAGTTTACGAATCTAGGGCGCGACAACTTAATTCTTATATCAGGAGCATTAATGGGTCGACACTCGCCAGGTCTAGTAACGAAACTGGAAGGGCGCGCGTTGCTACTAAAAGAAAATAGAGCGGTTACGCCAAAAGAATGGAAAGACATGGTTCACCATTTAGTAAGAATTTTCAAAGACAAACCCAAAACATTGTACCCAGTACTTGCCCAGATATATGACTCGGACCACTCAACTGAAACTAACTTAACCAAAAAACAAATACTTAACTTAATAAAAAATTACGATGTGATCGTACTATGGGAGGGTAGTACAGACATCAAAATACTTGACGCTTTAGGGGCACCGCACATCGCTCTTTCAATGAGGGGATGGGACGTTGACTCCAACGGAAAATTTTACTTACAACTACTGTACGGAAAAACAATTATAGTTTCCCATTATATCGGAGATATAACAAAAAACGGTCGTGCGCTGTGTCTAACAGAAGCACACGGTCTAACTTGTGGAGGGGATCATGGGTGCATAGAAGCACATAACCCCGTAACCGATGTAATTTGGTCTGGATGCCTGTTTAGATATCTACGACTTAGATATAGTGTCCAGATAGATGACGCCATCAGTGGTTAAATTTCCTTTATATAATATACGTATTCATTATTTTATTAAGCCAACTCAGCTTATATTGGCATTTATTTTTATGGAAATGGGTATATATTTTTTTTATATATTTTTTTATTATTTTTGGGTTTTATTTTACTTAAATACAATTTTATTTAATATTTTTACTTTTTGGAATATATATATTATATATAAATACAACTTTCTTTTAGTAATAACTGATATTAGGTAGTTCATAACAATTTACTTTAACAATATAGTAAATGAATAATCAGTTTTATTAATTTCATAAACAACTTTCAGACTAATAATGTTAATGATACCGTTCACGTCGGGAACATTAAGATTCACAGACGAACATTTAACTCAACATTCCGGTATCTACTACGAAAATCGCGGACCGTTGAAACTTATAACCTCTCAATGGGACCTTACTGCATATATTAGTCTCACTAAATATAACGAACAATTTGACTACATAAATACTATGATTGAAAAAACAAAAGTATTATGTGTTACACATATGCATAACCCAGTAACAGATAACTTTAACTGTAACGGTCTACTTACTGTAACCGATGACATAATTAACAATTTACAACATCAAAAGACACAAGTTTTAGATTCTATAGGACACGTAATTAGTAAACGTAATGCTCTTCTTAAATTCGCAGCAAAAGCAGCTAGGTTAATTTATGGAATATGTAACTTAGAATGCATAAAAAAGTTTAACTTTAACATAGGAGTAGCACAAAATACCTCACAATCTAAATTGATTAAAGAACAAATTAAAGTGGTTCAACTAAACCATGATATAGGAACAAACAAATATGTTAATATGTCATTAGAAATAAACGAATTAACAAATATTACAGATGAACAACAGGTTAAAAACTACTTAACAAAACATTTTATACAAGTTAATCTATTAATTACAAAACATATATTGGAAACAAATACGTTACTAGAAATAATACATCAAGCAAAGATAGGAGTTATTCACCCAAGTTTAATAACTCCACAGGAGTTATTAGAACACGTTAAAGATATTAAAGTATCATTACCAGGGGGAACTGATTTACCCACTGACTTAATCATAACTAACATTTATGAACTGGTGAAACTCTCAGATATTGCTATTTATTATGCTAACGACAACCTAGTTTTTATAATTTCTTTACCTTTAATTTATCAAAATGATTTTATTTTATATAATTTAATACCTGTACCAGTATGTACTGGCAACGATTGCGTTTATATAAAACCTATTAATAAGTATCTAGCTATAAGTAAGTCTAAAGAACATTATGCAACCTATGATGAATTTTACTATACTCATTGTAAACACGCTAGAGACTTCCTATTATGTCCTGAAATTAATCCTTTACATCCTCGTAACATTAGACCCACATGCGAAGTATTACTATTACAGGATCCACCAAAAGTTCCAACCAATTGTGAAGTAATGCATGTTCAAATCGGTACAACTATCTTTCATAAAAAAAGATTCAAAAATGAATGGATATACGTAACCAACTATGACGTGTTATTCGTTACCTGTGATGAAGACAAAGAATCAACAAGCCATACAATCGAAGGAGTAGGAGTAATACACTTAAACGAAACTTGCAAAGGTTTCGCCACAAGAGACATATTATTACCAGGAAAAATTGATTACAGATCTGAATACGCAGATTTTAATCCAAAATCAATAATAGATCGTAACCAATATTCACCACGAACAGAGACTAACGGTTTAATGAAAGACTATCATGTAAAAACAAATAACATGGACGACTTACACTTAGTGTCTAACTCAAAAAATCAATTGGACAGTCAAAGCAAAATCAACATAGAAATCAAGGAAATTCAAGACATACAACAAATGTTTAACTATGCATTATATATAACCATAAGTTTTGTCGCTATAATTATGACACTGATGATAATACACAGCATAAAGACGAAATTAACGGAAAAATGCAAAACCCAATTTTCAGAACATACTCAAGAAGAAAGCCAAGAGCTTAATCCACCAGTAACAAGAAATCAAAACGAAGACATAATTGAATTTCCACTTACAGCAAGAAATAGCCCGGAGCCCCACTATGCAAATTTACAACCTTACGGTTTTAAGTAAGAAAGTCGGGGACTTCCAGCTTCGAGGGGAGGAATGTAGTAAGCCGCCGGAGTCGTCTCACTATTTTTCTTTTCTATTTTAACTTATCTACATGTACTACAATGTCCTTCGCTTTTAAATATTTTATTAGCATACTCGTAGCGATACGCAATTAATTCTGATGGCAATTTCCAAGAATCAAAGCGTATGGGAAAACACAGTCACAAACGACTTTTATTTAACACTTTTTGACAATCAAGCCATGCACATAATTCATAGATGCGCACGCCTTGATTTAATAGCACAACAACAAGTCCAATCCAGTGTCAAGTGTCTTGGGCGCAAAACCACTTTTGCAGCTACGATGACAACATTCTATAACACACCTTTTTGTCCATTTCCTAGTCTCTATCATGTACAACCAGGGGGTACAGAGAACCATATAAATACAGGTCTCTGTCCGTCTTAAAATTTAGAATTAGTTTCACATTCGCATAGAGCTAGTCTATGTCCGAATTGCTAAGATTAACTTTTTCTCGGGCAGCTACTTAACGTGCTGTCCTCAAATTCTTATACACTTGTTTTTATTGTAACAAATTATAACTTTAATTTTAATAAACTCTTGTATTAACATTGTGTCTTTGTCTCACTTTTAAAAACCGTAATCTTTTCCCAACAACTTGATCCAACTGCAGATGTCAAGCACTCATTTATAAACGATAGTGAGAGATCACTACACCGGGATCAAACTTTTTTCCCGTAAGTTGTTAAATAAATACATTTTTCGAAAATGTCTATAGGCTATGTACTACATATTATACCCATTTGAATTGAATTGAAATTTCGAACGAGTAGGTTTTCGAGTCATTTAACAATTTTACCTTAGTGTACTTAGCTTAGGATAGGTCCATAATTGTGGAGATATGAGAGCCATGCATTTTTAAAAATATTTTTAATTCATACAAATCGTCTGAATATAAAAAATATTCAATTCAATATCGAATCTATTTTATAATTTTATAAATCTGTCTTTAAGGACTAATATCCTTAATATTATATTTGTATGTTTGAATAACTTAAAAACTATTCGTTTGAGGTTTTATTTAGATTCATTATTATTTTCGACAAATCATCTGCTTGACAATACTTTTACATTAAATAAAGTTGGTTTTCATTTAACAAAAGTTTGTATAACTACTTACTTCACTACTATATTGTATAAACAATTTAAATAAATGTCAATATGGTCGCTAAGGATGCTCAAGTGAGAATTTTAATGAAAGGAAAATTAAAGGAGGTGAATCATCTTGTGTATATAGTATATTATCAATTTAGATATAGATATTGTACCAAAATATTCAGGAATGCGATCTACAGATCATATAATATTTGAATTTCAAATCCGTCTGGCGTCTACAAACTTATAGGTAGTTAAAATTATAATGACTCGACCCGTATTATTAATCGTTTTACTGTGTATTTGTTGAATATTATTTTTTACATTGGTACGCATATTAAACACAACTTACTGTTCGATAATGTTCAAAAAAACATGCTTACCAGTGATAACGGTAAAAAGATAAACCTCAAGATAACAGTCGGTTGGCACAAGTCCACAAGTAATTTCCAGCTTTTTCTAAAAAAGTAAATACCTACCTATTTCGTCTTAGAGTGTCCTAGCTGGAGTATCTCATGTATTATAATAAATAGACATATAATATTATATGATTGATATTTCACTTCAATCAAGGTCTGGTAAATGGCATTAATTTGTTTGTTTCTTTTTATCGGATTGCCCGAATCAGATCTAACTATACTTAATCTAAACACTGTGTGATTGATGAATAATATAACGACATTATTATTATATGACACGTGGAATCGAATATTTTTTTTCCAGTCTCACCATGCAGGTATTAAACTATTAACTAAGGTGGATAAGTTATAATGACAAGAATCAACTCGATTTAATTTAGTTAAATCGTCGATAATTTAATTAGTTAAACGTTAGTGTGTGTAGTCAATTTATTGAACTTTAAAAGTTTAAAATTAATATGTAGAAAAATCTTAACTTAACTCAGCTATAAGAATTAACTAATTCTATTATTTGAATTACCACATAAGTGGTAGCAGTGATTGTGAATCTTTTAATTATCGTTTTCAATAATAACTAATAATTTTGTTAAAAATGTATGCTATTGGTATAGGTCGTTTTTATCGTCAATATAATATAATATAATATCCATGTCAACTAAATCATAAAATTAAAAATTATTTATCCGTTTATTTGTGTTTAAAATACACAATAAGCGACCTGACACGACTTACAACAAAAATAACAACTATTAAATCAATTTTTAATTTAAATCTCAGGCGTACGTCTTCGGCTATCATAGAATATTATAATAGTACACGTGTAGACGTTAAACGATTTAAATGTACATTTGCAATTAAAATTAGGATCGTTTTGTGGATCCAAACGCGAATTGCGACGTTGTGTACACGATATTTGCCTACGTACAATCCTCGGGACTAAGCGCGCGCGATTCGTTGTTCCGCAGTCCGCTCGCCGCTGTGTTGTGGTACGCGTATTACAAAGACGCTTTCGTTTTATATTATAGTCGAAAAACTCCGTCATCGCAGAACGTAATAAAGAATTATAAATAATAATAAGAGTGAACGCGGAGGTAGGAGTGCGGAGGACAGAAGGAAAAAAATACTCGGCCGGAACATTTGAATACAAACACACTCTTCTTCTTCAGCCCATACGACGTGCGTGCACAAAAGCGACTGCGAGTATAATAATATAATACATATATTATATTATATTATATGTGTGTGTGTGTAGGTACGAGAGGAAACGGTGGCGGGTGGCACTCGGTATGAACTGATTAACATTTAAAAAACGTATATATAATATAATAAATATATATTTTTCTTATGGTGCAATGGGAGGCCGTATGTATACCGTGTAGGTACGAGCGTGTTGTTTCGCCTTCACAAATATTTATAGATATCGTTCACGACGTACCGGATGAATGTGTGCGGTGTTCGGGCAAAGTGTGCAGCGCAGACTCTCTATATTATGTATATCATATATATATGTACAGGGTGAAGATGCTGCGAAAAGATGCGACGACGGTCACAATAAATCGTTTTCTAGTGTAAACGACTAGAATAACAATGCTCCCTATAATATCGCATATTATATGACACACACACACGTACGTATTCTACGTCGTCGTTTTCTCTGGCTACAGAGTTGTAAATTTTTTTAGTCACCAGTATTCCACTTCTCGGTTTCGTTTTTGTTTTTGTTGTTGACGCATTTTTTTTTTTAAACATTTTTTCTCTTCTGTGTACACGGTGTCCTTCTCGCCATCTTCGTCCACCCGTGTGTAACGGATTAGACCTGTCACACACGAACGTATTACACGCATAATATACAATAATATATATATATACCTCGGCTCGCGGACCGTGGGACAACACTGCAGAGCTATTGGTGTGTGTGTACTGTGTGCGTGCGCGCGCGGCGATGACTCATGACTTCTTTGGGGCACGTAATGATAAAACATAATACACAGATGACCGTAGGGTCCGCCGGCAAACTGGTTCGCATTCACGGGTTAGGTCTTCCGAGTTCTGACGACGGGCCGCCGCTGTTATCACAGTCGATCGGACGTCACGGCGACTGCAGCTGCGACGACGACCGCGATCCGGTCAAAGTAAATATGTTTCAGAAAAAGAATGAAAAAAAAAAAAAACGACCAACAAATAACTCTAATCTCAGCGGTATCTTTGAGACGGCCGTGTATAGGTGCCTACAACACTGCAACGTTTAAGGAAAAAATTAATTTGATTTTGTAAACGTTCTGGATTGATTTGCATAGGTATATTATTATATAATATCTCGTTGCCTCTTGTTTTCGGACCATCGTTTAATATATTTTAACGTATACATTATTACGAATACGATACTCACTGCACAATTTATACACAACGCGTCCGGTGATCTGATTATGCATATTTTATTCTAAACGCGTATGTGAATAAACAAAAACACATAAAATAATATTTTACATTGTATTCCGAGTAATGGTGTCATTATGACTATTATTAATAAAAAAAAAAAAAACGACCTTTTTCGCAATCGAGTTAACAATAGCGAAAGTACAATGGTTTATATAATATTGTTTGCTGCGATAGTTCATAACTTTGTTATTAATATGCGATATAATAATATATACTTAATAAAGAACTTCAAACTCAATTTTTATATTATTCGTATTAAATTAATTTTAGTGTTGTACTCGCAGAATAATGAATTGTGTTTATTTATATATTGTTCTCCATTTTAATTTTGTTTTTCTTGTAAAGGAACTGTAATAACATCGTTTATTTTATTCAAATTAAATTTTAACTGCAAAATATATAGTATATATATATACAATATGGTTATATTATTTATTTGAAATTAATATACGTTGTGTGCCGTCTCAGATAAGTTATACTAGGTATATATTATTTCGTTAAACAGTTATATATTAATCGCAATTGTTATTTGATATTTCATTCGTGACGGACTTTTTTCTCGGATTGAAAAACGAAAAATGCAATAAACACCGACAGATATTACACGTGTCTATATAAGACTATGTATGGAATCAATATAATATTTGCAATTCGTGTGATCAAGACGTATCCAAATAAGAGTAATGGTCAAAAGGGAAAATAACGCAATAATAAGAAGGGTATTGGATCACAAAAGTACCTATATTTATCGCGTAGTTCTGTTCGAAAACGTCAAAACGTGTACATTAAAATAAAAATAACAATAATACAAATTCCAATAGCGGACAGTAACGGTCGACCTCGGTTTAAACATTGTCAATGGGAGGACGAGGTATCCCTTTGATAATGTAAAACGAACGGGACTTTTGAATTAGACCCTGCAGAAGGACATTGTCCATATTGTTGCGATTGTCTTTTGTTTAGTTGCAGCACGAAAATGTCCATACCCGGCCGGTAGTGCATATTATATTCGACGTAACCGATTGGTCGGACGTTTACCGTTATTTTATATATTACATGTATACGTGAAAATATCGAAATACCACCTGTGGTATATACCCGGTCGTCGGTATTTTTGTGACTGTACACGTATGCGTGTATATTGTAAATACATAATTTGAAGCCCGAGAATATCGTGAGTTAACACGAGAAAGACACACTTAATTAAGAACGGAGTCATTACAATAATGTTTAACGCGTATATACCGTGATATTCGTAATTAAAATCTGTGATGATAATGTAGTGTACGATCAAATATTATTATAATAACGTTAATCCGATTACCTCTGCCCACCGACCTCGTATACTCTCCCGCAGACAACAATCCGCGCGTGTATACACACTCCCCACCCACGGAATATCGGGACTAGTTTGGCGGCGCGGGACTATAATATAATATAATTTATATTATTTAATGTGATGATTTATCGCCGTTTTTAATTCGGTAACGAGAAAAATAAACGCGAAAAAAAAAACGTTTATATTTTCCGCGCCGTTTCGCGAACGTGCGACCTGTTGTCGGGTTTCTATTGTGTGCTCAATGTTATTATACAAATCGGAAGACGGATAAGACTCGCGTTTATGCGAGACACGGCGGAATCTTTATATATAATATATATGTATGTAGTGTGATCAAGCCGCCGCGATTCTAAATACGTCCATCCGTCTCTCTGTGTCTCTCTTTTTCATAATATTTGTACACCACCGCCACCTCTCGATATATAAATCGTTATAAAATTAAAAAAATAAAACGTGGAGTGTGTTAACCCGACACTCATATTGCTCTCGACCCGGCGGCAAGACGTATTATATTATGCATATATTATCATCGTATATATATACACAACCCGACGCGTTCAATATAACTATACACATACACTAATATCGTTCGGCCCCGTTCGTCTTTCTATATTATGTATAATATCTAGGAAATATAAATTGTTCACAAATACACTCTGCAGTACATATTGTATATTCGCTAGACCCGAATTCCGTAATAACACCCCCTCCCCCATCTTGACCGGCTTACTTAAGTCGGCCCGACTTGTTATATACATTCCGATGTATAAATATTTTATATCATTACCGATTACGGAGGTTTGTACATGCATTAAATATATTAATGTCGTATCTATGTATATATAGCATATAATATAGGGACGTTTAATTATACCGAACGACAATAATTATGATTTATAGTGTATTCAGTCCGTTTAAATGGGTAGAGTTTTGATAACTCCTTATACGTTGGTATAATTCCTACGCACCTGCAGCAGCGCCCATCCATTCAGCTTGTAGGAATAATGGTAATGAAATCTGAACAATTGAACTTTGAATATTAAATCAAGATTTTGACGGATTATTTGGTTTAACGAATGTCGTTGCAACAAATGATGATGATTGTACTCGTACAACCGTAAACCCATTATGGATATGGACACTTTGTATATTTTGAGAAAATATAATTATAATTTTCGTGTTTATACGTTCTATACGTATTGTATTATATGTTTTAGTATCAGCCACTGACAAATAATATTTTGAAATCTACGAATTATTTGGATTTCTTCAGATTTCCCAATACATTTTTTACGTTTTAGTTTAAAAATAATACAATATTTACTATATAAAATAATTTAAGGACATACAAAAGTTCACATTTGCATTTAACTTAATACATTTTATTGGTTCGTTGAAAATACAGTATACAGTAGGAATTAAAAAAGGAATGTCAGACCTGGTTTGTCATGTTGGAACTTTAAAGTTCAATAGAGATAAGAAGTAAGGAGAATTACTATTTAATAAGCCATAAAAGAATGTAAGTTTCAACATTCTCTGCGTTAAGCTATATAGCGAGTTGAGGTTAAAGAGATTTGGAAATGGTGCACAGTCGTGAGGTACATGTGGAACATTCTATAAAAAAACCGGCAAATCGCAAAAATCTTATTCGGACTCTTTCTGTTGGAGTAAGAGTCGTAAGTATATATAGTATGCGGATTCCAAACAACAAAGCCGTACTCGAGAATCGGACCAACGCACGCGCAGTAGAGTGTTTTCAATGATTTTTCTTATTAAGTCTTATAAATCAGAAGCAATCCTCATTATAAAATCCGACGTTACAATAATCATATGATAATGTTTAAGTATTACTAATGATTTTACAGGCGTATAATCTCATTTCGTTCTAAAGCCAACGACGGTACCAGCTATATTTTATTATATTATACCTTTTATATAATGTATACTAAAATAGTAGTGTATAGTCAGTGCGTATTTTATTATAATACGGTACGTAGATGCAGCTTCGATGAGTGTATATATATTATACATAAACGCGTACCTACCCGACCTATACCTACGTTACGCAATTAATACGACGACGTCTGCACGCGCGCCCGTGCAAGTGATGTCTGCAGGTATTACGGACTTACGGGATAGGTTAACCGGGAGGGAAATGTGTATGTGTACCGCGCAGCACAATGTAAACCTTTACGACATCTTCGGCGAGATTGCTCCTGCTCGTGCTGCCGCCGCTGTTGGCGTTATTTATGTCGCCAGATTGTCCATTATATATTGTACGCGTATATATCGTATGTATACATATTATTGTATATAATGTACACAAAACGGCCGGGAAATTTGTTGCGGAGATTTGCATCGGTTTTCCCTCCCTCCGCACCGTCAGTGAATATAATATAATATATTATTATATATAATATTATAAAATAGCGTCGTCTCTCCCGCCTCTCTCGTCGTTTCTCTGCTCTGCTGCTGCTCAAAACACTAACACGCGTAAACGGATAATATTATATTATATACTTTTAACACGCTGCCGCAGTATATCATTATAATATAATATATTATGTATAAGTACATCTTCAGGTTTGCCCTGAACATACGTGTACGTATATACACCAATATGTACACTTTATACTTGAAAATATTATACGCCTTGTACACAGTAGCACGAGTCGTCGACGGTGAGCACATAAAAATGATATAATATATCGGTAGAAACACCCGTACTTGGGGGGGGACTGTTAAGTCTGTTGGAAACCGCACATGCTTCAAAGGCTGTGGATCTCGATTCGCGGGTGATTTATACAACGCGCTCGCCTCCGTCGTTTAATTATTTATTTACTGTGTTTCCAGTATGCGGGACGACCGTGATTCGTATAATGTATATACGAGTGTAGGTACATCTAATTAGATACTTGCGTCTTATATAGTTATATGCGCAGCCACTGTCCCGTAATCTTTAGTCGCGCTGCAGATGTCGTGTATACACAAATCATTGTGCGAATTTCCCCCTTTTTCGGATTCTCGGATATTGCACAATATTTTAATATAATATTATAGCAAGGGCGCTGTTGTAGACGTGTACGAGTGCTCCGCTGTTTTCCCTTCTCTACCACTTTAAAGTATTAATCTGTTTTTTTTTCTATATATAATTATTTTAATTAAAATGCTTGACGCCGTTGCAGAGAATTATGACATTAAGTCTACCCCTACAAATATATAGGCTTGTTGCCTGAACGGGGTATTCATTTGCCACGATAAGCGTACTCACCCCAATTTTTATTTTAATAGTTTATTTAATTTTAATTTTTGAGAAATTTTAACTATACCCATCAGACTGTATTTTAAAATAATTAAAATAGATTTTTTATTCAAATTAAGGAGTGGATTTTGATTTATTTTTTACTAATGAGAAACACCATATTTTACTGATAAACATTTAAAAAAATTCATTAGTTTAACAGATTATTTACAGCGAAAGAGATAGGTTTTTGTTAAGTTTGTATCACCCCAAAACATTTCTTAGATAGTATAAAACTAAATAAATGAAAAGATGGGTATAAACATGCTTAGCATGTATATTATAGTCATTTAGGATTATAGTGAATGTGATTATTTCCTCTCATTGACCTTATACTACAGATAATACCGGGAGTGTATTTAGTCTTGTTATTCCAGGAGCTTAGCCCTCAGATCCGCACCAAAAACATATAATGACCCAGTTCTTGTACTAGCTGCGACGCGGATTCCGTGTTTTCTCAGACGTACCTTTTTTATTTCTGATTGAAGAGAAATCAAAAATTCAATTCCGTCGTTGGTATAAAGAGAAAATATATTATTATAAACGCAGTTATCGAGTGGGCGTGGTGTCACGCAAAGGAGTCGCGTGTGCAGCATAACATATAATATTATTTATGTAATTATATGTAATATTATTGCGCTCGGGCCTGTGATAGGAGGACGCTTGACCGTCGATTTAGTCTTGAGAATCTCTGGACGGGTCGAACAATAATAATTATTGTTCTCCGACGGCCTGAAAACAATTAGTCACGTTGTGATTGACACTGTAATATTGTTTGAACACGTCTCTTTACCATAAATCCTCTCGAGACGTACCGCCGTTTATTCACACACACAGATTTATTTAATATATATATATTTAAACCGTGTATAGTGTATACGGTTTTTTACAATGTTTTATTTTTATGGTTACGGGCGATGAAACATATAATGCGTTATAATCTCGGCGAACCGATTAAAAACGTACTATTTCAAGTGTCTGTGTGTATATATATATACATATAAGGACTCAGACAATATTATTTCTTATTTTGACCCATATACAGGAGTGCCCACGTGTTTTCTAGTTTTTTCATTTGACTTGTACGAGATGGCAGTAAATCGCCGTGGACCACCCTGTTTAAAAATCGGTTTGTTTGTTTTTTTTATTCTCGTGTGACTTTATACGCGGTGCATCGAATCGATCTCATCGGAGACCTCGAGACCGTGTGTTTCGAACACGCTTTAATAAGGTTTACTACATAACCTAACTCAGTATTATAATATCAACCGACCTAACCCAATGTGTTATTTGGGCCTTTGATGGATTGCCAGGATTTCGAATATTGCAGATCATATAAGTGTGTAACGTACGCTTAACTACGAATTCACATCAGAAAAATAATTAATATTATTCTTACAACAGTACTATGCATTTTTTCATTCTGTTAAGAAGTGGTCGTTTTCCAAAATCTCATGGTTAGCCCCCCCCCTCAACACACACCTACAAAAAAAAAATACGGCCTTAAATCGTCTTCGAATCGACTAATTAATTCCCTCATATAGTGTGCATATATATCGTTGTATAATATATTTCGTGGCGTGTAACATAATATAAAATGAACTCTGCGACATCTCATACGCATCTAACTATATACGTGGGAGGACACTCGGCATCAGAATTAATTCGCTTCGTTTACTATATTATAATCACCACTGCTGCTGCGGGTGCAAAGCTGGGTGCTGCACAAATTACTATTATTACACGTTCGTTTTGATCATATTATAATAATATTCTTTTCGTTCCTATTCGTCGTCCGCATTCTAAGACAAGAACGTCGCGGGATAAAGATATTATAAATACACATCAAGCGGCTTCTCGCATAATATATTATTATAAAATTATACATATATACGCGCTTGTGAATAAAATTACATGACGTCCAGTGTCACCTACGTATACCATGTGTGCAGTGGCAGCGTCGGCTTCAGCTGCATTTATATTATATATTATATTATGTCCGCCGCAGCCGTCGTACGTTTTTATCTCGTTATCAGCGCGCGGCCGTACGTATATATACACGTTTCACTGTCGCCGTTAATCTTTTAGAATTCGAAAAATGTAGTTGTATTATTTTTTTCTCCTCCCGGCGTAATTATAATCCACACGTAACGCGCGTATTTTCCCCACCGTATATCGAAAAATGCGCGGCTTCACGATGTCTATCGCCGGCCGGTCGCGACATTCGTTTAAAAAGCACCCCGCCTACAACTACTATGTACTATAATGTGTACTCATATTATTGTGAGTGGTACGGTCGTCTTTATGAATATTTTTCCTTTGAAACAAACGTTTTTCATCATCATCAAGTACCCGTGTAGTTATTATATAATATGCAACTTATATATTCGAGCCCCACACATGAACGGAGAAAAGATACTAATTGAGTCTGCAATCTGCGTTATAGAGAAAAGTAAAATATGAAAAATTAGTTCCGGAGATCGTTGAATTGGAATAAAATATCTTACTCGTCATGTTTTAGAAAATCACATAGCATAAAGTTCATATTATTATCCTATTGAAATGCGTGAGCGTCTTTAACTGTAGATTTATGGCTTTTCACTCTAAATGTCAAACATTTTTAACCGTATAACTTACCTATTCAATTTTTTTTTTTGTGTAAATAACGGAAAGAAAGGTTTTTTTTGAAAGTTTGACGTGGTTCAGTTAGTTTACAACACGGACTCAATTAATAAATTGCTGGAAACATTTCGGAACAACTCGGTTGGTAAGCAGCCACAACTGCAACGGACGGTGAAGCGTTCTGTATAATATGTTATTATTTTATATGGTCACACGACCGAGCTTGCTGGCGATGTGTGTTGTCTTTAAAAGAAAATTTCATTTTCACCTCCGCGTAACTACAGTTTTGACCGTATATTATATATTATTATAGGTAGGTACGTATAGACTTTCGTATAATGGCAGCGACCGCGATAACGTTTTCGATTGTGCCGGTATTTTCAGAGCGCCTCCGTCGTCGCACTTATATACCTATATTACGTGCAAATTTACATTCAATGTAGTAATGTCACGGGACGTGGTTCGGTTCGCCTATCTTGTGTGGTGTGATGCGCGCGCTCCGGCTGTGCCCTGAAACCACGAACGACTTTTTATTATTATTATTATTTGCTTTTTTTTTTTCGACCGTTCGCTTAGATGCGGAATTACAGCGGCGAACATGTGTTAAGGACGGTTCAATGGTGTACAGAGCAGTATAATTTACAATATACAACGTGTATGTATGTATGTATGTATGGACACTGGCGATTGTCTCTTGTTTGACATGTACGGCGTACGCGTAATATTCACTTGCCGACGACGACACGGCAGAATTCGCGAGATTCTTTTCGCCTTTTTGTTCTTAATGAAAAAAAAAACATCCGTCTGGTTTTATAAGAACAAGTGGCTGTCTGCTTCTATGTATTGAGATCAAAGATTCCGAATTCGTACTTCGGTTTGAATTTGTTTTGTCATTGTAAACGCTTTAAACGTCAATCTTGCGATGAAAACCGATAAAACTGTATAATGTGTACTGTGATAAATATATACTCGAGTATAAATTATAATATATTATATTATATATACATAAGTGGCGTGTAAAACGTTATTTTTGGGTGAGAACTAGAAATTTTTTATATCTTCCACCCCCGCCTTCTTATGAATCAGTATAAAATGTATAAATCAATACTTATTTATTTTTTTTTCTAATATTCCAAATAAAATTATCGTTCAATAAAATATACAAGTAATTGAATATCTTTAATTAATTGAAATAGGCCCATTCCATTGTAGCTTGTAGAGCAATAATAAAATAAATAAATTTTCCTTACTTGCAGTTGTTGTTAATTACATTTTGTATTATTCAATTTTAGTTTAAATTTAAATTGTTACTTTTATTGTTATTCGTTATTCCATTTCACATTTGCTCAATCGTTCTCATTCAGACTTTAGAAATTTCAAAAATCCAAATATTCGTTTTTATTAAAAATATAGACATTTTAATGTTGAGCTATAGAATGTGCCTAGTATATTATACGTAATAGCAGTGAGATATTAAATACAGGTAGTTACTTATACAATATGGTATAGAACTTAGAAGCATAATATAACTCACTGTTAGTTAGAACTGTTAGACGTACCTATACATTAAACTTACGCTTTTATGAATTCTCTCATAGATGCTATTAATGTAATAATGTAATACATTTTTTTTAATTATTAGTTTATTATCTCAAACTCACCGATCTGCAGTCTTACGCATCTGAACTCCTCCAATCGATCAACTAATTTTGATCGAGAAATAGATCTCTGAAAATAGCCTTTGCCACTTTATACTATTCACTAATTCATTACTGTTCACTAGTAAAGGTGTTTGCATTGTTGTAAAAAATCTTCAAAATTTATCGAAGTCGAGTTTCTTTTTTACACCGATATAAAAACAGCAAATATTATTATTCTGCTCGTGTCGTTTCCAGGTCATTGCGTGATTACCTTACCGGATTTACCATCGTGTATAACTACGAAATAAAGATCGTCTTTATTGTTTTAGCGTATCCCTCAGAATATATATGTTTGCAATGAAGTTAAACATGTAAAAAAAAATAAACTAACGGTTGAAAATTACCACACTGGTATCCAATCCTAGACCCGCCTCCCGTTGTTGGCCATTTCCGAAGCGGAAAGTTACACTTCGATGCGTTCGAAACTCAATAGTTAATAAATGCAACTGCGTATATATAGTGTATATTCTATTCACCGTCATAGGTCAACGTTAACGTACATTTTAAATTTAATAAAATAATAACATAGTATAGAATTTGAAAATATGAGTTATCGATTAATTTAAATTTCCCTGTATTTTTGCACGTATGCGTCATGCATAATATTGACCCCGGTGACAAATTACAACTACTTCCTAACGTTTCTATAAAATATTATTTAATCATAGTTTATTTACACAGCGAGTATATAATTATGCCCGCGAATCATCAAAATATTTTCGGAATTAAAATGATTAATTCATAATTGTTTGAACTACAATTTTGAAATTTAACGAAAATTCAATATGTAATCAACATTTTACGTATTAACATTCGCATGGGCATACTAAATTTAAAATGTTCATAATTTACATTATCATATCGTATTATCGAATGGCTGAAAATTATCATATAAATAGTTGACAGTGAATTTTGTTATCGTTTGACCTTTAGAGTTACATTTCAAGTCACTATATGTGACTCGTGGGTTCTTGATACAGTGTTATCTATTTCAAACAATGCGTCGATGCTTAAGACTTTCAATCCTCACAAAATCGATGTAAATATAATAAGTGGTGTGAAAATACGATAATAGGTGTGAAGAAACTATTTACATTGTCGTTCGTGGTCCTGCTGCTATATTGCAAGCGATAGTACATAATATTTTTACAATCGATGTATACACACCGAATCACGCGTACTAGCTCTGCATATGACGTTTTGCAATTTTATACAGCATAATATTTCACCGATTAAGTAATAATATTTTCTCCGAGTGGCTGTGCAGTGACAAAGAATATTGTGGTTATCCATATAAACTGTGGACGGCCAGTCACCAAATTTATAGTGCGGTCAATATCACATATAGTCACCTGTTTACCGAGGATTTGTCGAATGCGATGTGTCATACATGGTGACAAATACACGATATCAGTAGTTAAGTGCGTTGTTCATAGGTTTCTCGTACTGATATACTATGACCTTATGCGATCTACGACCGTTTAGGAAATGTATAGAATTAAAATAAAACTCTGTAAAATAGTTGCGTGTGATAAGTCCTGCGGCTTAAATGCGTTTGAAAAAATACTCCTAGTTACAGTCGTTTTGAAAAAAAAAAATCAAATATTCACAACACATATATCATATTCATGTGTCACAGATCTCCGTTATCGCTAAAAATCTAAAAAAAAATAAACAGTTTACTTAAACGCCGCACTAAAGACCGTACACTTGATTTTTCGGACGGTGCCATACGCGCGGTCGGTGCGGGAGTGGCGGATTTAAGGACGACTTCTACACCGCGTGCCGCCCACGAAGTCATGTATAATATTCGCCTCGCGATAGTGTGCACGGGTGTACATAACATAATACGTTATGCCTACTTCGTGATAACGATAGTATGCGGATAACATATAATATTACGTGTGTACGAAACGCTAGGCGGAAAAACGACGGGTGACAGTCGTCCCGTATATGTTGCATATTATTATTATTATTATGTATACACGGGCAGATTATTCGGCTCAGCGGGGGTAGTCGGAAATTTCGTGTCGCGAGTCCGGCGACGACTCTCTTGAAAGATCCCCTCACCCACCTTTTCCCGCCACTGCCCCCAAAGTCCACCTCCTGCCATTGTCCGGTCGACGGTATAAATTACGCTACCGCTGCTGCTGCTGCTGCTGCTGCGCCGGGACCAGATTTAAAACAACGGGTATAAATAACGCGGTAACGATCGCATCATTGAATATTATTATTATATGATAATATTTACATGGAAAAAAAAATATAATAATAATAATAACGAGAGACGACAAAAAAGAAACTCGTACGCACACGCACACGTCGAGACCTACCTATATGCCTCACATGCGTGTATTATATGTGCGGCTAAACGCGAGTCTTCCGCGTGTCGTCGTCGTAATGCCGCCGCCGTACCTATATCACACATATTCATATATATTTATAGATGTGTGTGTGTGTGTGTGTGCATATACTGCGTGTATTTAATATTTTTTTTTTATATTATAGGTGTTATTTATGTTCGGGACAGCATGCGGTCCCCCGACGCGTCTCGCACTCGCGTAATATTATATAAAATAATATACATTTTGTCGTTTTTCTTGACCCTCCCTCCCTCCCCTACTCGTAATTCTGACTCGTTCTGGAGTCCGTATAATAATATTAATAAATGGATAGCAGTGCCCGGTCTGACGTGGGACAAAATATCGTATGTAATGAAGTCTTTCTGCCGGAGGACTCCTCGGCGCACGCAACGCGTCAAGACGGTCGGCGAAACGCCGGACCGGAACACTGCAGTGTACGATATATTATACGCACGTACAGTAGGCACACACTCGTTTTATTCAGAAAATAAAGTCATGTCGCGGTGTAATTATTGTTGTCGTAGCGTATTTACCTACGTATTGTTATATATACATCATAAACATATACGATATACATTATAGAGTTATTATACATATAGGGTGCGTCATCGAACAGACTCACCCCGTTTTTCTTATTCAATAATTTAGTAATTTGAAATCTGATTTTTAAAATTTTTAAATATTCTTAAAGGCTATATTTTCAAATTCTGGAAATTTTTCTATGCTACGCTTAAATGCTCTCTAGCTCATCTTTTCTACTATAAATTATTAAGTGGATAATTTTTCTGAACATTTCGATGTATCAAAATATCAAAATTTAAACGAGAATTTTTTGATTTATTTAAATTTCTGTACTAAAGATAATAGAATATTAGGTTACCTAATGATAAAATGGGTTTTATAATTTATAAAAAATAGTCAAAATATAAAAAATTATACAGATCCAATAAAATTAATATTTTATTAGTAATAATATTTACAATAAAAAATGCGAATTCTCGTTTAAAAAAAAACCAGAGTTTTGCATTTCCACTGAATATTCTAAGTATAACGCTATACATTTCAATGATAATAAAATATACTTTTTGATTAAGTTTAATAAATTTATATTTAAAAATCCCAGTAACCAGAATGCATAGTTAAATATATAACGGGCCTGAGTGTCCTAGGTGAATCACCCTGTATATTATAAGTATGTCGATTGTGGAATATTAAATTATATATTATGAAGCATGTAATAATAATGACGATAATAATAAAAATATACAATTATATAGACATAATATGTGCGGTTGGGTGACGCTAAATTGACAACGATCGCATTATGTATATTGTTATAGTTCTTCGGTACGTCCTCCGCTATAGAGACCCGCTTGTTGAGCGGCTTATAATTGATACGTACATGCGTGTATGAGGTGCGTGTGCTGTGTGTATATACCTATCAATTATCATGTACGGATAAGGTCGACGACTCACGCAGTAGTAATGTTTTATTCGTTAAAATCAAAAATTAAAAATTTTATGCGTAAATCTTTCACAATAAACTCACTGAAAAAAAGCTATCGATAAATTCATTTTTGTATGAATTTACCACTTTGTTAGTTCTAGAATCAGTTGTTAAGAAGTATCTCAATACAAGGCCATATCTAGAGGAGGGGGGTTTGTGTTTTATTATGTGGTTAAGTATGCTATACTAAATTTTCTATACAGTATTATATTAAAATTAGAACACAATTTTTAAATTTTTTAGCTTAAAACCCCTCCGGAGTTACGGCCTTGCCACAACACATTATATCATTGTACTGAATTCAACACATTATTTCATTATTTTTAATTATATACTGACGGCAAGTTTATAGTTGTATATGGTATCTATGTATATTATACTTACTCCCTTGACCTTGTATGACAAATATACCAGTAATATGGTATTATGTATAAAATAGCATTATATAACATATGATCCAAGAAGAATATCCAATACATACATTTCATGTCAAATTTACACGGAGACTGTCAAACACATTTCAATTCTATAATTTTTTTCAATATATATTTATTGATCGCCATGATATACAATACAATAGAGTACATATTTTATTGGTTATTGAAAAATTGAATAAAAAAATAAGTTAAATATAATCAAACTGGTTGTAATACATCAACGACTTGACAAATCATTGAAAACCTATTCTCTTTGTCTCTGAATTAAAGATTAGATAACTACGTTAGAGTTTAATGGTTAGTGTTAAATCAAAATTTATAGTCTTGAAATTTCTTCATCTTTAGTGTAATTCATTATTTAAACTGTACACCTACAATTAAAAAAAATATTATACCATATCACATATAATTTTTGAAAGAAAAAAAACAGAGAGCTGTGCTTTATATATCTATAATACGTGTTCTTCGAAATCTTTAAGTTTGTTTTAACACTAATTTCTGTTTTTGTTGAACATTTCAAAATCGCATTTACCTTAAAGACGTAAAAAAATATGCATTTTTGTGGTTGAATTAAGTCGTATTAGTTTATGGCCCATGTGTCTGCATTTTCCTATCTTAATTGATTTTAAGAGACCGCCCGGACGCTTACCTTAAAAGCGTCGCATAAATTATTTACGTTTCTTTAACGAATCGTATTATGCACAGAAAAAATAATAATATTATTAATAATAAAATAAATAAAAACAACTTGTGCAATAACAAGACATAATGTTTTCATTATGTACGAAGAGATGCACGTCGAGTCGGAAGATCATTATTTATCCGTGATTATTACAGAAATTCCTGGGCATTCGATCCGCGATGACGGTTCGACGACGACGATTATTGTAACGACGACCGTTCGCAAATGTTTTACCACACCGTAAATAATATTACTCGTATATTATATATATTTATTTTTTTATAATATACTTACAAGACCTTTTATTGCCATCGCGATGTTCATACACGCACACGTATTTATTGCGCTCCGCTATATACGTATAACGTAATAATAATGTGCCATCCGGTCCGCATTTACATTTTGTTTTCTCTTTGGACAATAATTATCACCGTGACGCGCGTTTGTGGTTATATTTATTCTTACTATTCTTTTCTTTTTTTTTTAAAAGCGTTTTTTTTTTTTATTTGTCGTCCTCGTACCCGTAGCGGCTTAATATAATATATATAATATGTAATATCCGCAGCGTACTTACACAAGTTTAACGTATGGCGTATTGTATGCATTATTATATTATCTATATTATATTAGCTACGTACGTGCGGACTAAGGTCTATAGCGCCCTGACATCGGCGGTCGTCCTGTGAAAACGTTTCAAGACGTGTTGTCCCGTTAAACTTTTGACGTCGGTAATTTGATACGTTAACACGTTCACGTTTTTGCCGCGTTCAGATCGAGTACGAAAAAATTAATATTATCGTTATTGTAATTCGCTCGCCCACGGCCCCCCCACCTCCCCTGTCCCCGTCCATCGCCGCGAAACTAATCGACCACGCGCGCGTTCGAATCATAATTCGAATCTTTATAATATAACGTTAAACAACAATCCGCCGGGTGATTGTCGTCGACCAGATTGAACACCGCAACTAGTTCGGGTCTACGGGCGAGAATCGTTATATTATTACTTATATTAGTTATTACTTATTATTATTATTATTATATCCTTTATACGCCCAGCGCGAAAATTATACGTGTGGTTCGGTGATATGTATAAAAAATATTCTTTATTACATGGTCCGTCTTTCGCGACTGAAAATGGCGATGTACGCGATACGAATATTCACGCCAAACGTATATTTAGTGTTATAAATTACAACGTATATAATGTAAATTATACATAAAGCAGATATGCGCCTTTGCATCTTTTTATTTGTTGGTCGATAAAATAGCTGGTTTATACCGACATGATTTCGTTTTGACCTAACGACACTGTATGTAAAATACTAAATTACATTTAGAAGTTTAATTATTCAAATTTAGAAATAAAATTCACGTCAAAGTACTTATTGTCACATTTTTTGTTGTATCACAATATAATATACAATATTATATAATCAAAAGAAAAAATAATACATAAAATAGGTATTATGCATTTTCTTAGAATTTTGTCCATTTTTTTTAATCCGAGGAAATATTTTATTTTAACGTTTTATCTGTTTTTAAAGGTCACTTTTAGTGGATATTGTATACATAAACTATGAATACATATATTTATAGTGTATCTAGAACTCATCAGTTTTTTTTTTTTTTTTTACCACATTTTGTAAATATTTTTGTTTCGTGAATTTTTTCATGCATTTCAGCAAACGTAATAAATTATTTAGTCGATCGTTATAAGGAATATTATTTAGTTCTCTGCCCTAGTAATTTATTACATTGTTGTTCGCACGTAAGTGTATAAAACCGAACGCGTTTGTTGGCCGTCGCGGGCGTTTAAAACCCAACGCGACTCGCTTATATGCGTGCGGGCGAGGCGGAGCGACGTGACAAAATATCACGTATATGTATATTATTATATTATGTACAACTGCAGATATACAATATAAGTCGAGACTATTAACATTTACACCTATATCCATATAATATATATTATTTAATATTTTAATGGTTTACCCACACGTTCGGGTTTCTTTATCGCCGAACGTCGGCCGCGCTAGACTGGCCGTACCTGTGTAGACGACGACGACAGAATATTATAATATATGCAGCAAAGTATGTGTGTATGTGTACATGTAACGTTTATCCCGAGTAAATATTGCCGCGTACATAATAAAGGTTCCGGTCGTCGTCGGCGGCGATTGCAAGCGACAGGACTTGACGCCTATCGTTTTATGTGCATATATTATTATTGTATAGTTGGGCAGGTCGCCGTGTCATTACGGTCATATTTGTTTATTATAGGTACGTTTTGGTAAATATATTAGAAAAAGGGAAAAATTTGGGGGGAGGGGGGTAGGTGGAGGATGAAAGCCAATAATAAGAGGAGATATTATTATCGTGTTTCTGTACACCAAAAATTAAAAATCTTAAAAGTTTTTCGAATTAAGCTGTATAGTGTATATTATACCGTTTATACCTACTTAAAACATAATATAACCACCGATACCATAGCATTACTCTCATACTACCCTAACTCATTATTACTTAGCAGATAATCTTTAAATTTATATTTTATTATACATTACGATCTATCCACACAATGATAATATGTCATAACCATACGGTCATGCCTATTAACATATATCTATATATTAAACATGTATTTACATATATGTGGTATCACAAATGTTACAGTACCTATAGTTTATAGTTGATAACTATATTCAGAGCCGGTTTATGTGCCAATTATGCCACTATGGAACAAAAAAAAAATTGTTTTTCACTCCTCGTCAGAACAAAGAAATATAGTAATGTAATTTATTTAAGATATAAAAAGTTATGATGAAAATAATTTTATGACATGATTTCCGTTTTTAAATTATTTTTAAAAGTGTCATAGTAATTAATCAGTTAAACAAGAAAAAATAAAATAAATTATTCATAAATAATTATTATTGTA
Source organism: Aphis gossypii (assembly GCF_020184175.1). NCBI lineage: Eukaryota > Metazoa > Arthropoda > Insecta > Hemiptera > Aphididae > Aphis > Aphis gossypii. The sequence continues at coordinate 84,151,763 of NC_065531.1, forward strand.
ACGTCTAATATTATTTTAAATAGGTAGTTTTAATTCCACTTCCCTGACTATATCAATTAATTAATCTAAATATAATTATATTAATACAGTATATATACGTAAATCCTAATGTATACAAATACATAACGTTATAATAGTTTATATAAGTTATTATATACCAAGTTATACACAGTTATTATGTATATACCGCAACGTGATTCTATGGCGGAAAAGGAACCGTCATATATCGTTTATGTTTCACATCACGATATTTGGTGCTACAGTAGCAAGCTTCTAGGTCCTTATAATATGACATTATGTAGATTGCTTACCACTTAATAACGATGCGATTCTTACCCGTCGACACCGCCTTATAAACTTCACTACCGCCCGTTGACACTTTTAAGTTTGAGGCAAAATTGCACTTCCTTTGACCCGTGACTTTGTGCCTTTATGTATATGTACGAACTGCATTATTTATATAATGGTGATATATATATATATATATGTGTGTGCGCCGTGACCTTTCGACCCATGAAAGCCCTTTAATAATAATTTTACACTATACTAAAGGCGCACTCACTCAGAGGACCGGACGTCATGGGTCATTCCAGTTATATATACAACGTTACATAAAATAGAGGTATTATAGTATCTAGGGCCGGTTTACAATAATTTTGGTTTGCAATAAATATTTATTTAATTTAAAAATATAGGTCCAGTATGAAATTAATAATAAACTCAAAATGCAATCATCCTATAAGAAATGAACTTAAAAAGATTTTCGATAAGTAAAATTATAACTCGATAGGAAGTAGAGAATTAGATGACAAAGTTAGATTTCTGGTTCACGTATATAAAACGGCTAGCTATATAGGATATTTATTATATGCACACAGTAAGGTATAAGTATGGTTGAAAAAGTTAACTGATGAATTAACGGATAAGATCTGAAGATCTGAACGGGATTTGTATTGGAAAACGATTTGAACCAACAGCATAAAGTACTGAGTTTAATCGCACCATACAGAAGTTTCGACAGCTATTTTACGATCAGTAGCCTACCGTGGTTGTGAGGAAGACATCTTATGGTTATCATAAGAACTTAGAAGTAAAAGTTAATCTACTTTGAACTCTTTACAGCAAAATTTATGTAGGTTAGGTTAGGTAATATACTATATAGGAGGTACCTGCAGCACGCATGCAGCAGTTTTGTGGGTGATATTCATCAATGATTGTGTATATATTTTTTATAAAAAAAGAAAGAGTCATAACTTAATAATCAACGTACAGCCAAAACTTTGATAGTTAAAGACTTGACATTTTTAATGACACTCCTTTAATTTGTACCGTACACAATACGTTATAGGAGTGCACTTAGAAAAGATTTTTTTTTAATTTGCACTTTTAAGAGAGCTCTCATAAAGTTATACAAAGTTAAGACTTTAAGCATTTAACGCGTGGAGTTTAAGATGGCGCACATCAATGAGCGTTATTTACTTGAGAAAACTCAGTGTAGGATCAGCTATTATTTAATATAATATATAACATATGTACAATGATGAATTTGAATATTTTTATTTTTTGTAAATTAATTGTTTTTTTTTTTGCTTTCAGGTACGTTCATAATATTCTATCAATGTTTTCGGGTAAGTGTACCGTATGCAACAATATTAGCTATTACTTTTCAGTTTTTAGTTTTCATGAATTTAAGACATTATTCTAATATTTAAACTAATATAATGTCCTAGTATAATACGCATATATAATATTGTTATGTACATACAATTAGCATAATAGCAAGATAAGCAGATAAAAAAAAAATGGTGGTACCCACACAACCTCCGCCGTTGATAAATATTATTAATATATATCTTTAGTACTAAATCTTTTCGTATGGCCAATGTACATGCATAGGTATAAAATGCGTAAAATCTCACGTGAGTTAACGATTCGTTATATACCTACCTACCTACTACGATGTCCGACGCGCAATTGATTCTCTGAGGATTTTACAACTTCTACATAATATATCATATCATATAGGTACGTCATAGTTTACGACGTTTCTTGTCAATATAATATATTTTCTCCCGTCGTTTGTATTATGTTGTGCTGTTAAATGTTGGCCTTATTATTTTTATACTGTTTTTCCTATTTTTATATATTGTATTATTACTCGTACAAAAAAAAAACGGGAGCTATAATAACGCACAGGAGGTCCTCAAATTTCCTTGTCGGATACTTTAACTGTGGTGTTCTTATTATTTTTCATTTCCATTAAATCAAAACAACGTATCATTAGATATATTATATTATACCGCATCATAATGTTTTATATAGGTATACCTACATAATATGTTGGTCGATCTTGTGTTTTTACTACCGTCTCGCGTAATTTTTTTTAGCTTAAGACAAACACGAACCATAATATTTATATGCCCTGTTTTACGATTTTATTGATGACACAGTTTGAATGTATACAGCATACGACGTATACCTACTGTATTAAAAACTGTTTCGAAATGCAGTGGTGGAAAATTAAACTGAAATGCGATAAACCGTGGGGGGACCTATGTATACACTATACGTCTTATATACTCGTTATGCAGTAAAATGTAACGTTATCAGTCAAACGTATTATATTTATTATGTTATCTTACAGCAATTATATTGTCTTAAAAGTATATTCGATTACACCATATTTATATTATAATATATGCGTGGTAGTAGTATGTATCGTACATGTAACACATATTATAATATTATAAGAACAATATAATAAGTGTATACGAGCAGCTAGGAGTGTTCGGTTTGTTCGGTGTGTTTGACTTCAGATAAAAAAAAAAAAAAAAGTGAGAAAATGAGAGAAATAAAAAGGTGTACCCGCGTCAACCTGCTCGGGGATAAAGTCATTCGATATTATTATTTATAAACTACGGACACGTATACCGCATGATATAATAATAATAATAATAACGTATTCACTAACAACCACGAGAATTATGAGAATATGAGATACATAATATACTTTTGCGCGTGGTATACCTCGATAAAAACAACGTTACCGACAGCATCGTGTGCCAGCGCAATGGTACTGGCGCGTTATAATATCTTATTAGCAGTTTTTTGCTGATCATTTAGCTGCAACTGTTTATCGTGTTATAAGTAAGCACAGAATAGATGTGCATACCTTGAGTATGTGAATTTCATCAGTTATACTTCACGTGTATAATATTATACGTTCATACACGGAATGATTTTTACTCACGACTCATATTTATTATCATCAATACAGATTTCGGGAATTTTAGTACCTAGTTATATACAAACTTGGTACGCGATTTTTTTTAAAAAAATAATTTAATTTGTATTTTACGAGCAACGTATCTTTATAAATAAGATATACCGTCGTAGCTTTAATACGAGCCACGAGCAACCTGCGGTGACTTCTCACGTTGACGCACCGCACTCGGCCAATCACTGGGAAACAGTTGACGTGTTCAGTCGGACCGGAAGTGATGAGGACACGAGGTTCGCAATAAATAGTATTCGCTGCACATGTACATGACTCGTTTCTACGAGATTTGTCGCACAACTCGTACAGCACACTGTCTACCCACTCTTGTATGGTGACGCGAAAATGATTTGATAGATATATAATAATTGAACGGCACGATGGACACAGAAAAAAATACCTGCGACGATCGCGTTTTTTCAGTATGACTGACCGACGACGGATGTAATCGCGATAGTTACCATCATCGTATGTACTTTTAATGCATTTATTCGATTGGTCAATTTTAATTAAAGGAACTGTTGAGAATGGGACGCTGTGCTGGGTGGAAAGAATAAGGTCGACGGACGCCATTTTTCTTGTAACCGACTGACCAACGGAAAATACATATCTCAAATGTTTCGTGACCCATCAAGGCCCTTTTAAATTAAACCTATACAAACGTTTTTTAAATTTTCTATTAACAACTGTTGTTTACCGTAACTGTACAGAATTGTAATTCAGTAGTCGATAGAGGTTATATAGTTATACTAAAGGGGTGAAACTTTCCGACTAAAATCATCAGGAAAAAAAAAACTTAAAAGAGCACCAAAATACTGCTGTTAGTTCTACGATACTATACATAGATTTTATGCCGACCAAAAAAAAAATAAAAATAAGCAAATTATGTCGCAAGTCTCTTGCCCAGTTGTACTTATATCACACGGTTGCCGCATGATGCCAGTTACTCGGACTTGCTATTGATTACTATATAACAGGATTACTAAGTAGCAGGATTGCTATATGACAGGATTTCCTTACATCAGGACTACTATAAAACAGGAAACTTACCAATTACAAAGTTATCCCTAAAAAATTATTAACATGATAGCAGACTACCCTCCCTTTCCAGGGATGTATTTTTTATAGCTGTAGGAACGACGGTTTTTTTTTAATATTTTTTCCAAACTCATGATACCTAATTATATTTAATGTGTTTAGTGTAGGCGTCGCTGCAATACCTGTTTACTGTTAAGTACTATACGATATACACGCAAGTGCATCGTTTGTGTACTCTTTTCACCTCGTCGGAAATTTCGAAAAAAAAATTCCCCACCGCAAACGCACACACTATAATATTCTTATGCAGACACGTCACGCGTCACGTAGTCGTCGCCTGAAAACGTTTCCGTGTAAACACGAGATAAGCTCTCGCGGTCGCGAGTAAATATTATAACGTATAAAAAGGAGGAGGCGCCGCGCCCCTCGACGTTATCGTGTTTGGTTTGTGTATATGTATATAATATCGTGTGTTTGATAATATTATGTAATTTATTTGGATCGTTCGAAAATAACATGACGAGCCTTGGCCCGCGTGCTCGTACCTGTATAAATGTGTACGAGTTTTTTTACTGCTCGGGCACCAAGTATACGCGCGTTTAAATTACCGTTATGGTGCGTAATAAATATCGTATTATTTTAATAGTCGTAGTATAGTATAGGCACATTATAGTGTACTGCCTGTACGCACATATATGATTATAATAATATTAATATAATAATGTATAGGTATTCACAATATTGCAATATATAATACTTACCTTTGACGTTCCGAGTAAATCGGTTATTTTTATGATAGTACGTTAAAATACACATTTTACAACACGATTTAATTTGTCCGTTTTGTTTTTAATAAATCAAGTTAAATTTTAAAAAAATTTGTAAAATTATTTTTTTTTTAAATTTATATGGGTAGGTATCCCATACCTAGTTGTATGTGAGCACGTGTGCTGCTAAATAATGTGTTATAATATAATATATATATTATATTATACTATGTAGATACATATACAGCTCTTATGAATTATTTCAATGATTATAGTTTAATCAGATAAACAAAGTGACATTTCATTAAATATAATGAATTGACGTTGGATTAATGCCAGGCGAATATGTTTACATCGTTTATAAAGTTAAGTATCAAACTATGAACATTTATATATCTGTACCGGGGAAAAATATATTACTGAATATAATTAAAACTTATAATGTTTAATGAAAATTACGTGTTATAACATTTTCACACGAAATTAAACTTATATATATTTTAATCATTTATAATTTAGCATATTATATTATTTATTCTTGTAAATATCAATCGAGTAAAATTTCAAGTTTTAATTAAAAATAAATGCTCTTGATTAGTTGTTGACATTCTATCGTTAAATGGCGCATATTATGTATATATACTTCTTACGGTAAACTATACGTTTTTAAAATATTCTTTTTTATAGGCAATTATACATTTTTGTAATAATGTGATTAATGTGAACATTTTTATAATAATTTCCAAGTCTGTCCGCATTAATAATTATATAGTCTGTAAATTTGCAAACAGCTCTGTATTCGTCGCTCGTGGTGTGTAAAAATCCACACCTGCTGTAGGTCACGTTTTATGGAATGTTTGCATTGACGACATACCTGTAAGTAAATGTACATATAAGTATTATACGAATATACAGTGCTCTGCGGACGACAATGCAGCGGGGGATAGGTATATATAGGTACACACACACATATATATATATGTACTTAAACAACCCTTTTTCGTTTTTATTAACACGGATTTACTTTCCATTATGTTCCTATATAGGTATACGTGTGCACTGAACGGTGTCTGCGCGTGTTATAAAAATCCGCTTGAAGTCTTTCGTACAGTGACGAGCGCACACGTCGCAGAGACTCGAAATCGGATTTCAGTTCTATCTCACATACACACACACACACACACACACTGAATGTATATTATTTAGAGCGCAAGTATTTAAATGTATATAACCGCGTGACACGGACAAGATAAATTTTTTTTGAAAAATAAAAACACACACAGTACACGTTAAAACACGATATAGCTAAACGTTATATGTACGTTCGAACTTAAATCCGTCGTGTACACACAGACACACTTTTAATCCGCTTCGACTTGTGTGGCGAGAGGTCTCTAAAGCCGATTATTATGTGCATTTGTATGCGTATGTATATATATTGTCGTCCGGGGATGGTCGCTATTATGTGCTCGCAAAAAAAGGGTGTTTCCCGTGTAAAAACCCTCTATAACGGTGTCCGACACCATATGATCTATTTGCGGGGTTTCGCGTACACCGCTGTGCGCGCGTAAAATAGGACCGTCGAAAGGTCCGAAAATAACTGTACATATTGTATAACTGCACTGATATACACTACTTATATACGTGTACACATTATTATTAATCGGCACGACAATGAGTTTTTCATACGACGTCGGCCGCTGCGCATTATCACATATATATAGTAATATATACCTTCTGTGTTGCAGTTCGACACGTTTTTCGATTATTTATCGTTGTATATATACGTATTATACACTGTATACATGTCATACGATAAATAAGTGGCAACTGCGGTAGCCCTTTTGCTGCCTTTTCTCACTACCTAATCTCACGAAGATCGTCTTCGGTGGCGGCGGTGGCGACCGACGGACAATGCGAACGGACCTGTGTGTTTTACGCGGAAGGACCGAATAAGAAATAAAAATAATAATAATAATATAATAACAATAATAATATCAAAGATGTGGGCGGGTTGACGGTCGACGGGAGATTGGTCTTGGTCGTCCTGCCTAGTCTCTGTGCATTGTTGCACCGAGGCGACTACCATACACTGCACCGGGGTGGCTGGCTGGCGACGGCGGCGGCAAAATGCAAAAGTATTGACGCGCGTACATATCGTGTACTAAACTATTATGTAGGGTCTTTAAGTGCCACCGTAACAGTTTCGACCGCGTTATTTATCGTCGTTTCACAGCGTGTTTAGGGAAAAGGATATTTTTGGTGAAAAACACGTAATATTATTATGTATAGATTCTTTCCTTATGACCTTAGGTTGTATATCGGCAGCAGAAACGGGCGGGTGGAGTGAAACACATTTTTCGGTCGCATAATAACATGTAATAAATAATATAATACGATATTTAAAACGAAACGTGTATGCGTTGTGAGTTCAAACTACGTTTTTTTTTCTATTCCTATAAAATCGTTCCGAGAATTCGGAATCGTTCGTATAAATATTATAACATGTTTTTGTGCCCCCGAAATAGGAGTTTGTACGTTTATAGTCGTGTCTTACAACGTGATTATACGTGTACGGATATTGATTATTTAAATTATTACTCGTCATAGTATTATCGGGTGTCGCGACGCATTAAGCGCGTATAAGGGTAGATTAATGTACGCACGCTGCACTGTTTAAGGGCAAGTATTTTTAATTTAATTTAATGGAATATATCGGATTCGAAAATGTGGGTATTAAAAGATTAGTGGACAAAATACACTTACTTCGATTAGTGAACATATATATTTAGTGCGTACGTATTACACATATAGTTACAGTTTTAGTAAACTAGTAAAATATAATATTTTAATATGAACTCCCGAATTAATGAAAATATTATTCATGTCTCGTGAACGATAGGGCTCACCGTCAAACTCTAAAATGTAATATATCATTAAAATATCTAATGTTAATAATAATATCTACGATGACTGCTACGGTGCACTATAATGTTTAATAAGTAGTGAACTTAGAACGGAAAACGCAATCGTCTCTCGCTTAATGTACATAATAATATTATAATCGTCCATCTTACTATATATTATGTGTGCGTGTGTCGGTGAGACAGATTACGTTCGGTTTACTTGTTTTAATCAACTCTCTAAGCATTTTAAGATAATATGACGTATATAATATGAACGGAGACCGAAGGGTTTAGTCTGATAGCATAATATATGTACAACCTGCGATCGACATGTATTCCTCTATCCTGCCCTTGTCTGGCGGAATTTAAACGCGTTCAATGTTGATATTGCTTATAACTCGTAAGCAGCTTTTAAGAAAAGGAGACAAAAATTATAAACCAGTTTATTTATTCTTACTTACGCCGCGTTCAATACTAGCATGGCGGCCAACATGTGTTTATTTCACTGGAAATAATGGAAAATCGGTTATTACGTTTAAATGCTATAATGGTCGAAATTGAAAAACTCACTATACATACATTCATATGTAATAATATACGAATGTGTGATGTGCGTATATTATATAGTTGCGTTATTGTATAGTCATAAATGTGGCGTGACTGGAATAACACACGGGCCACCAGAGCAATTTACTTTTCTCGTAGTTATTATAATATATTACAATATATGTATATCATTATATAGATCGTATGCGCCTTTATTGAAAATTATTTTTGGTAATTTTACGAACATTCTTCGGTATAATTGCATGGATCTGTTACCTAATCATACAAATCATGTACGTAAATAATAATATAATACGTATGTAATATGTACATCACGAGAGTAATTATATCTAATCACTTAGCATGTATAGCATGTATACGAACCTAGACCTAAAAGTAATATTAATTTATGTAAATATAACACGAATCGGATTGATTATTTAATGGAAAAATCTATTGATTTTTAATCACATATATAATATGATATACATTATCCATATATTATATATGCATGATCCTCTCGTCCATGTATAGAGCTAATATTAATAATAAGTATACCTATACATGCGTATTCCGTATTTTTCTGAACTATAAGACAGTGTTTAATAGAACGGTTTTTATCCTCAATACAATCTAAGTTTTTTTTTTCATATCGATTATGCCATGCGTTTGGTGTTGTGTGTATACAATGATTTAATGACATTTTGGTGTTAAACGTCATTAAAAATGTAGGGTTAAATGTAATATAATTAATGACCTTTTTCTTATCGATAGTGATTGAAAAATATTCATGTGTTTATTGCTATATTATTATTATTATTATGGATGCTTATAAGGAAACCCGTTTTTTAGTGTTTATATTTCAGTCGTTCTATTGTTCGCGGTTGACGCAGACTTGAAAACGGTCAAAAAAAATAAATTGAAAAATGTACGTACTTGACTCACCAACAAACATATTTTCCATAATAACGTGTCATTATATATCATGCACGGGATACTTAAATTAATTCTTATAGTGATCTTCTAATTCTAAGGTTGATATCCTGTAGAGAATCACGGGACCTATAAGTATATTATGTACATATAGGTACCTACGTATTATTTTGTTTTTGTATAGGTACACATCGTTTCGGTCTCATCATTCATCGTTCCTCGGTTTTTATATCATTATAATTATTTTTACGGCTAATGAATATAATAGATCACGGTCAACGAGAGTATAGGGTTGTATAATATTATCATTGAGTATATAATATGTTATTTAATTTTCACTATTGCCAGCGCGAGGGCGTGGAACTATAATATACACGTCATGTATCACGGTTCTTGTCCTCTCCTCATAACTTTTTTCCTGTTTGAATTTTTCGTAACCATATTATATACCCTAACCTACCGCATCTGATTGCTACGTTATATTGTTTTTTGTGTTTCATATCGCTTAATATGTTGATATAGTCAGCCTCATAAAAGTGACTATTTATTTGTGCTATTGATGATGTATGATAGTGGAAAACACATGGCAATTCCGTACGAGACCAAAACCATATTGTAAAAGTTTTTCAATATCGAGAAAATAAACATTTTATCGAGTCAAAAAAAAAAATATTCTCGATTTTTTTTTTCATAATCACATCATATTTCCGTGTTATCGATAACCATTAACCTCGTTCGTACAATAAATTCATGCTCAAACATTCACTATCACAAAATTAATTTTATCACTATAAATATTTGTTTGATGTGAATGCAAACTGTTTAAACACTTTAAACTAACCAAAAATAAAGTCACTAAACTATATATAGTTATTTTTATGACTCATACATTTATGGATGGTCCATGTATATTCAATACACTTGAGTTTATAATATTTAGAAGAATGTAGTCTATTCATAATCTATTATTATACCAGTCGAACATAAAAAAATAAAAAAAATGAATAGTTATTGGAGCGGAAAGACGTGATGGAACACTTTGTGTCGTTTTACATATTTTATATTGTTGTGGAATAATAATTTCAATAATTGTGTTGTATATAGCGTATTAATATTTAATAATATCAAATTATATATAGTACCCACGGATAATGATTGATATTGATGTTATGTATATTGAAAAAAAACACATACGAGTACAATATAATATAATAGACGTCCTACCAACACTTGACGCGTTGCAGAATTAGCTAAGATGAGATATTTTAACATATTATTTTTATTTCCCGTCGTCTCTATCCCAGATTGTTAAAAAGAATATCATTTAAAACCAATCGTATCTAAAAAAAAAAAAAAAATCGGTTAAACGACTTAAACGCAATCAGCACTGCAGGGATCGCATAGGATCTTAATAACGTATTTTGCAATTTCCCTTGGTGTGTATTACACAAGAATTTGTACTATCCTATAAAATAAATAATTTTTATTATTTCGGGGGCGTTTCATTCGGGCGAATAGAAAAGTTTCACTTACGCACATATGATCTACTTTATCCTTGTAAACGAGTATTTTAACATGATAAATATCATCATACAAAACTCGACGATTTTATAGAGACTAGGATTCTAGGGTTTTTTGCAATTATTATAACTTAAGGTTTGATTAATAGTTGCTGCAGAGTTGAATACTCGCGTGAAATATGCGACACTTTTTGTTGTCAGTGAAATTATGAGTTATCCGTTTAGAAAATAAAAAAATCAATTTTAATAATATGAAACACATATAATTGTATTTGTGCTATAATATTGTCTGATATTATCTTCCGGTAATTTTAACTCCCCCGAACGAAATACTTGAAATTTTGTCAACAAAAATAAATAAATAATAGGTTATTCGTCCAAATGAATTGTTCTCATTATTATACATAATATTGCGTGACGCTTATATTATACATTATATTATGTTTATACAGAGTACCGACATGAATGCTCGCGATTTAATTAGTCTCTACATACTATATAGATTCGTCGTCTCGTATACTCAAGACACACACACGCACACACATATGTTTGTCTTCATGTGTTTGGAGGTGCGGTGGCGGTGGCGCGAGTCACCCCTCAGAAAAACCGCCATTAAGAGCGCGCACCGCGCCCCGGTCGGAACACATCACTTCCGCCGTTTAAAAACAGTAGCTGCAGCAGACCGTCTCGCGATCCGGGCAACAGGGTCTCGGACGCATAAATATTCATTTCAAATAGCCCGAAATTTAAATGTCTCGCGGCGGCATTCGTCTGCTCACACACATAATGTACTATGATATATACATATTATTATAATAATAATAATATTATGTATAAATATTGTTATTCTATATTGTTGTATATTATATATTTCACGTATGGCCGACATTTTTTTTCCCATTCTTTTCTTCCGCGATACACTCGTGTGTATATATCTATTTATATTATATACCTATATCATAATACTATATAGCTATACATAAGTATACCTATTGCCACCGCCATCTCTCTCACCGCGCACGCCGCTCGCTCACACGTTATATACGTGACCATGAGAATAGAGAATATTATCGACTTTTTTTTTCCCAATCAAAAAACCTACCAGATTGATTATGCATAATAGAAAAGCACGCTCTCGTTGTTACATACTAGTACACATGTATACTGCGTGCATATATATTATTATTATTTTTATTATTATTATTATTACTCTGGACAGCGTGAAAAATTTCGTAAACGTGTTTCATTGTAGTATCGTCCGGTGTACGGCGACGCGTCTTTGCTCCGAGCACACGAGAAAATCTCTTTACATCATTCGTTCACTGCCCCTACACCGCGCGTACGGTATAAGGAGACAAAAAAATTCAATAATATAATAATCATAAAAAGCCATTTGAATATATGGCTATTTATGTATATACGTCCGCGAGCGTGTACGTAGGAAAATCGTTATGCATTACGATATCGTTCGTCAGCAGCAGGTCGTCCACCGCCGTCGCAAAGTCACTCGACCGCGTCTGTTCGCTATACATATACATCGCGGCAGCTCGTCATTTATTTTGGTACATTATATTCAATTCAGCCACGTTGACGTATACACTTAATTTTCATTATAATATCATATGCGTGTGATAAATAATACGATATTGTGCGCGCGTAACACGACTAATGTGACGTAGAGACTTGGTCGACAGTCGCATTTCCGTTTCCGATCAATTTTGGTGAGGCGACGACGGCGCTGGAGTTAAAAACAGATCGAAATATTTCTCGTGACGTTGACCCGCGGGAGATCGACTTTCCCCCTATTTATTTTTATTTTTTATTCTCTAAACCACCGATAATAGCTTAACGATTCATTAATTATCAAAATATGAATCACTTCGGGGTGAAATCAAATTGAATCCGCTGCAGTATTTTAATAGCCATATTTTGTATTTTTCCATAATATTATAGTTTCTACGCGTTGATGTCAGAATACGATTAAATTTCCATATGTCACGCACGCCTATGTGTAAGACAGAAACAGCAGATTATCGCTTCCAGCCCATACGTCGTTAACGACGCGTGCATTGTGCAAGAGTTTAACTCGAGGCCGCTTTATGACGCGTACAACGCCAAGCTCTTTTGATCTATATTTATTAAATTTAGATAACAGCTAACACTAATTATTTAAAAAGTGGCGACTTTTTTAGTACGTATTTTCGATTTGAAATTTTCGTCTCATCGCACACACCTAACAGTTTACGTCGTCTGATTTTTTACCCATATAAATTTGTAGGAAAAATCGTAGTGCAGTTGATTTAAGAATGTTTAAATGTTAACCAGCTGTCTTATAATATCCAAAGACTATTTTGTTTAATAATTTCACATGCAATTTGCGTAGAACTATTTAGCTACATAAAATTTTATATTAAAATGATTAATGTTCCCAAAAAGTTATTTGTTTACTATTCAATAATAACGTATATTGTATTAAATGCTTGAGCTTTTTAGCAATTCTTCAAGGTAACTAAGTTATATAAATACATATAAATATGTAATAAAATAATATTATATATTTTGTTCTTTAATTATTATTTTGAGTGGAACAATTAACATAATAATATTATTTACCGTTACCAACATAACCATATAAGAAAATGTTTTTTTATTTTATTTTACAATCTATACATGTGTGTTTTTTCTCGTTCTTTATGGTTTCAAGACGACACATAATACTGTTACAATAATTTAGTGATTTCGCACATTAGCTCTCTGAAAAACATATTTTATACATCATACGGTTAAGTTTTAGCCGAATTTGAATTTTTTAAAAAAATAGCATGTTTATTATATTATATTATCGTAATCGGCTGCGCAATAAATTTTACCTGACAGAATTTGTTAAAAACCAGATATTATATTATATTGTTTTAAAACATTTTTATAATGTGTGTTTACGATCGTTATAAACTCTGTGAAAACAAGTTTATTTTGCTAAACATTATCGAAAAGTGCTGCGAAAAACTACGTTAATATATTACAAACAGAGTAGTTATTATATAGTCTATAACAAGTTCATGGAATTATTTAACTTGATGTTTAAACAGATGAAAAAAAATTGCTTAATGAAATGATAACGTTTAAATAAAAAATATTTTGCACCTAAACCGATCATTATTATTGATTTCTGTATAATTATAATTAACAACTCCATTGAATTTATCTCGTAATATATAAATGTATAGGTTATTATATGTATGCTTTTTTATTAATATTAATGTATTATCAATATTCAATAATGATTGTATACTGTATTTACAGAATTAATCAACTAGTTCGTATCTATAAATAATTGTAACTCAGCGGTAAGGTTCAAAGAAAAAATATCATACTGTTTTAATTTTATGATAAAACTAATATTATTATTACTATTTTTTTTTAATCTTTTTATCTAACATACGTAATTAATGCGTAATGATCAAATGATTTAAAAACCATTTATAAAAACGTCTAACTATATATATTTTTTTATCATAATAGTAGGTACCTATATAAGTATTATGTTGCGGTCAAAGTAGAAAATTTATGATAAAATGTTCAAACATTTTGGGCAGTGTAAGAATGATTTTATTTATAATCCAATTTTTTTTATATTGACTGTACGATAATCGATAATGCTCGGGCAAAGTGTACACTGCCCAGGCTTAGTGGTCAAAGTGAATTTAATACAACGTACTGTGACCATTTACAATATTAAATGGAATTTATACTTAACAATAATTACCCATACGGCCATACCATCAAATTTTATTCGTTCAATACTATGACTCACGAGAAACCTATCTAATTTAAGAACGACGTGTATTGGACCAGCTCAAATTTCTCTAAGAGAAGTGTCAAAAAAGTCTTATACTTTAGGTGGTAGTAGAAGTAAGATAGTCCGGATAGTCGTACTTGCAAAACATTATGGGAAACCAAATGATGTAAATTGTAAATGCAAAAAAACCTGGTCGACTTTTAACTCAAAGTATCATAATAATAATTTATAATTTATAATAAATAAAAAATATAAAATTATATTATAATATGTACCTAACATTACATTTTATTAATAATCAATTAGTATATCTATAATTTAATAGTACTAAATAATTTAGCAAACCTCCTTTTGATAGTGAAATAAATAATAAAAAATGATTCATTAAATAATAAATTGGAATAAAATATTAATAATTCACTAATATTTGTAACGTCTTTTTCAAGTATTTTTTTTATGTTATCCAGTGAGATGTTTTATTTAATTTTTGTTTTTTCAACACTTAACTTATAACACATAATTTTATTTGGCACTGTATACAATGCCCGAACAAAGTAAACTTATTCCAACTTTTACACCGAAAATCGAACACTGGTATTCACTGTAGGAACACAGAACCCAACATCCTACTTTGCCGGCGCGTAACATATACTCACTATCGTTTTTGTATAAATTAAATATGACGTATATTAAGTATTAATTATATACGGGTGTTGTGGGTATCGTGTTTTAATGATGTACGTTCGTATTATATAATATGTCAAACGGATCATATTAAACGGATAAAATGATTCCAAAGGAATTAAAAATAATGACGCGTATAATATGCATACGTATATAACATATATTGTGTAATGCTTAAAAAATGCATATTATAATAATAATAATAATATAATAGTATTCGTTTTTATTTTCCGTTTGATTCGAAAATGGTCATAGGTATACATCTGAATATTTCGATTGTCGTATTTCTATCGTTAATGAACATATTAAAATTTCCAAGACGAAAATAAACGAGCACACGTCGCAGAAAACAATTAAGCCTTTTTTTCTTTTTTTAACGTCACAATTAAACAAAAACCAGTTAGAACACTAAAAAAGTGTGTTCGTATTTCGTTATATATATATATACCTGCATTACATATATACATTATACACGTACGATATTATACGATTATGTTTTGTTTGTTTGACATTTTGCCTTCCGAGCGGTGAACTGAAACTGTCCTACACCGTGGACGACATGAAAAAACGATTAAGTCCAGCCGAATCGCGTGCTATTATATTATATTATGTACACTGGGGCATGAAATTAAAAGTTAACCGGTATTGCATATTTTACACGATGGGGACGATAAAATACGGTTTAATAAAGTACAAACGTGTTTTTGTACTCTGTTACAATTGTCTAATTGATTTTAAATGAGTTAAAGTGATATATGCGTTATGCACTATGCGTATACGTACAAGCCGGTATATACCCGCAGCATTCTTCCTACTGTTCTTACGTTGAGTCTTATTTATATATTTCGGTTATTTTGTAAACATCTCGCGGAGATAATAACGTGTATAATATACATAATTTTTTTCTCCTCTTATAACTGAAGCGAGTTGTGCGCCTGCACGTTCATGTGTTTCAATAAATCATGAAATAAATTAAAAATTAACCATTGGCCCGCCAAAGACTCGCTAAACGTATTTAAATAATTAAAACGCAATGATTTATCGTGTCCGTGTTATATATTATTATAATGGCCGCCGTATTGCTAATATTGAAGTCTCCGCGGTCCGACGTAGGTGCTTTCCGATATATTTCATTGGATAAATAAACGAATCCATCGTAATAATGATAATTACTTATATACTTACTATTTTTTTTTTTAAATGACAATATGCATTTCTGTTCCTTTTCCAATTAGAATATGAGTTATTGGAAGGTACGTGAAGTTAGCACTACAAAGTACTAAAAACTCATCGAAAACATACCAACAAATTCTACTCGGACTTGTTGGACGTTGTTGGACACTTGTTGGAATTTGTTGGAAACTATTTTAAAAGTTATTCAATCTCAAAGTTTGTAGTGCCAAGTACATGTCCAACACTACACAGTACCAAAAACTTATCGATCACATACCAACAACTTCTACTCGGACTTGTTGGACGTTGTTGGACACTTGTTGGAATTTGTTGGAAACTATTTTAAAAGTTATTCAATTTCAAAGTTTGTAGTGCCAAGTATACGACCAACACTACAAGTAATAAAAACCCATCAAAAACATACCAACAAATTCTACTCGGACTTGTTGGACGTTGTTGGACACTTGTTGGAATTTGTTGGAAACTATTTTAAAAGTTATTCAATCTCAAAGTTTGTTATGCCAAGTACATGCCCAACACTACATATTCGAAAAATAACTATTAAAATTTTCTAACAATATTCAAACGACATAGTTGAAGATTGTTGGATATTTGTTGTAATTTATTGGAACCTATATAAAACGTTTTTCAACTACAAAATAAAAATTTTTATTTTCGTAATATTGAGTTTTAGCGTCCAACAACTTTTAAAACTGGTCCAACAAGCTTCAGACAAGCTTATAGAAACACCATAGATAAAGAAAATTGAGGCTAAGAATTTTTCCCGATTTTTAAATCTTGATTTTCCGCTAGCACTACATTTCTCATTTTACACATTATACACCTATTAAAAATTTTCATTTTAATAATATTCAGTTTTACCGTCCAAAAACTTTTAAAACTGGTCCAACAAGCTTCAGACAAGCTTATACAAACTTTATAGATAAAGAAAATCGAGTCTAAGATTTTTTCTCAATTATGGTTCTTGTTTCGAACATTTTGAAAATACATTATTTTATATTCATGCCTACGCATGCCTATGTCATGAGTTAATCTAGGACCATTTACTCCATCAAATTTTTTTTATCTTAAATTATAGTACATACTATGAAGAAAAAAACGATATCACTAAAATTCGCTTGTGACAATCCGTTCACTAGTTACGGTGATTTTTTATATTGTGCTCCACGTCACAGATTCGTTTGCCGCTTTATACACTGCAATCATGGACGGACTTACTGTTTTTCCGCCCCCAGGGCATTAAAACACTGGCGGCACAGTAATTGACAAAATAAAATACACATTAACATATCCATATTCAAAAAATTCAACCTTTTTTTTATAATTTTAATACAGAATCAAATGAAAATACAACTTAAAAATATTTAATGTTGTATATAAGTACACATACCAAATGAATAGATATATAATAATAAATCAATAAATAATAGGTAGTATGATGACTGATAAGTTAATAGGTATAGGTACCACCTTAGATCATATACAATAAATAAATTGTATATGATCTAAGTGTTGTATATATAATGAAATTACAAAATATTAAAATAACATACGAAGCAGAAAGTCAATCAAACCAAGTCAGCAAAATTGCCACGACTACTTAAGGCGACTTCTGCGACGGGATGGGGGCTGTTTTGTTTGTTTCGCTTATTGTGGTAGCCAACGAGCTGCAGTACTTTTACGTTTCTTTATATTATTTTATTTTTACATATTTTATTATATTTGATTTCTTTTTTTTAAAAAAAGCGTCACTGTTTTTCTTTACTCCTTTTTTCAAAGGAGAAAAATATTTTTTCTTACGAGTGGGTACAGAGACGTTGTGGTGAATAACACTTTTAAAAAACAGGTAGTAAGACATTGTGGTACTTGTTTTTTCGGCCAGCACTCGTTATCGTGGTCAGTCGAGAAAGAGTAAGACCTTGTCTAGGTAAAAGATAACTCACCCTCGAACATCCAGTACTCGTTATCGTGGTCAGTTGTTCGGGAGTAAAATAACCTTAGAGTTGTATAGTGTAAATCCTGTTGGACTTTTATTTAATTATCCTATTGCGCAGCACTCGTTACCGTGGTCACCAAAAGGAGAACTTAAATTAAACTCATACAGCAGGTGTCGATAATTTACTCGTTTGACGGTTAGAGAATCGGAAACCGAAACATATCTGTTATATACGCCAAGCCTTTGCGTGGCGTATACGACATAAGGGTACCACATTATACAATTAAGTTATTTTGCATCTTGATTTTTACTATTATTAATCTTATTAATTTCTTTTATCCAAACATTTGATTTCTAGAATGTTATTTTTATATTTTATATTCGCAATATTATTATTCCAATAACTTATATTAATATTAGTTATTATAATTTATAATGCAAGTACTCTATAAACACATACAATTTGTTCAATATTGTTTATTTTAGTTTTATTTATATATATTTTATTATATAAATAAAAGTAGCAATATACTGAAAAATGTTCTGCGCCCTCGAAAGATGTTGCGCCCTAGGCACGTGCCTAGGTTGTCTATGCATAAATCCGCCACAACATCCGTTGGCAATATTTATCCATTTTTGGTTTAACGTAAAATAACTGCTAATTATCTCATTTTTTCAAATGAACTTATCAAATATTAAGAGTACCACTGACTTTCATAAATCATAGAAGTACTGCAATGAGTTTATTTTTAGTTTTATATGATTTTATCGATTTTATATAATATAGTATAATAGTATATATATCGCATTTAATAATATATAGTCTTATCGTCGTATTAAAGTTATAAATATCTTTATGATTATAATAATAATGTCCTTTATTTCGTTTTAGCAGTATATTCTTTTCTAAAAGAATAAACCAAAACATAATGTATAATAATAAATAATATTAAAAACCATTATTCTCGTATTTACGTATTCTAAATTTAGTATAAATATGGATTTTAACTGTGGATGTTTATAGTTTCATGTTGCGTACTTGTGTTATTAAATTATTTCATTTTAATTATTTCTTCCTTTGAGTAAACATGTCTGTTAAGCAGCGTGTTAATGAAATTGTTGAAGTATTATTAAAAGTTAATTTTTTGGATCAAAATGGTTCAATTCCGGCATGGTCATCGAATCTTTATAAATTAGCATCTGATGAACTGAATAAGTAAGTAATATAGTAATAATAAAGAACAATTTAATTGAATATTAAGTTATAATGTCTACCTAGTTGATTATTGTTTAGTTTTAAATTATATAAAAGTATTACAAGTACCTAAAATGAATTTCTAGAAATACAAATTTCAATCCAATCAGTCCCGATTATTTATATACTATTATAAAAAATAATAGATATAATATATTTCAATATTTGAAAGAAAACGTTTTGGGTAAAGATGAATTATTTGAATTGGAAACAGCTATACCGAAAGTGTATAAAGCCGATGTTGATATGTTCACATTGGTTCCTCAATTACCAAGTAAGTACTACTCTTCCTGTCTATTTATTTAATATTAATTGTTCATATTTATGCTTATATTCTCTATACAAATAAAATCCTTTTTCGTGCATCAACTAGTAATATATGTACTATTGTACTAATATGTTTGGTATTTGGATTAACAATTTCTCAAAATGTTTGTTTTATATTTTTTAAATATTTAAATATTTGTATGAACATATGCAACAATTTTGTCTACAATAATAACTACAATCCATTTTACCACTAGAAATAGCTTAGAGCATAAGCTTCTAAAAACATGTAGGTATTTATAATATTATTATACCATTTTTGAATCATAATATATAAAATACCTATTATATGGTTTTTATATAATTCTATTCAGGTTTCTGTACATAGTATAACATAAATATGTTTTCAAGTTGTGACTAAAAAATTAAGTTTAACTAAAAATCAAGAATAATATTATGGTTTATAAAAACAAATTATTAATTGTTACCTATATAATGATATGATGTATAATAAAATATGTGATGTAGAAGTGTTTTGATTTTTAGTCATAAAATGTTTTAAACTTATAAAGGATAAAATATTGTTTATTTGTTTCGGAAAATTTGTATGATACCTAATATGTGGGAATCTATATATATATATATACACATTTTTGTAACGTGTTTTATTTATATCTTAGATAAGTAATAAATACTGATCATTGCGACATCACGTCGTCACCATCGAAACATAATAATAATAATTTACTGTCATTGTGTTTTGTGTGCAGTGCAGCAATAACTAGGTGTTTAAATACACGGGCCCACGGCCCCAACCTATAATGGGGGTCTCAATGATAAAAATTGAAGAATATAATAGAAAGAAAGAAAATAAAAACATTTTGTTATGTAGTGGTTTTCCTTATTTTATATATTATTGTTATTACTATTAGATTCTGAACAAAGTGAAGAATGTATTGATTTTACAATACATTTTTTTTATCGGTACACCATTACTTTTTGAAGTAATTTCAATTATAATTTTTAAAACTTTATGGGGGTTTCCGATAGCAAAGTAAATATTCTTGGTGCATTATAAAGATCAAAATCGGGAAAAACAAAAAAAAAGTGACGGAAAACAGGAATTTTTATATTCACACATACACACATTAATTATACACATTTAGTACTCCTTCAGTCACGTAGCCAGAATATTTCTACTAGGAGGGGCCAATAATTGTTGGCCCTTTTATCATTTTTCATAATTTTTCCCAATGAAATACTTGTAAGTTGTAGGGGGCTTTTTCCTTACGTTTCAACGCGCGTTTCTTAACGCGTCGCAGGACCGTTGGAAACTTGGAATGAAGTCCATTGATGCGTATACACGTCATTACGTCAATGACGTTGAAAATGTTCATAAAAGTATAAAACTATATTTAATAACGGCTCAAACGCTGACAGTCTAATAGTCTACAGAGTACAGACAGCAGTCGGGTATGCACAAACTGCTAGCTGCGGAGTCTATTATCTATTATGGTCTTTCAGACAGACCCTATTATTTATCTTTTTCAGAAACAATATCCACGAATATGAAAATTAATTATTATAATAATAATTGTATTACCTAGTTATAATCATACATTTTTTTCAATCTGCACAATCAAATTTTTGAAAATTGGTAAAAATAATTATATTTTGAATTTGCAACTTTTTTTTTGCTACTTGCAACTGTATTGATACACATTTGTGTTAAGCTCAATAAAATTATGGACATTAACATGAACATCTCAATGGTTTGGATAAAGATAGTACTCAGTACGGTTCATTATCGCTAAAATAAAAATAATGATTTTTCGTAACGGGCCCGGTCAGCTCATATTTTTTAAGTATAAGATAGGCAATAATCACCGACGGTAAGTTCGTAAAAGTTGTATATATGTATATTGTAAGTTGTCAAATATTACATCAAAAAAAAAATATATATATATATACTAAATATTTAACAGGACAAATAGCTTCCTTTGTTTCCTTTGTTATCGAAAACACACATCACATAAATACAATTTAACCTATAATGTAAACAGGTATGGAATTCAGGCACTTTTTATTTTTTTGTACTATTGTAATAAGTTCTGTTTGATTCAAAGTCAAAAACATTATTGAAGTTTTACTTCGAACATTTTGTTTTATAAAAAATAATAAATAGGATATAATATGTATAAATAAATTATTATGAAATCAATATGTAAAACCAACCTTAGTTCTTATTTTCACTTTCAGGGAAAAAAAAAACTAAACAGTTATGTGATCGGCCATCAACAAAACTGTACAAGGTTTTAGTAGACTTTAAATCCTATAAAAAAATTCAACCAATCAAAAAAGTGTATCAAACTCGCCAAGGAAATCGAGAATATTGGAGACTACAATTAGGATGGACTGATTTATTTTTAGATAAATTTTGGGAGCAACACAAACTACCGTGCACGTATTCAATTTTAAAACATCATGTTTCACATTCAGGAAGGGGACATTTTATTACATTCAGTGGGAAGTGTACAGATTCTTCTTGCAATAGTGTATTTTTTGCTGATATCGAAGATGAACCAAAGCCTAATGAAGATGTACAAATTAATTTTTATTCACCTGAAACAACGAAGATACAACATCATGATGTGAAAAAACGTTATCTCCGAAACCCAAAACGCAAAGAAATAGGCGATGAGGTACTACGAGTAGGCGCACTTCAGTGGAGAAGACAATTTGCAGATGCAAATATGGAATACGGCGATGATGAAAGTCCGATTTTATATAATTCAGAAATACTAAGAAAGGCTAAACAAGATTCTGTAGATTTTAATCTAGGAACTTCTGGACCGGACCCTATTACATCATTAATAGAACTTAAACATAGTGTTGAACATAGTGGAAGTATCCATACGATTTGTGTTGATAAATTTTTTGTGCATTATTGGTCACCACTACAATGTCATGTGTATAAGACAATTCGTAAGGAAAATTGGGTAACTATGACTGTTGATGCAACTGGATCACTGATAGCACCACTTCAAAGAACGTCAAACAAAATATCTTCGGGCCATATTTTTTTATACCAATTAGTTGTTAATAATTTGGGCCACTCTGTACCAATAGCGCAACAATTGTCTGAAAAGCATGATACATTAAGTATTTACTACTGGATAGCAAATTGGATAACATCGGGAATGAAGCCACCTGACGAATGTGTACTAGACTATTCAAAAGCACTTTTAGGAGCTACAACTCGAGCATTTTCGAATAGAATGACATTGGAAGAATTTTCAGAATCGTGTTTTTTATGTTTAATAAATAAAGAATCAAACGTTCCTCCTTGCTTCATTCGCATTGATGTTGCACATATGATACATATGATCTGTAGGTGGAAGTGCTTGCAAGGAAGGAAACAAATTAAAGATTTTTACGTCCGTTCAATTGGATTATTGATTAAGTCAGAAAGCCTTGAATACTTCGATTGTATATTAAGGAACATATTAATTTTAGCAACAGCCGAATCGTATGGGACAGATACATTTGAAAATGAAACTCCGGCTGAAAGGGCAAAAATATTTTTAGAAGATTTGATTTCAGGTATTGATAACATTAAAATTCATGTAGATGATTCTAAAGAAATACAAATATTAACTGATTTCCATTGTGATCCAGAAAAAGAACCACAAGATAATACACATAATTCAGAGCTAAAAAAATGGATAAATAATATTAATGACGATGTCATTCTCGAAGCAGAAGTTGAAGGCAATAGATTAAACCCTTATTATTGTAAAGATTTAGTTAAGCCTTTAATTAGTATATGCAAAGAATTCCCATTATGGTCTGCAGTAATGGTAAAAATATTCAAAAGCCCCAACATAGTCGGATCTTCAGCAAGAATTGAAGGTTATTTTGCTGAATTAAAATCAACAATCATCGATAAAAGAAAACCTAGAATGAGAGTGGATAAATTTATCGTAACTCATTTAAGAGCTATACGAGGGTCAATGAAATTAACAGGAAGTTTTATAAAACACAATAATTATGAAATAAATACTAAAGTGGACATAAATAAAAAAAACAGAATTGTAATTAGTAACACTGAAGATAGTGAAGATGAAGATGATTTGACTGAAGATGAAGGTGGTATGACTGATGAAAATAATGAATTTGATAAAAATATCACTGACGGTTTAATAAATGAAAGTTGTGAATTTATAGAACCAACGAACTTCAATAAAAACGAAGAAAATTATCAATATGATGAACCAAATGAAAAAGGAGAAATATCTGATAATGAAAAAATGAACACTGATGTAGATGAACATAATTGGATGGAAAATATTTACGATACTGATGCATCTGAAGAAGATATATCAGTAACTAGTAATAGTGAAATAATTGAGTTGGCACAGAAAGAAAATTGGAAGAACAAAGCAAAAGATACAAAGAAAAGAAAATCGTTGTACTTAACCAGTCATCCAGAAATAAAAGCTAAAAGATCTTCAAAGTTGTGCATTACACTTGATAATGTACAGAATGGTAATTTTTTAAACCCCACACCAATCAAAATAGGAAAAAAAACCATCAATTACAAAGTTATCAATACTTGCCCATTTGATGCTGTACTTCAATCAATTGCTACTGGCTATATAGATTCTACAATTTATGCAAATTACGTTGATAATACAAAATGTCCAATGCTGGAACTTGCTAAACATTTAGTAAACAATGGTGCAAATTCAGAATTATATCAGAAAAGAGCTACAATATTAGAAAACACGGGACGTAAGAGACAATTAATATGTGGTCTTATGGAATTAGATTGCCAGTACAACGTAACAAATTTGATAGAAATTCTGATGAAAGACTCTCCAAGTATTTGGGAGTACCATACATGTAACATTGAAGCTACACAATCCATTGTTCCGAAAATATTTTTCCCAATAAATCTGACTGAGTTATTAAAAGGTAGGTATAGAAAATATGGATTAAATTTATTTTAATAATACTTAATTTAATATAGTTATTTTACTTTTATGAATCATCCGTTTAAAGATTTGATACATAAATAAAATTTAAAGTTTTGTAAAATAATAACTAAAACAATTATAAAGTATGGAGATATTTAAATGATATTTAATTATTTTTTAAATATTTTTATGGATGAAAGGAGGATTAAAAAATTTACAAGATGCTGTAACAAGTTTGACTCCCCAACCTCTCGAAACGTATATGAGAAAATGTTACCATAGTGGATGTAGTGGAACAATATCAGTAACAAAAACCATCAACAGTCAAATTTGGATAGACACAATAATACATCAAGACGAAAATGCTATAGAGTGCAAGTTGGAGGATATTCCGCTGAACATTGAATTAAATACATTTACGTAAGTTTTAACTATTTGTACTAAACAATATACAATGAAAAATATATATATTAATATTACTTTTAATTAAATCTTTATTCAGATACAGAATTGTAGCAGTCATAGCGTTCATTTCAGGCGTAGAGGGAAGTTTGGCACACTACGTCGGATACTGCAGGAGGGTTTATGGGTTTTGGGAAAGCCACGACGACCTCCAATCCAAAATAAAAAGAGTCAAAGAATCTACGAAAGTAAAACCCCATGCATTACTGTTAACAAAACATGAATAAAAAAAATAAACCAATGCCAAATTGTAAAAGTCTACAATTTATTGTCAATAAAGAGAGCTTCAAACACAAAACTGATTTATTTTATATTTTTTTACATTAATAGGGATTATTGTGATATAGTTAAGAGGTTGTCAAAAAGTGGTTCAAGGTTGTTGGACAAGTTTTTTTTCAGTAGCCTGATATAGGCTTCCAAAAGACATCGGAAAGAGCTGCATAAGTAATTTGTCCTATTTGGTATATGGTACTAAGATCCAACACTACATTTCATTTTTCACAACATGCATCCAACAAAATTTAACGACACAGCCTTCATATTATTAGACGTTGTTCCCAAAAAAACAAATTCCAACAGAAGTTGTTATATATGTTTTCAATACGTCTTTAGCACTTTATAGTGTTGGTCATGTACTTTGCACTATAAAATTCTAAGTCTTATAGCTTCTCTAAACTTTTCCAAAAAATGTCCAACAAGTCCGAGTAGAATCGGAAAAAATTCTTAGCCTCAATTTTCTTCATCTATGATGTTTCTATAAGCTTGTTGGACCAGTTTTAAAAGTTTTTGGACGGTAAAACTGAATATTATTAAAATGAAAATTTTTAATAGGTGTATAATGTGTAAAATGAGAAATGTAGTGCTAGCGGAAAATCAAGATTTAAAAATCGGGAAAAATTCTTAGCCTCAATTTTCTTTATCTATGGTGTTTCTATAAGCTTGTCTGAAGCTTGTTGGACCAGTTTTAAAAGTTGTTGGACGCTAAAACTCAATATTACGAAAATAAAAATTTTTATTTTGTAGTTGAAAAAACGTTTTATATAGGTTCCAATAAATTACAACAAATATCCAACAATCTTCAACTATGTCGTTTGAATATTGTTAGAAAATTTTAATAGTTATTTTTCGAATATGTAGTGTTGGGCATGTACTTGGCATAACAAACTTTGAGATTGAATAACTTTTAAAATAGTTTCCAACAAATTCCAACAAGTGTCCAACAACGTCCAACAAGTCCGAGTAGAATTTGTTGGTATGTTTTTGATGGGTTTTTATTACTTGTAGTGTTGGTCGTATACTTGGCACTACAAACTTTGAAATTGAATAACTTTTAAAATAGTTTCCAACAAATTCCAACAAGTGTCCAACAACGTCCAACAAGTCCGAGTAGAAGTTGTTGGTATGTGATCGATAAGTTTTTGGTACTGTGTAGTGTTGGACATGTACTTGGCACTACAAACTTTGAGATTGAATAACTTTTAAAATAGTTTCCAACAAATTCCAACAAGTGTCCAACAACGTCCAACAAGTCCGAGTAGAATTTGTTGGTATGTTTTCGATGAGTTTTTAGTACTTTGTAGTGCTAACTTCACGTACCTGTTATTGGAGTACTTCGATAAGTAAAAAAATCGAATATTAGACGAGTGATTGCTCTGCTATGATTTATATAAGTATTAAAAGTATAAATACGCGAAATTAAATGGTATACAGAGGTACTCCTTTAAAATGTTGATTAAACACTGATTAACTATACGCTTGTCTGTCAAAAACTCTAATGTTTTTTGTAATAATGAGTGTTGTACGTTAAATGGATTACTCCGTCTGTCGACTCTTAACATATTTTATCGACGACAACACCTTCTGGCGTGTTAAATACATCAAATAGCTTATTACAATTTATAAATGGTCCATTTTACACAGCTACACGACTATACATAAGGCGGTGTGTAATACAATTATATTATTATTATTATATGTGCCCGTCGATAATCGTCCGAGATGTTTTGGTGATTTTTTATTTTCTCGACACCATATATTATAATATCTTATACACACTTCTACGAATTTCCGTATACGTTGGTCTAGCAATTATTGTGACCCCGGTGCCCCGAATATTATAAGGCAACAAAAAATGGGAAGAATAAAAAATCGAAACGAAAAAAAATCACTTATAACGAGCAACAGTTTTCACGAGAGCGGAGTGTTGTTTCTTTTTTTTCGGAGGTCGTTAATTCGTACCTATCGTCTTCTTCGTCGTCGTAGTCATCGTCGTCGCCATCGTCGTACCTATATACATTCAGAGGTATAGGCCCCCGGAGCATCTTTATACTGGTATTTTACACCCACCGTAATTACTATTGATTATTCATCCTGACATTCGTCTTGTGTGTGTGAGTGTGTGTATTTAGAGGGCGAAGACGGTTGTTGGGAATATTTCAGGTGGAGGTGG
This sequence comes from Aphis gossypii, assembly GCF_020184175.1. Classification (NCBI taxonomy): domain Eukaryota; kingdom Metazoa; phylum Arthropoda; class Insecta; order Hemiptera; family Aphididae; genus Aphis; species Aphis gossypii. Next base: position 84,179,775 of record NC_065531.1, read on the forward strand.
AGGAGGCGGTGGCAAATGGTATAGTTGTAGTACATGTGAGATGTTTTTTTTCTCTTATTATTATTATCATTATTTATTATTTTGGTGAAGAAAGATAGGTCGAAAATTTTTTTTTAGAAAAAAAAAATATACACACAACACATTGGTCTGTATAAAATACATACACATCACACACATGAACGATATTTTGTGTACACGTATATGTATATAATATAATAACATGTATAATGCGCGGACGGGATAAACGTGACCCGGTAATAACGCGTCGAGTGATGTTCTAATGATAGTGTCCGCCGGTGTGATGACACGCTGCCCGCTGCAGTATACTAGCGCGAGCCCGGGTATACATTATATACCTATATTATTATTATGTATATGCGTATTTACCTCGTTCGATAATACCTATATACATGTATTCGTTATACCTACCGTGGGTGCTTGTGTGTGTACTTATATATATTTTGTACCGAAGTCATTGCTGCCCACAACCCGACTCATTATATCCACCGACGACGGAGAGTCCGCACAAAAGCGCGTACCGTTTCTACCTATATTATGTATATTATACCGCGGTTCGAAAAGCGCACGGTCGCCGCGGACGAAATGGTCGTATTGTGGTATTGTAGACTTGTAAAATAAAAAAACCGCTAAAAAATTTAATGGCCGGTGAAACGTGTAATAATATTTTTGGGTCTCGCGAATCGCGGTCGCAGTTCTCAAAATCTCCACGAAACACCGCTTTATATAATATAATAATAACTGGTGTGCCGCAGAGTTACACGATTTTCCCGACTTGTTAAATGTAGCTATAACGATGACGGTCGCGGCTTTCGAGCACTTCGCATAACCATATAACGATGCGTGTTATATAGTTAGGTAACATAACACATTTTTAATTTATGTTTTTACGATCTATTTCCGTTATATGTGCTAGACGTGTGTCGAAAAACATAAAATTAAAAATTACCTACCTACCGTTTTCCTAAAATAAAATAATTAAAATGTTTTGCAAAATATAGATGTATAATATAATATATATGTGTAAGTAATAGTGTGAATTTGATGTAAACCGTCAAACATATTATTTTGTATGTTAGAAAAAAAAACTGTTTTAAATAAAAGTTCTAACATTTAATGTAAATGCGAATAAGAAATATTTCGATCGATGTTGATTGATATTAATAATTATTTGATAAACCGCCACGGGCAATGGATGTTTATTATAATATTTATTTTCTCATGGAAATGCACCTTGAAGATAATTGGATACCAGATTTTATCAGTTATATTCGTTTTTAATTATTATTTTATTTAGTCGTTAGACGTTAGACGTCTAATTTATAATTACGTGTTAATTTATATTTAAATAATTCAAATTTTATATTTGTTGTATTAGGTAATTTTTTTTCGATCTATTTATTTTGAGTTGACGGTGGCATTCCGTCAGCTGTTAATATAATATTGTATTTATAGCTTTATTTTTTTATGCTTTGCTAATAAGCCTTCATTTATCAATGGTGTTTTTTTTTATATTTTTTTTTTTTTCATTTCGGTATGGATCACTGTACGTGCCGTCATTTCTGTGCTCGAGCTTTAGCACACCCTATCGCCGAATCCCAATCACCATTAGTCTACAAAACCTCTCAGTAACGGAAATTCACGACGTACAACTACACTTCGTCGCTGTGAAAAGTAATATTTCCGTTTGATACACGAAAACGCCCCCCTCCACCAATGCTCTATACCAACTAGTATATATTATAGTTTATAAAAAGTCGAAAATAGCACGCCCACTCAACCTTCGTAACGTCGGCGTCGAAATGTTATTATATTATTGTGTTGTCTCTCGATCGTGTCGTGAACCAGTCGGAAACCGTATCCTTTGAAACCCTTATTACGTGTTATTAATCTTGATCTCGTATATCGAACGTTGTTTAATTTATTTATACTCGTGCTGCGTTTCGGGCCCGAGCCGTTTTTAAATCGAAGATCTCGTTCGTAGTTGTAAGGAATAGTAATAATAATTATAATAATAATAATAATAATAATAATAATCATCGTCGGATTATAACAACTGGCCAACGCGCGGCGTGCGTATAATATACCATCGACCGCATTAATCTCGTGATCTCGAATAATTGTATTAAAATTTAAAAAAAAAAAAACAACACACATTGTGTGTAAAACAATAATAATTCATCGTCATGAAATATGGAAGTGTTAAATTATGTTTATTTTTAATTGAAAAGTCACACCGGGCTTGTGTATACCTGACACCTGTACAATGATAATAATAATATGATGTTATTGAACGATTTATTATGTGATTGTATATATTATGTCCGTGTTGTATATAGGTAGGTACCTATGTTGCGTATATATTATTATAAGAAAAACGGATTTCGTGATGATTGAACTTTCTAAGTATTATTAGCGGCGTATATACCGATATATATATGTGTGTATAGATTCGAAAAAATACACGAGAAGGAAAGAAACAACGGAACTCGCGCGAAACGACAGCTCGTTGTTTTAGAATACATCAGATTAAACAGTTGACCTATACACGACCAGCTCGATGTACGTAATATTTATTGTTTTTTAAGTCACTATTATCTTATTCGGCAAGTATAATAATGTATCATTGATGTTACCGGAAGAGTTGAAATCTTTTATAGCCTAACATCAATTTCGTTTTTCCCACAAACAAGAAGTGTAAGGTATATTTATATAATGTATCGCTATAGGGAGTGAAAAATAATAAAATAATATACCGGATGATTCAAAATGAATGTATTTAATTATATAAATATTCAAAATAGAGAAAACGTATTGAAAGTATAGAAATGTTTTTTTTTTTATTATTCAGAAAAATCTAAAATGAATTGTACATTTTATACTTCTTAGTTCTTATGTACAATTTCCGGGATATGATTGGGGGGTCAAGTTTTGAAAATATAATGGGAAATCGTACTTTTTTTGCATAATATCTAATATGAAGATATTTTTGTCATTCATTTTAATGAATTATTTAAAACAAAAAACCGTTTTCAAAATGGATTAAAAACATTATATAATATGATTTTATTTGATAAACTGGCCGTAACATAAATTTTGAATCGCTCGGTATTATAATATAGTACGCTACGCGATGACACGTCCTGTTTATAAATGATATTCATACACAGATATTGTGCGTTTCAACGTGCATATTGTTATATGTATATTTGTGTTATATTTACCTACGATGTATTATATACATACATATAATTACACAGACATACACACACATTGTGTATATATAATATATAACTATGCTCGCTAGAACAATCCGTTCGACTGTCTGTTTGTAATGGACCCGTTACGGCTGGACGTCGTTGTGTTGGTGATAATGCGTTCTGATATATTACTGCCCTAGAGACAAAATAACTTCGCGCCGAATTCGCTAAATGTAATCGGTTTTTCTCAAAACAGAACGGTCTTGATGGCTACGGCGTCGGCATACAGGTTTTGTATTATTATTATCGCGTTTAATATTAATTTTTTATTTTTATCGCGCGTAAAACCTATATCTACAGTATACCTAGTACCTACCTATATTACACTCATCTGACATTCGCTGTTTATATTATACTGATTTGAATGTAGTCGTCGTTCTATTTGACGAAAATTTATTGACGTTTTAAATTCAGACAAAAAATAATTGAATTCCGGCGTATTGAGCATATAACTTTGGGTGTAAAAAAAAACGCATAAAATAATGATTAAAACCGATTGCAGAGTGCTTACGACGAATAGCATTCCCACTTTGAAATGCCAGACATTATTCATTGTTAATTATTATTAGGTATTCAATATATTTGTAAATATATATATGTAATTGAACGCGCATTCCACAACCCTTTATTATTTACACTCCTCGCGCATAATTCCTAAACGGACATCGGAGCAATTGTAGTTGGGTCGGATATCGACTACTTTTTATTTTATTTTATAGTAGATAAGCAGCTCCTCCGCACGATCTACCTCGAAACACTTCGACACACTACCAAAAATCGTTGTTAAACGAGTATAGGTACATGGGATTTACATTTCGAGTTTGAAAATTATTGGAAAAACAATAAATGTTTTTGTGGTTGTATAATAACCTTCTTACGCAAAATAATAAATGTTTATCTTTTGTCACGCCCAGTTCAAACGTATCACTGAGAAATAGTACACAGGTACAACTATATTATCGATGAGCAAACACGCTTGTATATACACAAATATATATTTATTTCATTATTTGCTTAATTTTTACCATGCTTTTCGTTTGTTAACGTAATATTACATAGACATACCGAACACAGGTTGTAAAATGTACATATTATAATATTGTATATATAGACAGTGTGTTATTGTCATTGACGGTATGTTGTGTTTCGTAGAATCCCCCTCCTGCCTCAATCTCTTCTTTGCTTGTATCCATTTTTTTCTATTAAAAAAAAAAATATTAATAATAATAATAATATATATCCGTTCACGTCTCATTACTCACGGTGAGCCGAGAAATCATGTTACATTCGAAACGCCACGAGGGTTCGGAAGCCCCGGGGAACGGGTTTTTTGGCTGGAGAGCCTGTGTTTTAAAAAGTGTATAATAATATAAAATATTATATTATTACAAGTCCTTAGTATACATTTAGCTCGTTAATAATACATAATATAGTAAATTTCCTACGCGTGTTGTGGCCATCGATCGACATGGTTTATATAAATATATCGCATATAATATGTACGACGTTCAGCATCGTTCGGTGCATCACCATCACAGATTATGTGTCGCACATGTTGAGTACATGTGCAGGTGGAGGGGATGAATGCACAATTTTAGGCGTATCGTATGTAACGTTCTGTATAGGCAATTTCACTTGGAGTATCGATTTTCGATATACCTATTTGGGTACATAATATATTCAAAGCATATATTATATTTATAGCACTTTGTGTTGTATGAAGAAAACCGAATGAAATGGAATAAAAGATTTTTATTTCGAGTACATGAAATCAGAGTCTCTTACTTAGGGTGGGTTATTTTTAATGAGAAACGTGTAGGGGGATGAAATATGTGAACCGAAAAAAAGGGGCGAAATGGCTCCCCTTGAGCTTCCACTTCCACAAACCGACCATGGGTACACAAACTGCTGGGTATATAATTTTGCTATACAAAAATCGTAGGTATACCTACAGGCTACAACCAATGTGACGATATAAACATATTTATAAATTTATAATCATTATTATTATTATGTATATAATTAATATTTTAAATAGATGGTTGTACATCAATCTAAATAGTAAATACATAGGTATACGATGTATTTGATAAATTGTTTTCGATTCTTGAGCATTTTGCAGTAATTTTATTTTTTTACCATGTCAGTTTTTAGCCGCACCACTTATTTCTTTTTTATTAAAATACATTTAGTCCATATAAAAATATTAGTGTAAATACACGTCACAAAAAAAATTAAATTTTAATATAGGCCCTCAACTAAATTAACAAAATACAGAATAGTCTACGAGTTTACCTTACTTTACCAATTTACATGACTGTAGCATGAATATCCGCAAGTGTGACACTGGCCTACAGGATTATGATGATAATTATTATTGTTGTGCGTACAACATAATATGCAACAATATTATGTTTCTTTTCCTTCACAAACACATACACACACACACACAAACATACAAACATACATAGGTACATGTACGTCCCTGCATGTGTCTCAGTATAAATATATTCCAACTATCAATTATTAATCAAAAATGTATCATTGTGATAATAATTTCTAGTACACATTATAATATTTTCTGAAAATATAATAAAAATAGTATGCTGTCTGAACGGTAACAACTCGGCATCGGTCCATCGGGCTGCTTTTTAAATCAGACATGGACAAATGCCCATCTCACCCCCCTCCAAATGACGACACTGAAATAATAACAAAATAATGGTATGTATATATAATATTATAATCGTGGCCTCATACTGTTCCAACAGACGTTTTGTCGCATTTCGTTTCCTTTTTTTTTACCATTAATTTCTAGGTCACACAATGACTAATGAATAATTAATAGTGATTTGTTTTTATTGCGTTTTTGTTAAAATGCCATACTGATATATTTGAACGCAGTAATGTCGTCAATCGTGGATAACACTTAATGCTGATAACGACTTTTCTGTAAATTTTTTATATGGCCTCGAAATTCGAAAATTACTGAATAAGAGACATTTACATTACCTATTTAATACATTTACAATATATATTTTAAATGCGTTTATGTATATATATATAATATATATATATATTATATATTATGTATCTATGATAATGCTAAACTTCTCTTTATATTGCACGAGCGTTTCGTATTATATTTTTACGATCGTACCGATTTTTTTTCTTCTTCGACTGCTCGTCAAACGCATATGTAAAATCTGGGGACGAAGTCTCCATACGTTCGTTTATAGTCGACAAGACGCGTTTGTCTAACACTATAAAGTCCATGTCGGATGTGTGTTTTATTATGACGTCCGTTCGACATGCGATGTATTCGTATCGAGAGTGACCCATTATAACGTGACCGTACCGTTTTATGACCAGTGTTTATTTAAATATATATATTTTAATAGTGTTTATCTTAATAAACGTATTCTCATTTTTATCGTATTATTTTATACTTTCGACTTGTCGTATAGAGATTGTATTATTCACGTTAACTCGTCTATATATATATAAATAAACGAAATTGTATAAATAAAACAAAACGAAAATGTAAATTATACATATATATTTTCTATTTCATTGGCGTATAACTGTCTTTTTTATTATGTGAATACATTATAATAGCTTAACTCGGTCCGTAATAAAGACATTTTAGAATCGATTATGAATAATCCGACGATTCTCAAGCGTAACAATTTAAGTCGGGAGAACATCGATTATTGTTACTCGATGAATAAAATGAAAAAAAAGCTTTCTAAAATTATACATTTAAAGTGCACTTATACCGTTGTTTTACATATTTATATACTGTACTGTTCGTGAATAAATTAGAAATTAAAAGCATGTAAACAATTGTAGTTGGACTTAAAAAAAAAAGGATATTATACATTATATATGTATATGTATGTATAGGCATATGCATGTATGCATGTATGTATAGTGGACGTCGTCTTCGCGTGCGATAAAAAAAAATGTATTATAATAGGTCGACTAAAAGAGAAAAAGTTGGTTTGTCGGCCGACTTTTTACCATCCAAAGGTAAATATATTTATATACACATGTGTATTACAGTATAGTAATAATATATCGTCGCCGCGGGTGCAGGTTCAGACGGAATTTGAGATGTGCGTTCGTACATTGTATGCACACTTCCTGTATACCTATTTGTATGTACTTACAGTACTGCGTTATTATTAAAAACTTCTATTTCTTGCATACTTATTGTTTTATTGTTTTCATCCCCTGCGAAGCCATAACAGTGTCACGTGTTTATTTTATCTCGCGGTGATCACGCCTTACAATCGCCGCAGAGTAAGTTTACTGCAGTGTAAGTACCTATACTCTACGGATCGGACAAACGTGTTTCGTATAGGTGCATTATATGATTTCATAATATATAGTTTTAAGTTTTATGTGGTCACTAAATTATAGTCTACAGTGATGTTCCCATACAATACATTTGAAGACATTCTAATAAACCACGGAGTGTCTGTCGATGGGTACACATCTTATATTTTTCTGATAGTCGAATGTAGAAGATAATATCAATGATTATACAGTATTAAAACCATTTTTTTTTAAGTCTGTATAAAACTAATAACAAATATTACGGTAAAATTAATATAAAACGATAAAGTTTATTCCATATATACTCTTCAAAGAAGTCAACTAATTCGTTCCTGCGACAGCCTAAACAAATAGTTTTAAACTTAAAGCTCATTTGGACGACGCAAGTCGAACTTCTTCATCAGTTCTCTCATTCGGTTTCATGTCTTTAACGTTTCCTCGTTTAGTTGAAACGATTAAGCAGTGCGATTGGTTGAGGGGTGTTTGAGGAAGAAAAAAACGATCGATTTCTGCAGAGGACATATAGTAAAAACGCGAAAAACAGATGCACATTTTTCACGACGTATAAGCTATGCACATACGTACAACGTGTGTATTACATAGCTGCGACAAATGTTGCGCCGCCGTGACGGCTGGCAGTATCGTGTCCGTCCATAAATTAGGAAAATTCGGGATTAAATGAAATAAAACCAATTTGCCGGATCGATAACTGCGGCGACTGCAAGCTTAATACCCCAAAATCCCTTTAGGAACCGCGTCTTTTCGTATAATAGTCGTATAAACTGCATATACATATTACCGCAGTATCGTTTACACACACCATTTATACATAAACGCGCGTATCGTTGCAGTCGTCGTCGCTCGGGGGAGATAGTCGTCCGCGGCGTTGATTAATAAAACACCGCCAAAGTACCGTATGTGGATGTGCATATATATATATATATTATTATATTATGCGGTTTTGGTCGTTCGCCCTTCCCCCGTCGCCGCGGCACAATAGTAATAATAATCAGCACACGCACGCATATACACACGTTTTATAGTATTAATAAGATATATATATAATATTATACTCTCCCGTTCGGTTTTATTATTATTTTTCCAGACCGTCTATTCATACCGCCGACGACCAGTCCGGCTGGCTTCGTATAATATAATAACATCTCTCCGGCAGTGCTGCAGTCTCCTGCAGGCTAATGCAGCGGTCTCTCCCTCTACCGCGGCCATACATAGCGTCGTTTAATTAATAGGCGAACGAAATAAATACGAAACTAATAAATTCGAGACGACTACGACGACGACGACGACGACGACTACTACGACATAAACAATACACACACTAGTACACAAATTTATATACATATAGTAAGCAACTATGGCCATAGCGCGTGTATATGCGAGGCGCACGAAGAAGGCAATCTCGTTAACGCGCCGCCGCCGCGCGGTCGTGATACGCCTGTAATTATTGGGGTTGGAGAAATAATAACCCGTGTACACAACACACACACACATACAAACACAAACTTGTATTATAAACATGTGAATTTTATATACCTATATTATACTCTGGCGAGCGGGCGCGCGCGCGAGTGAGCGTGTGTGTGTGTACATTTTTACGGAGTTTCTTTTTCTTTTAAAACGCGTGTGAAGATCGTGAAGACAATCTTGTTTACACAATGCCATTATAAATATAAAAAAATTATACCTATATTGTTTTTTTTTTGAAGAAGAAGAAGAATTGTCTTAGAGAGCGAAAAATAACCGTTTTATTTATATTTATTTTTTTCTTATTGCTTTATATTGTATTAGGACACTTATGTAGTTACCTCCTTAGTCCTTATACTATACACTATTACTACATATTATAATATACTCCTGGCGGAGGTATTTGCCGGCTCGTCGTTAATAGTCACGCAACATGCGGATGCGGAAACGTTTTGTGAGCCCTCTGCTATTTCGTAGCAGATGTGTGGTGCTTATACGCGAGTGTGTGTGTGTGCATTTGTATCATTATTGTGTCCACGTGTCTCGTCTGCCGCTTCCGATATGGATATATAGTAAATATTATAAACTATACTATACGATAAAGGTCACCGCCAGACCTACCGCCGTCGTCGCCGTTGCCACTTTGACGCATTGTCCGAACCAACCCTTTTTAGGGTATGGTTATAGATACACAATATTATATTGGATAGTTGTGTATTAATATTTGGAAAAACATTTACCGAGAGAAAGAAAAACCACCACCATTGTCTACTTATAAACAGGAGAAAATAACAGAATATAATATTCATTTGCGTAAAACTCGACCTCGTCGATCGATAAAAAGAAAAAAGAAAACACTTCAGGACGTGCATACCTACTTATATGTTATGTAAACGTACATATCGGATCGCAAATCATATATGTTTTATAGGTTTTTTTCGTATTCCTTTTAATATTCATTCTTCCAGTTTAACGCACCGACAGTTCTCCGAATTGCACTTTGCCGTTTGTAAACATCCTGCGAAGTACCGGCCGTACCCATACTTATTTGATGCATATACCATGTATTGATGTATATACATAACAATATGTGTACCTATCTTTTTCTTTAGTCGATATGTCTTTATTTAGGTGTTTTCGGTCTCTTTACCGATACGGATCTATATCACGCGATCAGCACTCGGAATACACTACATCACCGCTTCTTTTGCTGTGCAGGCGACCGTGATAACGCCTCGATCGGTATAATAAAATATTGTAGGACACTCGGTGCAGTCACGGTTGAAGTGGTTGCCAAAACTAGACGGTGATGGGTCTTGAAGGGTAGGTAAATATAGTTCAATGTATAATAATGCTGCAGCAGAGGTGTATTTCTGTTTACACGCGCGGAATATGATGTGCAGTTCGTTATTTATATTATATACATTTTCGCGGTATTCGCACCCCACATTGTTGTTTATTGTGCTGTATGAGCAGCGACATTTTGTAATGGGGTGGGGGGGGGAATTAAAAACCAAAAATATTTCATTTTTGATTTTTTTTCCGCATTTATTATATTATATATCCGTGTATTGTACCTGCAGTAAATGCAATATTTTGTTACGTTCCGCTTGATCAATATATACTTCAAGTTATATTTCACGAGGAATCGCATTATATTATAATTATATATAATAATATTCTACATCGGACCGTGTGTTTCGTACGGCTCATTGGTTTTATTTTATCTCTGGACATTCGAGCAGATGTTTAATAATGGGTTTCGTATTAAATATAGATATCGTGCGGCTGACCTGCGCTCAATAATAATGGTTTTAATTACTGCGTCTCGCGGTCATGCGAGAGTACCTATATTTATATATTTATTGAAATATTAAAATGATTTGTGTTAATGATTTCCAAGTAATTATCGTTATAGTCTCGACGACTGTAGCTATTATAGTAACATAAGTTCAGCCTTTTTTTTTTTTTTTTGATATTTTCAACAGCGTTCGCAGTAAAGTTATTTAGTTGCGTGTACTCGTCGCGTGTGTGTGTGTGTAAAATGTTTTGTGTGTTGAGTATTATATGAATATAATATTATTATAGTCGTAGCTAATATTATTATGTTCTAAGGAATGAACAATTTCACTTGATATTCGTCGTCATCGTTGGAACGCCGTGTGGTATGTGTTGAGCTCGTCATCGTCCTTAGAATGTACCTACTTCGCCATCGTCGAGTTGCGCTGCAACACTATACTGTAAAGCATCTATACGACTATACATATACGCGGCGGGACTACTGTATCGCGTGAAGAACGACAATAATATGTTTGGTGACCACAAGTCGAAAAAAAAATTTAAAAAAACGTTTTGTCCGTGTAAATTGACGGAACACATGACGCCACAAACGATATAATATAATATATTGTATGTGTATATGTAGGAATCTACAGTATTTATAATACACTATATCTATATAGTACCCACGCGGCGAACAGACGTATCTTGAAAGGGAGAAAAAAACGGTTTCGAATAATAAGACAGGGATGAAAACGCGTTCCTAAATAGGTACCTATTTATACATATATGAATACGCAGTGAATACAATGTATTCATTATTATATTAACACCGCGTTGCGTAAATGCGGTTTTGGGTATATACCAATACGTACGCCTACAATAGTTTATAAAAATATTATGTACAGTTTTTTTTATTTTATTTCATGTATATTTTTTATTCCGTGTAAACTCGCGTCAAATAAAACGGTACTCTTGAAGAGAAAAAACAGCCAGATGCGCGAGCGTGTGTGTGTGTGTGTGTGTGTATGTGTACAGTATTTCTGCCAACGCCAGCAGGTTGTAATTAGGAGTCGTTGCCGTGAATATTCTCGCGCGGTTCGACGTGCGCCGCGTGCGTTTAAGTCTCTCTGATAACACCACTCGCACCGTTTTCGGTTGCCATCGTCGTTTTTTCCATATAATGTTTATTTACGCGTCGAGCTTAGGCGATAAATCTGAAAAGTTCTAGTACAAATCATGGTACGTGTACCGTATTAGTATATCCGCCGTGTATAAATTGCGCTCGGCATATTATTTACTTTTAAATATATATATACAGTTTACACACCATATAATAAATATAAATATGAATGCATAAAATATACCGTAGGTACGCGTACATATACGACGACTCATTCCGTATAATTAACGATGATTTATTTGCTCATGCTTTAAACGGCGGAACTCGCGAGTCGTCGCCGCCGCCGCGGCCGCCGCCTTGGGCAACCATTTCACATACACTGTTTTGACTGTTCTTTTTATTATTATTATTACTCTCCTTATATTTTTCCGACCTCGGAATAGGAATTAAATAGCTCTTTGTAAAACATCCCGAACGTAAAATGTAAATATAGACACATATTATAACCTATTTATATTGAATTATTCGAAAGCAAGTGTAACTATTAAAAACGGCGGTTATATTCAGTGCAATTACCCATGTTAACGGTCTGCTCGGGAAATGTCGTAAAAATACACCTTGTAAATTCTTAAGAGAAACGTGAAAATATTAATATAAATAACGTTAAGTTCTCAGTCCTAAATTATTTATACATCACGTGTGTGTAATAAAACTCGGTTCCGAAAAGTGGTTTGCGATTCTCCTTATAAAATAACGTCTCGAGGATTTATTTCCTGCCGTGATCGTGCACGCCCGTCCGGGACTATATTATAATATTGAACAACGACTATGCGTATATAGCGTATAATATAGCTATTTATATTATATTTCGCCAAAGGAGAACTAAAATAATAACAAAACCAACCGTATTACAACCGTACAAGTTTTTTTTGGGAATTGATTAATAACTCTCGATTGTTAGATTTTTTTTGAAAAATAATATATTATACCGCTAAATATTTTGATATACGCGCATTACATTTGGAGGATTTAGAAGATGATCGCAGCGGGACATATAGATTACACGTCAAGCATATCGTTTTACCATAATATAGTAGGGGACCTTTTACCTGCATAAAATACACGGACGACGTGCATAATAATAATAGTAGTAGTAGTAAATTCGGAAATTCCATTAGTATTCATCATAGTCGCACACACGAATAATATTATTATTGAAATCGTTGAGACTTCTCGCGGGTCTATAAAATAGGAAAAATCTGTAACGCACTGCGGGTATTCCGGACATTTTTTTTTTCCGTAAACGAGGATAGTTGTGATACCTGTTATAATAATATATGCGGCGTGTGATGTTTGCGAAACGCGAAAACGACGTGGCAGCCTCGCCGTTTTCGCTCTCTCGTCGACGAACACGATACATCGATCAGTCGTCGGCCGTGTATCAAACCTATTATAATAATACTCGTACCATACCGGTAAGGTGTGATATTATTATCCGAACGAACCGGCTGAAGGACGGGGCGACGACGTGTAAATCGCGACCGGGGGACCCACGAATCTGCAGCGGTCGGCAAACGAACGGCGTGCGCACCATCACAGTATATTATTATTATTATAATGTAAAATAATACATATATATATATATACAGACACGGAACGCACACAACTATATATACTATATTTATTAAAACAACAGTACTTACACGCGCATTTCCATTGTATTCGTCGGGCCTCGGCGTGTATAATTAGACCGGACCGGCGTAATAAAACGTGCGTTGCACTCTTATTTTTAATTGATCTCGCCGGGTTCGCTTTTTCCCCGTCGATACGACGATACACAATATTGTAATAATATTCTGCAGCGCCGCGGTCGAACAATGGTTATTTTCTCTGGGCGCGTGTGATGCGCGCATGTGCTATCCGCCGGACTCGTGCGATTTATGTGCACTTGCACGTATAATATATATATATATACAGACACGGAACGCACACAACTATATATACTATATTTATTAAAACAACAGTACTTACACGCGCATTTCCATTGTATTCGTCGGGCCTCGGCGTGTATAATTAGACCGGACCGGCGTAATAAAACGTGCGTTGCACTCTTATTTTTAATTGATCTCGCCGGGTTCGCTTTTTCCCCGTCGATACGACGATACACAATATTGTAATAATTCTGCAGCGCCGCGGTCGAACAATGGTTATTTTCTCTGGGCGCGTGTGATGCGCGCATGTGCGCTATCCGCCGGACTCGTGCGATTTATGTGCACTTGCACGTATAATATATTTATAAATATGTATATAATAAAAGTGTGTAAGTAAGGTACGTACTTTGATGTGTATAAAATGTGTATGTATTATAGTTTTTTTTTTTTTTTTGGGACCCACTGGGAATCCGCCGGGTAGGCACGATAACCGAACACCGGCAGGACCGGTTTGATCGACGCAGGTACCTATATATAATAATATCTGTATATATATATATGTATAGGTACGTGAATCATCCGTTTTCGTCTCTCGACCTGCAGAATGCAGATCCGACTGTTGCAGTGTAGTATGTACCCGTGTTGAAGCCGCGTCATCGTTTATAGCGCGATCATACGGTGTACAGGAATTCTCCTTAAGCCCTCGATCGCCGCGCTCCCCTTTTGTGGAAAAAAATAAATAACGATGATAATATATAAAAGCCTCGGTGGATTATTGAAAAGCGGAATAGAAAAAAAAAAACTCTGATTTATGTACATATACGCGGGCGGCGTGGCGTATATAATAAAACTAATTGAAGACATTACGAGCCCGAGGGGAAGAAATGGCGAATCAAAAAAAGGGGTGCAACCCCTTAAAGCGGTCGCCGTTCGCCGGGGGCCCTTGTCGGAAATGGCGGACACGAATTTCCACATACACGCACACCGGTGCGGGGTGGTATTAAATGGCTTTTTGTTCGCCGGTAATTCGTTTTTAAAAACAAGTCTGTGTGTAATATCGCGCGTGTGCCCCTTTTTTTTATATTTTTTACAATTAACCCACGTGGTCCGTTTAACCCGATTTCTCAGACGTTGTCTCTCACTAATGAAATATTATTATTAAATTGCTGCAGCCTGACCCGAATCCTTTCCTACCCACATTCTTATACCTCCCGACGCGTATATTTATATAATAATTATAGTATTGTCGTCATAATAGACACCGAAAGCGTTACCGTTTACATGAACGTGAGAAGTGTAGATAAAAATAATGAAAACTATTATACAGTTTCCAATATAATATATTGTACGATATTATTATATAATAAAGGCGTTCGGATGAGCCTCGGTCGATTGTTATGAGGTTTCAATTGTTCTGGCCGGGCGTTGATGGATTCTCCTACAATGATGGTGCTCAAACAATAATAATAAAATATTATTACGGCGCGGCCACTAAATTAAAAATAAATGAATTACAAATGTTATAGTTTATTATATCGGCATTCGAACGTCGTAAAATTAATCGAAAGCGATTATCGTTTCGGTTTCGTCTATAGAACCGTTTTTCACGTTGTACACGTACGGAAGGATTTCAAAATTCTTAACGAATTTACAAGTCCGACTGTAATCAAAACGCGATACAATATACATCATATATTGCCAACACATGACCGAGATTTTCAAGCGTAAAAATATTATCGTTATTATCATCACAAACGGTATAAGGACGAAGCAGCTTTTCCGTAATATTTTGTTGTACCTACTCGCATTTCGTTCATTATGTTTCGGTCGGACTTATATGGGCGCGACTTGTTTCCTGCAGACGACGGGTTTTTGCCGTGACACTAAAAATAATGAAAGGAGGAGACAACAACAATAATGATAATAACAAGTACGTATATACAAAACCACTCAGCGGTTCGGGTAGTGCGCCGGGTTCGACATGATAGATGAAACGCACCATATGTGTCCGGCGACGGCGACGACGATCATTAACCCAACTCTGTGGGGCATATATTTTCTCGGGGCAGCCATCATCACTTTATGTATTATTATTATTGTACCGCGCTGCGATTTTAACGCGCATCGAAGAAAACGTTGTCATTAACGGGTGGCAAAATAAAAAGTTTAATAAATCAACCTAAACCCGGCCGACACAGCGCAATATAATATCGTACGGCACACATCATAGATATACGGCGTTGTCCTACTATAATATATTTTACCTATATATTTTATTTTGTGCATTTTTTGGGAACCCCGGCGTGCACATTCTTCAGGTGTGATTCCGGACTGCCTTCTCGGGACGACGTTAACGACTGTTGCAGTTGTATATTATATGTATACGCGTATATACCTATACGTCTCGCTGAACTGGGCCATCTCGCGCGTACCTATATATACGTTTACCGCGGCAGAGATGGAATATTATTATATTATACATATAGAGAGACGATCAGCGAGAGAGAGAGTGTGTAGTGGTCGGCGAGAGAGAATGGACTCATAGATATAGTAATATTATGGGTGTATACATGTATAGTCCCCGCGCCGCCGACCACTAATCATACTCGGGACGGCGGCGTGTTCCGGAGCAATAAATTGCCCGGTCTAAACAGCACTGGGGATCGTTGCCCAACGTGTTATTACTGTTCCGCTAATCAGTTTGATCATACAAGCATAACAATCATCCGTCCACGTCGTTATAATACTGACTCGCGAGCAGCTCCGACGGGGCGGGCGGTTGGACGGCAGAGAGAGAGAGAAAGAGCTAGAGCGAGAGAAGAGTGTTGAGCGAGACGGAAAAACACGAGGAGGATCATAAAAAAATAAAAAAAAATGTATAAAAACCTACAGCCGATATTATATACGATTTATATACGTATAACGCGCGTACAAAATATATACTTACGTCGGGTTTATGCCGTATACCTCCTCGTACACACGCGCAACAGCGGTACACGTCTAATAATATGTATATCGTTTTTGTTTTCTCGCATTGGAAATAAATCACAATTCACAACAAAGGTGTACCTGTAATATGTTTATATATATATAATAAAATGTATTACACGTATAGTGTTGTCATTCGTCGGTTGTGCCTCTGGTGAAGAAAGTGTCTCGTGACGATAGCCTTTTACGGGTCCAAAAAAAAAAAAAATAAATAAATAAGAAAAAATGCCGTTGACGATGACGGTTTGCGCGCACACAGAAGAAAATAATATATTACAATTTACCGTGAGTTATTGGTCGGATTATCATCGGGTCGTCGAACACAACGAGTTGATAGCGCCGGCGGCGGTGCGTCGTTGTCGCAGTCCGTAAAATGAACGTTTTATGGAAAAAAAAAAATGTTTCAAAATTTGCGCTTTACGACTGTAGCCATCATCGTCGTCGTCGTCGTCGTCGTCGTCGTCGCCGCCGCTGTGTATTATATACCTTAAACCATCCGAGAAGAATGTCGTTTCGCCAGTTTGACGCCGTAGGCGAATTTAGTTTTTTTTTCGACTTTTACCGTTTATCGAATACATTATAAGTATAAAATGTATAATATAATGTTATACCTACGTTACGTTTTTATTTTCGTTCTCCGAAACAATTACACCGGCCAGGATTATCATCCTGGGCCGGTTCACCGATCTCCTCCTCGTGGTCATCATCATCGTCATCATAGTCGTCGTCGTCGTCATCGGTGATCAATGGTCCTTGGTCGTCGTCTGTGACATTTCGACTCGATCAGATATAATAGGTACACCTTTCTCCCACCACCACCACCCATTTCACCCACAACTCGAGCCGGGTACACGATGTGTCGTACGGGGCCGGTTATTGTTTCTCGTTCGTGCGCTACGAAATACTCCGCGGGGCCGTCTCGGAGATGAATGATGATGATGATGATGACGATGATAATACCACGATGATGATATACCCGGCGGAAAACCGTGTGCAACGACATTGCCGCCTATCGTACAGTATTTGTACGTTACACGCTCGTCTTGCTAGGTACGCAATAATTTAATATCGACGAATACGGTCATGATGTCATTACACTTCTATACCTAATGGCTTATAATATACGCGTACAACACAATCCGACCGCTAACGCGGCAGTGATTTGTACCGAGTAATCATTTGTACCTATGTACAATACATAAAGGCAGCTTAACCTTTCTTTTTTGTCGTAACCGATATCGATCCCTAAGGGCGATTTCGAAAACGTAAACCATTAAACGATATTGCTGTAAATCTATTCAAAAACAGTTTTTAATCGCATTCGCAATTTATTTTTTTCATACCTTTTTGAAACATTACACACGCATACACACATGTACGGTTTATATACTATATAGTCTTATATTATGTATGGATAGGTAATTTTAAATAAATAAATAAAAACAAAGACGAATTTAATTATGTTTTTTTTTTATTATTCGCTGGGTTCTCGATATTTTTTTGAGTACCAGTCAATTAAATTAACAAAAATATATCACAACAATGTTCTAGTACCTAGAAGTTTATAGTCTTCATTGTAAGAAAATAAATAAAAATAATAATAATATATAAAAAAAACAATAGTAAAAAATGGCATTGTTTTTAGTATACGTTTTCAATCAAAACGTAGATTTTACAATAAATCGGGTTAATAGTTATAAATATAATACTATCAAACATACAAGATATTTCTTAGACTAGGTAACTAACCCCGCGATATATCTCAAAAATCGTAATTTAACTCTTTGTCAGCAAATAACTATATCTTATGTGTAGGTACATGGCAACTCTCTTGTTTAAAATTTAATCTGTACATTTTTTTATGCATATTTTTTCACCTCAAATAATAAACTTGTATAAAACATAAATTAATATAGGTAGTTAAAAAAACACACATAGATTTACGTTCAAAGAGTTAAATTAATTTTAATACATATTTATTAAAGGGCTAAAACACGTTGGAATTTAAGAAATAATAATTTTAACCTAATAGTAATGACTGGGAGGACATTTTATTTATGGTCTTTACATTTTATTTTACAAAAAAAAGAAAAGTTTAAAAAAAGGTTATAAAAGAAACATCTTAAACTTAATCGTAAAATACAATAATTAATAATTATGCAGGAGTGGTAGGCATTTAAGCCTTATATACACTGTACAAATACATATTTGTTTTTTGTTTTTATTTTTATTACAAAATAGTCACTATCTAATATCACAAATTTAATTATTAGGCAAGATAAGTTTTGAATTTTCATACCGTGTACTATATATGTATGGCAAGCGGTCTTGAGTAGTTGTTGTGTACCCCTCTGTGATGGTGATGATGGTGGTGGTGATGTTTGTGATTGATTGCTTTCGGCCTCTGGATGTTAGGGACGTCCGGAAGGGCGAATTTCAGCTTCTCCCAGAAATGTTTGTCGCCCCACTGCAGATATGAATTAGTCTTGAGGTAGAGTCGGATATCCGGATCTAAGTCCTTATTGGGCACCTCTCCAAGTAATATAACGATCAGTCTCTTCCTCTTGTCTCGGAGAACTTGATGATGTGCTGATTTAAATTCGAATCGGCACCACTCCGACTTGATGAAGTTCTCCGATAGCACCATTATCGTGCGTTTGGACGATTCGACCGCCTGCACGATTGTGTCGGATATGTAACCACCGGCTGGAAACTCTCTGTAGTGCAGACACAACTTATACGACGGGTCACCGTTTTCCAATATCGGCGCCAGTTCTTCAATAACGAACGCCTCGTCTTTGGAACTGTAGCTGACGAAAGCGTCGAATAACTTATCCCGCTCATCCATTTCGAACTCGGTGCTTTTGCAAAATATTCGAACGCCAAATCTTGAATGACACCAAACTTTCATTTCGTGTCGGAAAACATACACCATCATGGCGGCGACAATTATGAAAAACACTGCCGAAAACGAAACTATCAAGATCGGTATGTAATCCTGAATGTCCGGCCTTTGGATTATGGTCTTGGTCGGCACGGTCAGGTTACCGGAGTTGAGAGCTCCTTCGATAGTGTTCGACGACGTGTTCAACGGTTTTTCGACCGACGAAGGAGTTGTAGGCCCGCAAACCGTACCGTTGTCGCTGAATATATTGTACCCTCCCGAATGGTCGAGGCAACGGACTTGTTCGGCGTCCACCACCGCGTCGGCCGCGTATTGTAGGAACTCTTTCATTTGTTGAACGAAATCGCACGCGCAACTCCATTGATTTTCAGCAAGCGTCAGATGGGTGAGCGTCGGCGACAGTCTCCACACTGGGAATTGAGCTATCCGATTGTGGTCCAACCGAAGTATGGTCAGCTGTTGTAGAAAACGGAATGTTGTGCTATTTATATACGTTATACGATTGTGGTTTAAATAGAGCTCTTTGAGCTTGTCCAGCCCGTAAAACTCGTCGCCGTACAACGTGGATATACGGTTGTCGTCCAAGTGTAGCACTTCTAGTTCCTTTAGTCCGTGGAATGTTCTATTTTGTACGCGCTCCACGTTCGACGAATTCAAGTAGAGAACTTTTAAGATTTTTCTACCCAAAAACGTGTGTGTGCTCAAAGTCTTGATGGTATTGCCGTCCAAATATAGGACCGTGGTGTTCATAGGTATTTTTTCCGGCACCCTGTTTACGTAACCAGCACTCGAACAGTCAACCACGTTCGACGTTGAACTAACACTATGGAAACACGTACAATTCGTCGGACATATCATTTTGCAATCGCACGCGTCGAAATCGCAACAATCACAAGTGCTACGTTTCGCGCACTCCATGTCGTATTGGCACAAAAACTGTTCTTCGGACGCTTCCTTCAGCAGTACCCTGGACTCGCCCCGGTTGTATATAACCTCGCACGTGGCCGTTTCCAAGTCGACTAGTTTTGGTTTATTCCGATCGGGTTCGACACTATACGCTTGTAGCCATTGCATCGAACAGTCACAAACGAACGGATTGTTGCCGACCAAAAACTGTGGCATAGCTCGACCCGCCGGGACCGTCGA
Organism: Aphis gossypii; assembly: GCF_020184175.1. Taxonomy (NCBI): domain Eukaryota; kingdom Metazoa; phylum Arthropoda; class Insecta; order Hemiptera; family Aphididae; genus Aphis; species Aphis gossypii. The sequence goes on from NC_065531.1 coordinate 84,200,751, forward strand.
TATCCTTAGCGATTGTGGGTTCAACGTTTTTAAACGGTTGCCGGTCAGATCCACTTGCGTGAGATTCGGTTTCTTGAAAAACGCGTACGATTGTATTTTGGAAATTTGATTGTTGGACAGATAAAGATTTTGAACTTTATCCGGAATTGAACTACCAGTAACTTCAGTCAATTTATTGTTACTGGCGTCGAATCCGGTCAGTTGTGTTTCCAATTCGTAGTGATTTCCAAGTTCGGTGATTTGATTACCGTGTATGTCTAACCACTGTAAACCCGTTGGTATTAAAGCGTAGTCGAACCATTCTAAGAAGTTTTCCGATATGTTTAACCAAACGAGATTCGACAGTTTGGAAAATAGACCACCGACATCCCGTAAATAATTTCCGTCCACCCTAACCGCTACCAGTCTAGTGTTATTGTCAAAGGTACCGGCCTCTATTTTTTGGATTTTGTTATTGGCGAGGTTAATTAGATGTAGTTCTGGTAATCTATCGAAAACGCCCTTTGAGACGTTAGATATTTGATTTTTCAACAGTTTCAACCCGATCAGCTGACTCATGGCCGGAAACGACGTGTTAAATATATCGGTGATCTGATTGTAGCCCAAATCTAATGTTTTGAGATTAGGAATGTTATTCAGGACCGCCGGTATATCGTACAGTTTATTTCCGTTGAGGTGCAAGTATTCCAAATCGGTAGAGTTCCTTAGCGCCTCCGGATCGATGTACTGTATTTGATTGTTATCGAGTGATAGTTGGTTTAATGAGGGCAGACCGTCGAACGTGAACTGATCGATTCTAGTCAATTTGTTGCTGGAAAGCACCAACGTTCTCATCTCTATCAGCGACGAAAACACGTTCTCCGGCAAGTACTGAACACCGTTATTATCCAGTCGTAACGAGCGAAGCCGATACAAATCTCGAAATATCATCGCGTCCAATTTTGTTATGTTGTTGTTGGACATGTTCAAAAATACGAGGCGCACGAGACCGGTAAACGTGGCGGCGTTCACCCATTCTTCGGTCAGCTGGTTTTCGGACAAGTCCAATACCAACAGCCGAGATAGCTCGTTGAACAGTCCGGGCGCGAGCACGTTGATAGTATTGTTCTGCAGATACATCTCGCGTAAGTCGCGGGTGTCCGCGAACAACTCGGGTGCCAGGTTGACCAGCCGGTTGGAGGCGATGTTCAGCACGGACAGAGCGGACAAGCCGTCAAATCCGTGGTCACCTATAACCGATATCACGTTGCCCTGCAAATTCAAGTCTTGCAAGTTGGTCAGGTGCGAAAACACTTGCGAGTTGATCGAATCAAAGTTGTTGTAAGACAAGTCGAGCACCTGGAGGTTGGCGCCGCACTTGTGCTGTCCGGACGAACCGAAATGAAAAAGCTCGAGATGCCGGAGTCGATTCCGCGTGAGGTTTAAGTAGACGAGATTCTGCAGCGAGCAGAACACGCCCTCCGGGAGCTTGGCAATATTATTGTGGCTCAAGTCGAGCCGCTCGAGCATGTTTAGCTCCTCTAGGAACGTATCGGGCTGTACTTCCATGTTTACAGAAGTCCAGTCGTTGTTATGCGTGACAACCGTGAGGTTGCGCAACTGCCGGAGCCCGCGAAACGATTCGCGGCCCAGGCTGTTGAGCTTGCACGAGTCGATCGTCAACTCCCTAAGGTCGATAAGCGTCTGGAACGTGCCCGAGCCCAGCGAGCTGAGCAAGTACAACTGCGAGTTGCACTCGATTTTCAGCTTGACCGTATACTGCGGCTGTATTATGCTAAAATTGGTCTTTTCCAGCTCGGAGTTCATGGTCCGCACACGGCAGTGCAGAGCCACCTCCTGTTCGTCGGACACGGTCTGCGACGCGATCGTCTCGTCGCCGTACGCGGTCACGGCGAGCCACTCGCACTCGTTGGGCGGCTTGTGCCGGAGCGTCTTGCTCAGCGACGCCGACATGACCAGCAGCACCGAGCTGACGAGTACCGCGGCGGACGTTAGAGCCATGATAGCGCGTTATTCGGGATAGGAGTCGTACACGCGCACTCTAAGGGGTCGGAGAACGCAAGGAAAACGCGTTCGATCGCCGTCACCGCCCGGACACCATTTGCGATGTGCGATCGCGGAAGAGAGACATCAACGAACGGGCATGGTGGCGAGGCGGTTGAAAATAGAATATTTTAATATTATGTCTTGTGCGGGAAGAAAATTTCTACGAAAATTCACCACCGACTTGGTCGTCATGCGCGCACTCGAAAAACACACGCACTCACACCCGACATTAGCGCACGGAACACACGCCGTAAACAAAACGATTTTTATATACGTATTATTATCGTGATACGATACTATATTATTATTATTACTATTACTATTATCGTACGGAATAACACGACACGAACACACTCTGAGATACGCGCGCGCGCGCGTAAACACCACACTACGACGGTCGGCAGGCACTCGGAGACTGAATGTGCTGCGGGCGGAACGAGGACTGGTTGCCCGTTTGGTGCACACCGCCGCCGCCGCAGCCGCCGTTCTCCCTCCCTCCACTATTACGCTTTCCGTTCGCTTTTGCCGTGCTGCCGTTGCTGCTGCTGCTGCCGCCAGGGTCGTCTTGTTTTTTTTTTTCCCATTCCGTCGCTGCCGCCGCCGCGCGTACGTGCGTCGTTTTCTACGCGTACACACGCAGTCTGTCTGTCCGTCCGTCCGTCCGTCTATTCACCCGGTACACTTTTAACACCTACTTAACATAGGGCGTCCCCTCCCGCCCGCCCGCCACGGGTCGGATCACGGACCGTCGTCGTTCCGGCCGCCGCCGCCGCCGCTCGCGTTGTTATAAAATATTATAATATTAAATTTTTTTTTTTCAATAAATATCGAAAAAACGATTTTTTTCGTCGGCGTATGTTTTACGTTTCAATAATTATATTTATATTATAATATTATTATGATAATATTGTTTCGTGCACGGCGATGCTGCCGGTGAATTCGGTGGCTGTTATTATTATAATATATACGTGATCGCTATATTATCGGTTATAATAATACTATCATCTCACGCATAAATGATCTCATTTGCGTCCACGTTTTATATTATAATAATGTAGGTATATGTAAAAATATAGTATGCACACGCAATCCAAATATTCGTCGTCGATTTTGAAATTTTCGTTAAACGTTCGGCGTTCGTATGATGTGATTTACCGCAATCGTTAGAACCATTACCCCTTAGCGTGCACGTCGATTTAAAATATTAACTCTAACCGAAAAAAAGAAGTGCTTAAATATAATATTGTAGTAGGTGCTGGCGGGTGAAGAAATAATTTAACTGTTGGTGCGACAAATCTTTCACCGTACTACCGTAGTGGCGTAGTCCACATATTACGCGGAGAGAGCGTTTTTTTATTTATTTATTATTTTTTTTTTTTTGTTCATCTCGCGACGAGACAACCACCGACTTCTGGCGACTTGTGCGTGCGTGTGTATACTGTGCTCTCGAGTGCCGAGTTTTTTCTCGCTTTTTCCCGTCTTTTTTTCTGCACTGTCAACGGCGGCGCGTAATGAACATGACGAGTAGTCGAACACGTTATATTGACGAGACACACGTTGAATTATTATCGAACTGACTATTATAAACGACTTTACAATAGTATAACAACTCGGTTATTTCTTTCCGCAGTACACCATATCATAATGTTTACAATAATGTCGGCGGATGACTTAGATTTTTAATTCCGTTTCGGTTTTCTATTTTTTACGAGTCTCTCATTTTGTGTATATAATACGACCGCGACGCGAAGCTGTGCTTCGAAAATAATGTACCTACATTATATTGTTATAGGCACGGCTTGGTATAACGCTCAGCGTGTGTTAAAATCGATTAAAATTTAAAATATATTATTCTCGCGGTATCTCATTATTGTAATATTATTATGCTATTTTGTCGAGTGTGTAACAAAAAGGAATATTTTCATCAGAGAAATATATGGTGTTTGGAAAAACGATAAGAATAATGAGTTGTGTGAGTGTGTGTATGTATGTATAATGTATATAATATATTGTACAAGGGTACAAAAACTAATTTCGTTCTTGTAATTCAAACGGTTGACTGCGGTTGTCCGATCGTTTGTCGTTTATTTATGTTTTAAATAATATTTTTGTATAAGGTATAATAATTATTCATAGGTAAAACAGGTACATATACAATATATATGTACACGATGTTTATTGAAGCACTTGGTGTTTATATAGTATTGTGTGACTTGCGATTTTAAAACATTTCCCCAAGTAATATTATATATTATTATACACGCGGTCCCTCGAGGACCGTCATTGTACTTATGTGTAACCATATTGGAAATCGCATCACCGTGTGCTACATTTGTTCTGCTATAGGTCCCCCCTAAACCCGACTTTGTTTCGTTTGACGTGCTCGCGTATCTCGTACATTAATATTTCCCTATTTATATATTTACGAACGTGATACGTATTGGTATGACGTATATAGTTACATCGGCCCACGGTGTATCCATTTCACCTGTCGATAAGTTTTCTTGAAAATATTTACTCTCCGTCTTGTCCCGAGTGGCCTCCCCGCAGCCCTGACCAATGTCCTTTTATCTAATTTGACGTCTATATATTATCATTACTTTTGTGATGTAGCCAGCGCGCATACTGCACAACTCTAAAAGGAGCCGGCCCGTTTCCACCGGTAGATCGAATGTTCGTTTGGCATTTAGTCGTCGGGAGGGTTCGTATGCATACGAATCATAATTGTATTATAGCTATACATAAGCAGCGCACGCAACAATGGGACAGGCGGTATTCATTATTCCTAACTACCCGCCGCCGCTTACAATATAGGTATAGGGCCCAGTTTTTTTTTCTGGTTCTTTTCTTCTTCCTCGACCCGTGCTAAAACGCACCCCAACCACCTGAATGCACCAGGTGAAGACGACGACGACGAACATAATATAATTTATACACTGTTAAAAAATGCATTTTTAATACCAAACCGCTCGTTGATTTATAACTAATCGTGAGAGACTGCGTGAGTGCCCTCGCTGGAGTGTTCATATCATTAGATACGAAATTAGTGTGGTATTTTTTACGGTCCATAAGTCACTTTTTTTTCGGACGGATGTAAAAAAATAAAGTAAATGCCAATATTATATTCATTCGATTATTTCTTTGCCACTACACTCGGAAGGCTGAACGAATTTCTATTTAGGGTTCTACAAAAATTATGCGTTCCGAGATGCAAGCACACACGCGCACGCACGTGCAAGGGGTTGATAGAATTCAGCTGTTATCATTAGTTAAAAAAATAATTCGAGACGGTAAAAAAAAAACTAAAATACAGTTCGTTCGACTGCAGCGCGTAGTACTATAATGACAGCATTCGGTGACGATTGACATATTTTGTGAGTGCGTGTTATATGAACAGACGAAAATAAACTCATTAAACACTATAGGCCACGAAGTGGTTCAGTAAAAAAAAATAAAAGAAAAAAATAGATGACTAATAAAAATATTTTTAATCTATAGATTAGTCGTATGTGTTTATTATAATATAATATTCCGTAAAGTATGCGTAAAAGAAGACCCTGCGATCTTTTCGTGCCTATATTAAATACATACATATTATATATTTATAATTTATAAAAATATAATAGGCTCTGGCCCGGAGACAAGCGTGTAGTCGTAATTAAATAGACGTTTTTCCTATTTGATCCGTTTTGATCATATTATATTATAATATACATACATGTTATTATATATTTATACATATTATTCTCGCATAGGCTCGCTTCCTCGGAGGCATCGGTACGTTGAACGACAGCGATCTGATAACGATATTATAATGTTTGGTTGTCATTAAACCCACACGTGGGTTCCTGTAATTACAATGCGTATGGGAGGAGTTAACGATGTCGACAACCTTATATAGGTAAAAACAAAAAAAAATATATAAGAAAATAAACATTGTCGAATACACATAATAATAATATATATATAACTACGAAAAATAAAAAGCAACCGAACCGATCTGAACGTTCCTCCCGGCCGCTTGTGTGGATGATTGCGCGGTGGGTGAGGAGGGTAATTAACTGCAGTGATGAGTATCGTCTGCTTCATAGGCCCGCGATAATAGCGATCATACTATATATAATAGCTGCAGTTCAAGACGTCATGGAGGTTGTACTTATTATACCCATCAAGGGGGTTTCGTCCTCGGCGGCGTGTCCTGTGTAATGTGTGACGGTTGGGAAAAGGATAATTTACTTAGATAATTTCGTTTATTTTTTTGTTATTTTATTGGTAGATTTGATAATTGTCCGCTTATATTACATTTAAATATGTCATATAGGTCAAGTTAAACTTAAAAATATGAGATTTATGTAGTTTTTTATTATTACATGCATTAACATTTTTACATTTAGATTCATTATTATCTCCATCGTGTATAATGTATATCATTAGATAATATTATGTTATGTTTAAAATGTTTTAACATTTTTATTAAGTAATACCATAGTATATTATTCAATTCTTTAAAAGCTTAAGTTTATTATCATTTTAACGTTGTATGCATGTATATAAGTTGACCTAAGTAAATATTCATCCCTAATTACTTACGCAATCACTGATATACATAATATTGACAATTATGATTTTGGTTTCAAAATCGTTGCAACTAGGTATTTCTATTTTTGTTATTTTTTTATCCGTCGTACACGTCTAATAACTCATCATGTGTTTAACAATAATTATGCGTATACCGCAGTATAGGTAGGTACACCACGACAATGGTAAATTTGACTAATTTTGTGTATTTTTATATGTTGTATACGTATTTCGTAACTCGTATTATTGTCGAGGAAAACGATACAAAGCGTTTTTAACAGGATTATCGAAAAAATTAAACGCTGTGGCAATAAATGATTCACGTGGATTAAGCGTAGATTTCCTTCGTTTATTCTCCCGTGTATAAAATCGAAAAGGTGAATTGGTCGCTACATAAGAGTAATATTAGTCTATGGGTTGCTATCAGTCGTGTCTTGGTTCGTTTTCAATTGATTACCTGTCTGCCACGGACCATACGGTGCATTCGAGGCGGAAAATCCAATATTCCTATTTAACGAACCCTCGCACGCGGCTCCTGCAGGACATCCTAGATAAGCCCCGCTCAGCGACGGCGGTCACGACCGACATATACATCAGATGCCTCGCGCGACGTCGTACGTCCATTTGTCAATAGCTGCAATGCACATAATTAGATATAACAATAATAATGGTAGGTATGTATACAATGTGTAACAACACGGCGCGTAGTTTGTCTATTTTTAACGGCACCCGTCGCATCACCCTTTTCGCCGACCCGTAAACGGTAATGAGCTTAAACGATAGATCGTCGTCGGCCCGGATAATCGCGTTAAAGCATAATGATTATAATGATATAAAAAAAAAAAAATAATAACAATAATGATAATACACACTGTACGTAATTATATGTCGTATATAACCAACTGTATAATACTGTTGATACAATGATACGCGCGCTTAGTGTCACTGATCGTTTGGAAACGTGTAAAACGAAACGCGGACGTTAATCCGTAGCACTTATACCGCCACATTGCGCACCGCATTGTACCTATAACGAGGTACCATATTTAATAGCTAAATCGTAAGTATACCAAGTTTTGCGGAACATTGGCATGGAGGTATATGTGGCTATCATTATATATATGTCGTTGTATTTTTCTTGATTTTCGGTAAATTACTGCAGTGTACAGGAATATGTGCGGACGAGAGAGCGTTCGATTAATGTAAATTACAGTTTCATACTTTAAACCGGATAGAAAATCGAGACTGAATGAACAGTTTCAAAATATGTCTATAGAAATTTCGATTCAATCTCACTCGTACACTACCGGTCCATTACCCTGAACTCGGGTGTTTGATGTATAAAAGTTCGACACGACCGCGACGAGTATTGAAACTATAATAATAATGTGTACCTGCGACGTACCATAATATTATATGTGTATACAGTACATTAAATTTGTATAAGTACCGGAACGTTATTTTATTAACAAAACGTAGTGTATAGGATGTTGTGGACGAGCGTAATCGATTTTTTTCTTTTTTTTTATAATATACATTAATCTTGTGCACTGTTCGTATACGCGCGTAGGTACCTATCGGTATCGGATGAAATATTGGTTTGTGCGCGTAAGTATTGAAAAGTAGGTTTAGCGCAGGTACTTGAAGTATACGTGTATATAATGTATTGGTATATAATAAAAGCGCACGTAGGCGGTTAATTATTGTTAGTTTAAGTCTCGTATCACTGTAAAAAATAAAATGTTATTTTGGAATGTCATTACATTGACTGGGTAATTTATTTAAGGAAAAAAATTACATAGCGCGCTATAAATTATTATGACTATTCATTGCGTTCTTGACGTTTTGTGGTCTAATAATTCACAATCTATAACTTTATGGTCTAGTTGCGACGCGTGCTTTGACTTCACAAATGTGTCCGTGCACAATTTTAATAATTTTTCATGCATTATATTATAATATAATAATATGCATGTATTATACTGTGTATATACTATATATGTACAAATATATATGTATGTATCGTTATACCTAGGTAAGTACACCGTAATTAAATTCAAATCTTTATACTGTCGTGTCGTCCTATTATAGATGTAACCCAATTCTGTTTGAATATTATATACTATTAATGCAGGTACAATGTACGTTTTTTTATCATTATTTAAATCGGACTCTTGTACGCGAGTATAATGTAATTTCAGTATTTTTTGTAATCTTATTTTAATAGCTGCAGTAAACAATTTTAATTTTTGTACCCTTTTTTTTGTTTTAACAGCATATAATACCACTGGGTAAATAATGATAAATTGCTTATCTTTTTTTTTATTCTTTACTAATTAACACAACTTTTATTTTACACGGTTTATAATATATATTATATGTATAAAAAAAATAATATAGTTTAATACAACTTGCTATAGAGTATTGTTACATAGTCGCAGTATATTAGTATAGATTATAATAATATGCACACACGATGAATAGATTATACGCGATGTTAACTGAGTTTTAAATGTATATAGTTATACTTGCATATAACTAGATATATTATATACGTACTTGACCATAATAATATTACAATTACTAACCCGTTCATAAATCATTCAAACGTAGATACAGTATATAGTTGGTCTAAAAATTCCGACCGGCTCCTAAATCCGTAAATTAGAAAGTGTTTACCATACATGTATGTATAGTAATACTGTACTCGAATATTATAGTAAATTATCGGTTATCCGTAGTCTTCCACGGAACCATGTATTAGAATTATGTATAGGTACATGTATTTAATATGAAAAATCATTAGATAACAGTTATATAGTATATATAAGTTATATTGTAACAGTTATAACAGTTAAGCCTCAAAAAACTTACCCCAGAAAGATGCGTATTGCCGATGACAGTGTATTATGTCTCGCGTATTCAAAACCTTTTCCTAACCCAGTGGTTTTGAAATCCGTAATTGGACATACATTTTTTTGTTAAATTTTTGCTTTCCGACTTAGGAATTACCATGAACTCTATTTCGCAGTTAATCGACAGTCTACTTTATTGCTTAGACATAATATGATATAAAATTATATTTGACTGAGTCCTAGTCTCTTAGCTACGACTCCCGTCGATTTTGTTTCATTTTGATTGCTGCACGTTTTAGTCAACGAACTGTTTTATTTTATAAATACAATGTACGTGAACAGATGTATCATTCATTTTTCAGAAAATTCGAAACTGACGGGCTTATAACAATGTAATATATATGTTATATAGCTATAGAACGTCATTGATTATGACCGTTCGTTGTTAACTCGACTATAATTGCAGCTGACTAAACATCATATTATTATTGTGATATTCGTATTACCTCGTTGAACGCGCTACGATGATAATATAACGACTTATCGTTTGAATAAGTTGTTTAGGATTTCGTCGTACAAGTACAAACTATATAGCAGATGCTTATTTCCATCCATATAACAAATATATATATATATGTATATATTATAGTCGATTAACTGTGGTTTGAGAGTGTCTCTATATATCCTATGCGCGTGTATTATGTTATATAATGCAGGGTCTTTCAAATTGTTTGTGTGACAATAATATATGGGGCTCGCCGCTCGTGCGATTCCGTCAAAAAATAGGAACAAATAAATAATGAAATCGTAATAGACCCGGCTGCTTGTACAAGATACTAGGTTATATATATTATGTATTATTCATCTGCTAGGTGTTCCGGATAACGTACTCTGTCTATTCGTTATAACAGTGAGATCTCACAACTTCAGCGCGTTTTGCAATAATATAATTATTAAGGATCGCACACATGACATTTTTCTGTGCCGAACTATGTAGAGCTCGCGAACTGGGCAACGGTAGCAGGCACCTCCTTCCAACAACACGTGTTGTGTGTGTGTGTGTGCGCCCGTTTATTTGCATCTTCCGTCGTTTTTACAAAATATGCGTATGTGTATCGTCGCCGTAGACATTATATATAGGTAGGTAGGTATACGCTTTTTTTTTCGAGAGTATATTATACACGCGAGCACATCCGTCCAAAATCATAAATCACTACGCGCATACACACTGCACCGCTGGGCTGTCTGCCGAAGAATAATATTTCGTTGTTTAAAAATATCCCATATGCGTATTTACACATATACATATTATTATTATACAGGACGCGCCATTAACACGGTTTTTCGGGGGCGGTGGCCGTGGCTGCGGCGGGGAGGCTATTAACGATATGCAACGTGTTTTCCGCCGCAACAGCAGTGAGCGAATAGAAGATGATGAACGTATATAATATTATATATTATGTACATGTTATGGAGAAGAACACTTAGGAAACACGTGTATGGTACGGAACCCCGTCAACATCCCCGCACAGCCATATAATAATCGCTTAAATCGCGATCTACTTACGCATACTCTGCACGTCAATAAATCAATCTATAATATCTATAGTATAAAAGGCAATGTTTGTGCGTGCGATCTTCAGCTGTACAAGTCCACCGCACCTCAGATTTTAAAATTTGTATTATCCGATATCCGAGCACTTATAGTATTTATTTTTCAACACGTGGATGTTATATATATATAGTTGACCCACAAAAAACAATAATATTTTTAAATTTATATTATATTATCATCGTCATTGGCTATAGAAATAAAATACTTACTCGTATTATGTTTAGATTTTATATTAGACCTGCAATTTATATATTTTGGTAGAAACACTAAAAATTACGGTGTTAAAAATCTCTGTACCTATAGAATTTACATTTGACGAAGTTTATGACGAAACGAATATTATATTTAATTGGCCATCATGGGTAATTGTCTGTTCAGGATCAGCTAGTGTAATATATATATATATATATATACAAATGTAATGGTGGATGTCGATTTTTACTTTTTTTTTATACATATAATATAATAATATATATTTTTTTTTCAGGTACGTTCAAAATGTCCTACCAGTATTAAGGGGTAAGTGCGTGCCCTTCATGCAGAAGTATTAGTTATTGCTTATTAGTTATTACTTTTCAGTCCGTCGACGAACTTAAAACGTTCGTCAGAGATAATAATATACTTTATGATACTTACTGCAGTGACGTAGTGAACTTATAAAATTTCAGGAACTAGCGTTTTGCCTTTCACACTTTTTGCCACTCGCCTTTTCACCGGAAAACCCTTAATATCACAGAAGCATTCGCCTTTCAGACTTCTCCATTATATGCCACGCCACTGCAGTACGCTACCGGACGTATTGTTGGTATAACAATATTAAGAATGATGTAATAACATGTTCGACGTAGGTTTTTTCCGAGAAGAATAAACTACGCTTATTACTGAACTATGTACGATATAATACATATTGTTATTACATATAATATGAAGATGAGACATTCGGTGTTTATGTATTAATAATATTCAAGCGTTTTATTATAAATCGTTCACTATCCGGCCAAGGAGTCGTCTGATAAATATTTACATTTATGTGGAAGGCGTACATAATATATAGTGTTTTAAAAATGCAGGGTTATTCCTTTTTTGTGTAACTTTTACTTGCGTCAGGTGGCTGAACAATTCACAGTATACGTATGGCCGTAGAATATACGACTTTGTATTATTTACATATTCTTAAAATATGGTGTAGAATTATTACACGCTATGGTCTGACTTTTATCGAACCGTATTTTATATATTATACCCCTATGGCTGTATGGACGATTATGAGGATTTGTGTATGTAAATTGGAGAATTGTCGTTTTAGATTATGCCGATATCGCCGCTGCTGTGTGTATATATATTTTACTGAATTATCTTACAAAATCATTATATACACTCAATATCCGCCCGTTCGCGTGATTTTACGATATTTACGTCTGAGTCTATCGATCTCGTACTTAAACATTTCAATCATCTGTTAATAAAATATCGGGTATAATATATTTATTATTTATACTGTATCGTCGATGGAAAAAAAATATATATTATAAAGTATTTTTTCATCGTGACCGTTTAGGTAGTCGTAACCCAATATTTTTATTATTTTTCGTTCGTGGAAATACAATACGGACGTCATACAGGAAATCATTTTTTTTTTTTTTGCAAAAGTCCGTGTGGTTTATGTGCTGAATGGGGAAATCGTAACTATTAACAAACGATCGTCTATGGTCAGCCGCGTATTAGGTCATTTCTGTAGAATTTTGATAAATCATTTATTTTGTGGATATAACAAATGGTTGTTTTCAAAAAAAACATATAACCCAGAACATCGGTCGACAAAGGGCTACTATACACTGCGAGTCAATGGAATTTCACGTCGTAGGGTTCTTCCATTATCGTTGTACAGATCGATTTTGCCTAAAATCCATCTAATAGTGTTTTCTGCGTTCATTAACGCGCCACTGCGCCTGCAACCGTTCTGCTATATATATGCCGGCCAGGACCCACCGCCGCCTCCTTTGTGTCGCCCGGTCATTACGGTCTTGAAAAATACATTCGGCGACACACAAAAGAACTTGTGTGTGGTGTGATTTTTCTTCGAGCATACGCTTTATAATAATATATGTATTATATATTATACACACACATTTTTTTTCCATCTTTATACGTTATTCTTCCGGAAGGACGGGGCATTGTTTGTTCAAGAATAAATGACGTATTTTGGCTTGACCATAAAAATTGATTTGCACCGTGAACGAGCCGCGGATACGGTCTTAACGACCTGCGTTGACAACCCGTACGACCCGAATTGCTCGTACTAGAACGGCCGAAAATTTTTTTTTTATACATCATCATCAATAACCAACACCGATGATTGTGTACACTATATAATTTATATATGTATAACAATAATAATAATAGTCCATGTATAGGAAGAGTAGTATTCTTGCGACGGTGTCTCGCTTTATGCGAGTTGGTAGGTGGCCTCCGACCGTCACGGACCGTTTACGGTGCGTTATGCGCATTCCGAATAAACTCAACCCGGTCCACGGATTCGTTTAGAGAAATGATTATCCTCTCTCGGAAGCCCCAAAGACTACTGTGTGTTTAATGTCCCAAACGAATCCGATCGATTTATCGGGTTGACAATGTAGGTATATACGAAAAAATCACGTTTTCCACTGCCGAAGCCGGCCGATCATATTATTATTATACACTGCCATTAAATCCATTTACCATTGTATGGCTGACACGTGGTGACTATCACCATCGATTTGGGGAAATTAATGTTTTAAAGTAGGTAGGTAGGTATACCAAGAATTATACAGACACCATACAGCAGCAGCTGCTGCTGCTGAAGTAGCACGCTCTTTATAATATTATAATAATATAAATATATAACAATATTGTATGTGTCACTAATATTTTATTTTATTGTTATACCTACGTTTTTTTCTCATATTCGGAATTTGGATATTTTGGTGAGATAGGACACGACGCGAAATAAGCTATTGACAGCCAATATACGATTGAAAGGTTGGATAAACGTATATTTAAAACATGTTTGACGTTTAGAAATATTAAACGAGTACACTAAACTAGTTTTGAAGAATATAATATAATATATTATGACGATCCCCAATTCACCTAATGATACTATATTAAATTATTTCTACAATTGTTTCCTTCAGACGAAATTCTGTCACTGTGCAATTAGATGTTTATTATGATTGTTTATTAATTTAAAATATAACTTAATAAAACCGTTTGTTTGAACATCGTTGTGATTCGTGTACCATAATATAGAATATGTATAGATGATATTATGTTCGAATTTTGATGTTTACACTTTTGATATGGTCTCGATGTTATTTACAATAGATACATTTTACATAATTATTATCAGTGCACGTGACCGTATCATATTTGTTTATTCGTGTCAAACAAACGACGTAGTATATTTTTTTCTTTCTTAAATGTGATGGTATGTCTCGTGTAGGTACGATAAAAAAAAAAACCATTTAAAATATTAGAACGCTAAAACTTGATTTCTCGAACAATCTAATGAGGGAAATATTCAAAGAATCCATTTACAGGTATACCCTTTGGTACACATTAACGTTAATGTTTTTTCGAGTACGATGTATTCTCTTTTTAAAGACTATTACTTTTTATAGTATAATATTATATACTTGTTTTATTCGAGATTTTCGTTCTTTTAATTGTTAACGATTACTCATCCGAGCACCTGACATTCGATATTATATTAACATGCTTATTATGGCTGATCTGTTCACCCACCTTATCAGATCCTATATTTAGGATAATGTATTTCAACAATCTTTTCGTTTAAGTACATGCTTGTTATTACAATGTATTACCTAGGTATGTATTATGCATTTAGGCGTACACAGAGATAGTAGTCTTAAATAAATTAATACTTTTCTTTGATTTAAAAAAAAAATGTTTAATATAAAACTAGGTAGTTGTTTGTATTTTTTTTTCTGTGGGGTTATTATACAAAACTATTTATAATATATGTTACGTATATGTGTACTTTAAAGAAAATATAGCTTAATCATAAGTCGTAACATTTTGTACAATATAAGCATTTTTTTAACTTTTTATATCATTCATAAGTTTATGACGTATACAATTATCATAGTTAATTTTCGCTTACAAATTTCAGATGTATTGTATAGAATAAAATACTTGTGAATAGAATGCTTTTTAAATATTTTCTTCGCTTTTAAATTCGAGGAAATAGTGAAGAATATAATTTTATATATAAAAAAAATAATACAATTATGTACACATATTTTGCATAGTAATGTTAATTAATTCATCATTCTATTAAATTAGAAATTATATTACTCGCAAAATATTTTCTTATAACCGAAAAAAAAATAACTATAAAATATTATCATATTATTATAATGCATAATATATATTTTAAATAGAGCAATTAAATTTTCATGCTTATGAAAATCACAAGGTGTGATCAAAAGATGTATTTAAACCCTACGTATTTATAAGTTAAAATCTAGTAAAAATAAAGAGTATACATTGTAAAACATTTGACAGAATTTTTTTTTAAAAAAAAACCAAGTTGTATGGCTCTCACAAAATTAAATACTTCATTACTACTGAATCACATTCTATATGTTGAATTTAATATAGTATTATTTTAATTTACATATTTATTTTTGTCAAAAATGAAATTTTATTTGAAACATTACGACTTAAGAATATGTTATTACACGCTTTGTATGGAAAATCCACTTAAATCCATTAAGAAAATAATCACACCATGACAAATGTTTCTATAGTTTTTCACGTCTATACAGATTAACCTATAAATACAGTTTTCAATGAAATCTTAAATGAAAGTAGGTATATATAATACTATTATATTTAAGTGGAACATATTATATTATTTTAGATGTATTTGTATAAATATTTGTGTGTATTCTGAATAGTTTATAAATACGCATAAGCGTTGAGGTATATAATGGTGAATTATATAAATCAGCTGTCGCGTGCTCCACGCCAATGCCCAATTTTTATGTCCCGCACGGTGACGATGGTCTCTGCGGAAATCTCCGCTTGTACACACTTTAAGGGGAATATGTCTTACGTTCTTTAAGGCCGTAAAAGAAAATCTATTAAAAAGGTTCCAAAAATATCAGCAAACGCTTTGAGAGTTCGCCTTTTCTTTTTTACGATGCCCCGGAGAGATTCACTGTATTTTATTTAGTGCGTTCGAGCGTTCGTATTATAATAATATATACCTAATACGTATATAATATTGCCGAAGAGAGGGTATAGGAGAGAGAAAACAATTTAATTATACGAGAGTACAACACGATCAACCGGCACCATATGCAACACTTGTATCAACATCGCACCGATGCATCGGTACCACGTGTTCTATACTGTCTATACACTATACATATACGCCGTTTATTAAAATACAAGCGCATACGTATATACACGGGATACTGTAATTTACATGTGCATTTGTCGTCCTGAGTCATATATCATTCGTCGCGTTATATATACGTAAGAGCAATTAAAGTGTTTTTTCTCCAGATAACATTACAATGGTTTTCTAATGGTTTTACTTCCTATATGAGTGTTCATTGATGACAATTATACGATTTTTGAATACAGGTATATACAGGTATATTAAAATATGATTTCATTTAGGTCGTTATTATATCTGCGCGTTGTCGTTAATGCAGTTTTTATATTCTGTTGAAATTTAATAACTGTACAAGAATATAATGAAATCTATCGATTTTTTTTCTCCTTAATATATAGCTAACGCGACAAAACTGAAATGTTCTCTCCACGAACGACAATTACATGAAGTTTTAATTACACAGCACACAAAATAATACGAACGCTTCGACAACATTGATGAAACTTATATATGAAATACTCTATGGGTAGGTAGTTAAAACGGTTATTCATTACGACGGTGAAACACTAAAACGTAACGTCAATTAATTAGAAATTTAAGAACCTAAATGATTATACGTTTTGTTGTGTTTATATAGTTATGGGAGAACGGCATAAAACGAAATCGAATGAATAAAACGCGATGTATAACAAATTATAGACATTTATTATTTTTATAGGTTTTAGAATAATGTGATCAAATGAATAGTCATAATATTTTATGGAAATCGCTATTAAAAATGTATATACGCTTCATGGATCATAGTCGTTATATTTTATAAAGTTTTAAATTCTGAGGGCAATAGAAACATTTTATTATATTATTGTTATTAAAATATTTAAATAAAGATTGTATTCCATTAAGGTTATTTTTTTGATTTTCCGAGTAATTCAAATACTTTTTTTGAAAAATACCTCAAATCGACAAAGAAGTGTATATTCAATTTGAACAAAACTATAACTTTTATTAGACTTCATATCTGAGTATCTATAGTTTTTTGAGCTAAAAAGGTACAATATTGATATACGTTTTGAACTGATTAAAGCTAAGCAAATGTAAACATTAGAACCCGTGGCTTATCTGATCTGATTTAACAAAAATAAATTATACTTCGAATATTTTGTATTAAAAACCAGATATTGAATAAAAAATTAATGTTTGGGTGTAATACCTAAGTTAAAAAAAATATATTTTTTGAATAAATTATATCGGTAAGTGATTTTACGTTTTTTAGAAACTCAAATGGTCTTTATTAATTGCTCGATCTAAGGAATGCCTGTATTACGTTATTTGTGCCTTATTTATCTTGTTTTATATTTACTCGTATTTGGAAATTTGTAACCCGTCGATGGGAATTTGGAACTACAGTACTCGTAATGGGCTACAGTATTATGGGATTTTTGTTTTGTAATTTATTTTGTAAGTCATTAGTAACTACTAATTATAAGTAACAATGGACACATTAATTTACCAGTAATTATCGTGGAAAAAGTGATATACGATTACAAATAATACAATATGTACATTATAGGCCGAGTAATTAGATAATAATAGTCGTATTGAGAGGATTGTATTACGTATATTCGTTGACAAATACGTATTCCATAGTATATATTGTAATATTAAGAGAAGTATCATTAATTATAACCAAATGACATGATTTACCAAATAACATAATATTTTTTTTTTTAAACAACCGTTATATTTTTTAGTAATTTATAGCTAGGTATAAAATATATTATGTGTTGTAATATATTATGAACGATATCAAAACTTGTTACTGTTGTTTTTCTTTTCGTTCTACAATTTTTAACACGCCTCGCTATCGTGTAATTATAACTTTATTTAGTCATAAGTCATTACCTTATAGTATATACTATGGTGTAGGTACTGAAGTTAAGTATTAGAAAACAATGTATAAATTCCAAATGGATTGATTTTATGATTATTTTTTGGAGCACTATTTTTGTGAAAAGGAATTATACTCTGAATAGGTAATTATACGTATTATTATCCGAGCTGGGTGGACGTTAAACTAATTTTCATTTAAGTAATAATACAACATCATATTTAAACACAGATACAATAATTTGATTTGATATAATTATATTACAATATGAATATGTGCAGTGTGCACGTTATGGTGTATTGTGATAATTATGGCTAATGTTGTGTTAAAATTAATACAGTTAAATTATAACGATCTTCGCGAGCTGGTCGCAGTGCCAGCAGCCGGCCACACGCCTCGACGGTTTTTGCTAAAAACGATACCCTGCAGATTTGTATCCTAAAATATACGCGTTTACAGCGCCGAGTATAGTCGCCAAAAAAAAAAAAAAAATATATTCGGCACTGTTCCGTTTAGAAACACCACTTCTTAAAAAACTCGTCCAAGTTGTGATAAATACACTGCTCGTCATTTTTCCATCTGCTCATCGCTTTTCCGCTTTTCCGTTTTGCGTTCGTCCACAAACACGTTTCTTTTGCGCTTTTAAAATATTTCTTGTCCGTCAGCGGAAGTTTTCGACAGTTTCGAAAACGATTCGACTCCGGCTTTGTGTACATTATCGCACGTATAGACTGTTGCAGCAGACGACTTTCCATAACGAAACGCGCACAACAATGTACACGTAGGTATACATACCACACCAATAATAATAGGCAATATCAATAATAATAATAACGTTACAAACGAGCGTTTAATCGGAAATCGATTTTAGAAAATTGACAACGGGTTAGACTCCTTTTGTCCGAGGAGCATTTCGATCCGGTCCGGCCCGGCATATAGCAGCACCCACAACAACGATCCCAAGGCTAGAATCGCCGGCTACTTTTTATTTATTTATTTTTTTCGCGTCCACTTCGATACAATAAAATATAATGTGCTCTATTTGTTTAGCGTCTATAGAATGTAATAATAATGATAATAAAACGTACTCTCATTGACAACACACGTATATGTACGATAATAGTCTTCAATTGACGTGTCGAAAGCGTAATAATTCCACTGTTGAAGTATATAGGCTGGTTTTATTATATTGTGTATAATATTAGACAAAGAACAATATTTTGGTTATTCAAATGACTTAAAAAAAAAATAGTTGGAAATACAATTAGATATATATGTATTTTTTTTTTTTACTAAATATCACGAGTGATGTCTGCAGTTGTTATTACACGTGTTGTGGGTATGTTAATTTCCGGGACTTACTTAATGTATTAGTCGATTTCCTAGTTTATACTTGGCGGATTTATGAATTTATTCCCAGCACACATAATGAATTAATGACATATGTATAGGTTGATTCCAGTCCATTATCATAACTCAAGAGACACCATAGGCAAATTGACTGACAACCATAACAATTTTTTTCATTAAATTTACTTAATTTTATGTGTTTATTAACTATAATATTTCATCGTGATTAATTTAAAAGTAGGTTAAATTGTCTTTGTCAAAATTTGATTTTTTCTTGCATACTATAAGGAACTATTGAGAGGAAGGTAAAAACTTAATCACTTTGCTTTCAAAAATTTTAACTTGTCAATGAAGTTTTTTTATTATATGTATGGATCATTTCCCTTATAAATACAAAATTTTCCTCGTATTTTACTACTGGTATACAACAACAAGGAAATCAACTCCGGTCTCCGTTACACGTTTGAAAATATACCTTCACTCTACAAAGAGCCTTATATTCATATTATACCACGTATCGGATTAGACGTGCAACCCTATATTATGTATTCGCCGTGAGAACACATTCTGTGACTAATCATATACATTCATACCTGTAGAGTGTAGCTTATAAGATACAAAATGGCATGTGTAATATATACAACTCACTAATATTTTTAAAGACGGGCGAATATTGATACTACTAATATTTAGCCGTTGACTAATTCGAGGAATTTAGATATTTCAAAAGGTTTCCGTATTGTTTACTTTTCTCGATAAGCACCGTGAGAAATATTATTGCTGTGTTTAGGCTATTATGCAGGTATCTGGTAGTATATACACTAATAATGAAGTGCGATGGAAAAAATTCCATCGTTAATCCATTTTATTTATCAACGGAGTTTTAAGTGCTCGAGTCTTAATTATATGAGGGTTCAACCTTCTTAAATTTAACTATTGAATTGGATAAAAAAAAGTTATTTTTCAATCGAATTAAACTCTCTTTTAAAATAGCAGTGTAGATTGGCTGCACCTAACCTAATATATATAACTATTATCTGTTCCGCTAGAAAGTATAGAAACTCGGTAATTATTTGGTTTCTGCAGTTAATGAAAAAGTCGCTAAAAGATACTGCATACTATATAAGAACATATAAATTATATAAATTGAGAAATAAAAAATGTATATTGGCTGTTGGAAAATAAAAAAAAAATTATAATACTTATATTTAGCACCATTTATGGGTTTTATACGTTAAAAACAAATATTAACTCTTGTAAATAATATTATATATTATGTGTGTAGGTTTTGCATAACTTATTATGCTATCCTTTTAAATAAATTATTTTCGTATGAAACTCATACGTATGTCACGTGTGCACACGTAATAAATGTATTACATTTTATATTATTAAATATTATAATTATGCGCATACATTCGTTCATGTACGCCGCGATTTAAACTCATTACAATCCGTCACTTTTGTATTTCTTTTTTTTTAATCCAACCATTTAAAAAATAACACAGTGTAGAACATAACAACACAATATATTATAAATATTATATTATGTACGACCGCATTCCCGATTCGTTATTTGTCAGTTTACGTTTTCCAAATGTGCGTTTGATCGTAACCCCCTCGCGCGTGTCAATTTGCGCCAAAGTGTTGAAATGCGCCGGCGGATGGCACGTTTATTATTACTACAATTTACAAATAATATACATAATAAAATACCTATATTACATAGATATGTAATTTTTTTTTTTTTTTGCGGAGAGCGATTATAATATTATTACTATCGTCTTATTATTCTTCGTCACCGTCGCTCTCGTCGTTCAGCAGTTCACGACGTGGTTTAAGAAATCCGATTATATATTAAGCGTCGGTCAGAAAAAAAAATAATAAATAAATAATAATAATAATAATAACGAGATGAGAAACAAAACGGAATAATATAATACGATCCTGTACAAAATGTGTATAATAATATGTAGTTTTTCCACCGTTTTTTAAATAGACGCTAAACAGCCACATATACAGCTGCAGAGGAGCGTTGGATGCGTTCCAATTAACCTTTGACACACACACACACTCACGTGCGCGCGCACACACTGTACGGAATATAAGCGCGGAGGGGAGCCTTGAACTTGAACTACGTGGGTGTTGCAAACGAGACGGATTAAAAAAAAAAAAAAAAAAAAAAAAATAACAGATATTTATTTATTTTTACTTTATTTTATTTTTTCTTCTCGCCATCACTGCCTAATAAAATCTTATCTCGTTTCTGAATCGATTCGAATCATTCGAATCGGTAAATCACAGCCAATTAAGATAAATTATGCAACTGCTACCTAATCATATACGCGCGTTTTCACGCTGAGATCGAGACCCGGTCGGTATACATTTTTTTATGGGTATAGATATTTTTCATTATCTTACCCGTATAAGTACATTTTCCAAATGTCCCCCAGCTTATTACGCCAATTAGCCAGTTATTATACAGGCTGGTTTAATTTTTTTAAGCTGTTTATAGTATGTGCATTATAGTTTAGTCACACGACGTTTGTGTAATTGAAAGTACACAATGAGGTTTTCTGTAAAATTTCTGCGTACCTATTGACATAGTATCATTACATATGCTCATTTCATAGAATTGTATTATTCATACTATCATTGGCAATTATCTACTCGTTTTCTTTTATTTTAGTATCATATATTATTGCAGAGATTAAATTACAAAGGATTTAAAATTTTAAGTTAAAAAACAAAAAGTTTGTCTTTTAGTAAGTTATACAGTTTCTAATTCTTCCGTTTTAAAAAAGAATCCATTTTAACTATATTTATAGGCAATACATAAATACTCAAAAAAAAAAAATAATCTTGAGTAATAGTTAAGCTCTTTATTAATCATATACCTATAGGCTGTATTTATGTATGATATTAAATTTATTTTCTTGTTTGGCGATTCTGATAAATTCTGATATTGATTCTCTAAATTAAGTTTATGTTTCGGGTTGGTTTAACGTTTTCCGATTTTGAATTATAATTTTTGTTGACACGAACACTTTGAAGGTAAATAAGCGTAAATATAATGAGTGCAATTTAATTTAGTGATACTATAACACAATTAATATGTGGCTGAAATATTATTATCGTATTGAGTAAAATATAAACACCTACAGATATTTACGCTCAGTAAAATTGAATTAATGTACTAACGGCATTTAGAATAACAATTACGATCGAGCTAATAGATTAAATAAAATATTTTTGTTCTCGTCGTTTTGAATATTAAAGTAAAACATTAAAATTTAGAGTTTAAAGTTTAGACATTAAAAATACAAACCATTCCTCTGATAGTATATTGATTGGCTTTTTTCAATAAATATATATTTTAATGTGTAATGATTTGGAGCGAGTACAAATCGAACATACTACCCTTTTCTGCTCCGAGCGCAATTCGATTAAGTAAGTGCATTTCGACCTTACCCAAATAAATAGTCAGTTGTTAACCTCAAAGTATACTGGATGGTTGTACTGCAGAAATAATATTTCAGTGGCAACCGTGCAAGTCTGTGCTCTCTACCGCAAATGTAACATATATAGGGTGATTCAACATTTATATCTCAGTCATTTTGTCATATAAATATTCAAAATTGTGAAAAGCGTATAGTTAACACGTGTAAGTGTAAGTGTTTTGTAAATTTTATTTTATTTATATTATTTTAGATGAGTAAGGGTTTGGGGGATGACTTTAAAAATTCAAATGGGAACATATAAATTCATATGCAAACGTAAGTGAATATTTTTGTTTAAAATAAATTTCAGTAATTGAACAATATTAATGAATTCAAAACTTTGTGCTCGAGGGCGATTTAAAGTTTTTATGAATTGCGTTTTAACCGCAAGCCGCCAAGTAATGGTGTGCGTGTGTGCGGCATGCGGTAATTTCTAAAAACTTTAAATCGATTTCAAGCACTATAACGTTAGCGAGGGTTGTATATAAGAGTTATTCTGAGCTACCGGATTATCGGTATAATATATTATATATCGGAATCACCGAGAGGGCGCCTGTCGTAGCCTATCATAGTCACTAACAGAGTCTCATAAATATATTTTTATGATAACTTAGCCTTAAAGTAATTGCGGATAATATAAGGTTTCAATCTCTCTACGAGGAAGTTGTCTGTTTCTCCGCTCAAAAAAAAAAAAAAAACTATAAGGCCAAACTGTAAGCTTGCTATACTTACATTATACATTGTCGTTTATAGTTTCTAGCTATAATTTTTTCTCGTATCAAAAATTATTAAATTATTGTAAATAGGCATTGGAAATCGTATATGAAATAGGAATCCAGCTATACGCAAGTATTCAATATAAATTGTAAAATTTTGATTTTCGCAGTAGAATTTTGATTCTTCAGCGAATGACTCCACTATTATATTACTTGGTGACTCGCGAAATTGTCACTTTAATTATGTTATTACTCATAAATATACCTGAAAGGCTGCAACGGCGTGTCAAATAATATCAATAATAATCATTATATACGTTTCAAATATCGTTGGCATCGTTTGCACGCATAATTTTATATTATTATTATACTATACAAACGAATATGTATCATATTGTCGTTGTTTTAGTTTAACACTGTTATAATGTTATACTATATAATATAAATGTCTATCGGAGGGCGACAATATGCACCGAACTGAATGATTTATGTTTATGATTATTAGCTTTTTTTTCTCGATAAATCAGATTTGTGCGCGAAATGGCGTGGGGGTCGTCCGCGTGCGGTCATGCGTGCGTAAAAGGCTTATTATTACGCGCGACGTCTACAGGGACGTCATCCAAAGAGTGGCAATCGGCAAATTAGTCGCCGGCGGGCGTTATTATTTTCGGTAATCGAGTAACCCTCGGGTTTCCAAAAATAACGTTATTTCGGGATGAAATGCACTGCTCTGTTTGTGTGGATTATACTATAGAAAAACCGACGTTGTAACTAATGTAACACTATCGCGACGTTGACGTCTCCGTTCGACACAATAGCTCCTGTATTGTAATATACAAGGGGAAATTACGCATGTATATACATATACGCACGTATTAGTGGCTAATATATTTATTGTGTATTGTCATGTTCTGTACGGTGCATTCTATATTTTTATTGATCGTACTAAACGAAAAACAGTGAACGGACGGTTTAAAAATAAGATTAGTTAAAAAAATATATAAATATGATTTTCATCCTCGTTTCAGTCATTATTGTCCGGTTTTTTAAAAATATTTTTTAATAAATATATTTGTTTTTCACTCGTATTTCTATCGTATACTTTGGCCGTTTTGTATTTACGTTATATGCATTTAATGTTATGCTTCACTTCAATAATTCCATTGAAATATTTATTGCAAACCTTTTTATTTATATATATATTTTATTGTATTTATACATCGAATATTAATTTAAATTCGAAGAAACGGAAAAACCGGAGTGCAACTTTCAAGTGCACCTCACGCATCATCGAGTAGGTCATTGCAGTAAAAAAAACATGTTAAACTGTTAAATTTGAATTTAACAATAAATCATTATACAGGAAAATACGATTTTGAGAAAAGCATACTTGTAGTTCAGCATATATTTTTAAAAGTTATTTATGTTGTATTATATTTTTAGTATTAATATTATTTTAAACTCCGTAGGTACAACTTATAGCTCAATACGAATCAAGTAGAACTTTTGTACTAATTAATGTTCAAGTTTTTAGACTACCATTCAAAAAATATCATACCTAAATGAAGTTTTTTCCAAAAAGTCGACAATTTAAAATTTCACTATAAATACCTCAAAATACCTCAAAAAAAAAAAACCCAAAATGTTGTATATTATGCTTAAATTTGCTAGTATAAATAATTGCATAAATTATATTAGTTTCTATACTATGATTATTCCTTTCTGAATAATATAAAACAATAAAAATGTCTGTTGCTTAAAAGTACGCTTGACCCACATGTTTCTATCTTACAAACGTACAAAATAGTAAAAAACCATTTCACGAAAGTAAAAATCATTATGGCTGTATTCCGAATTAAGCAACCAAATTGCTCTTATGTAAAAAGAAGAACATTGACTGTTGCATCTTTTTTAATTTTAAAAAACGAATAAAGTTCTTATATTTTCAAAATCCATTATTTTCGTGTTTTTCGAACTTTAAATTACTATACTATTGATACTATATATAGTATTAAATATTTAATATAAAAAATAAAAGCAGTTTTTTCATAGTTTTTACCATTCATAAAAAAGTACGATATTTCGCACTTAGAATAAATAAGGTACTACTAACCAGATTTTTCCAGAAGCCATTCTCAATTAGAAAAAAATTTTAATTAAAACCGCGAAGCTTCAGTAAAGGCACGCAAATAAAAAAGAAACACTCGTGTCGTTGTAAATCCGATACATTCCTATAGAGAAAGCTTTGCTCAGAATAATTTAAAAGGCTTCATCACCCATCATAATAACTGCCAGTAATCGCTTGAATCAAAAATCAAATCATTATTATTATATTATTTATTTATACGCTTTAAAGATTGATGGCTTATTAAATTATTGAATACCCGCAGTATCGTTGGCACGACGGTTCGTACCCGAGATATGATTAAACGGGTTTAAGACTAACTAAATATTTTATTAAAAATATACGATATAATTAATAATATCGTAATCGATTGATGTTATTAGTGATTTTCGTGTAAAGTTTTCACAGTATATTCACATCCCGTCGGACGGGTTTGCCATTTTCGGCGTATATTATTCAAATTACTGCCGGGTTACCGCACGAACAAACAAACACACACACACACACAAATTAGAAACTAATACGAATTGATATTGGGCAATGCTCTGTTATTATAATATAGGTGCGCACGGGCTAATCAGCGTCCAATCGATAGAACATGACTGTGATATACATAATATATACGCGTTTAGATTGTAAGATGGGTACCTACCTATATATTATATATTATATACTACGCACACGCATAATATGTTTTAATAGGTCTTATCTTCGGGTAATAGCTGGTAATGACGCGTTTTTCAATGGTCTCCTGCGCGCGCACATCCTGCACCGATATATTATATATACCTGTGTGTACGACGTGTATACACGTACGTACGTATTCGCGCATATTATGTAGTTAAAATAGCCGTCTATAACTGCTATGCGCGCATATTATTTCGCACACGGCGAGTTTCTTTCCCGGTCGTCCTGCCCGCATACCCGGAGAAAGAAATGCGCGATAAAATAGACTCATTAACCTCGCGCCAAGTGCTTTATAACTGAAAAACGTGTATACCTGTATAGGTTTTCCGAGGTTAGACTCGGACTATACGGCAGTAGTGGCATTGCAGACGGCGTGGCTGGGTTTTGTTTTTTTCCCATCCTTTAACTCGACCGCAAAAACCCACCTTTGACCTTTGGTGCGGCCGGCTCGTGGTTAATATTTATTTTTTTAATGGACTATCTGCAGCCGGCGTCGTGAAAATGTGCACTCTCCAATAGCATATCTCATTATGTAGTAATAAAACTGCATACTGCAGCGGTGTGCAGAACTTTTGTTTTATTGCCTATTCAAGTGACCAATGGACTAAAAATTAAAAAACTAATGTCACGATATCGTATTATAGGTATATATGACTAAATGCGTTTTATATGTATACTTATATCGTATACATTATAGGTTATAACTTATCATATTTTTTATAAATAATTGTTAACATTAGTATTAATACTTACTACGCCATCGCATATGTTTACGTATAATAAATCGCTACTTTGGACTCGACAACAACGATCGAACGCGCTACGTGTGTACATAATATATTACTAGGCGTCGCGGCGACGTATATTTATCCGTAAGATATGAAGTGTTGTACGCGGTATGCCAAATCAATTATTATAAAAATTTTTTCTCCGCTAAACAATGATATGTTTCAATACTTGTACAACAGTGCCCAATCGTGTATTGTATACGTTTGATATGAAATTAATTTTAATCATATTATCTGGCTGACCATCGGCGTGACAAATAAAGCTATTATGTAAATAATAACTGTATTTTAGATGTTATATTATAGTACCTATTATAGTGACAACGCAAACGTTTCGACGATGCGAAATCGGCCGCCGTCGTCGACTGTCTCCTATTCCCGACAGCTCGTCATTCTTATGCCGCACATCGAGTCGATCACACGAATCAAAATATCATTATGTTACAAATTTAACGACATATTGTTATTAGTGCGGACGCGACAAATTTACTTCACATAATATTATAATATATATTATATAATTGCCTATATTTGTTACACACGTAAATACCGTATCACATGCGTAGTGGCAACGGCGACCACGCGCTCGTCCGAATGCATTTTAATAGCCATTATTCATAATATTAACGAGCTCGCCCGGGTGGCCAGATTTCACCTGCTGTTTACCGCTTGTTGTACTGCAGTGGTACATATTATAATGCCCATACCAATCCGGCGTCAATGTGGATTAAAACAACAGATATACTCACGCACACAAACGCGCGCGAGCGCGTAAATGATAGTGTGCTTATTGCTTATACGATAATAATATACAAACGACAAGTACTTTATCAAAATAAATATATACAAAAAAAAAAAAAAAAAATAGAAAAAAACCAGTTTTTTCGGGTGTATTTTTTTTTTCTGTAGGATTTCGATCTAAACAAATAACGCGAACGGAAATTCGTCTAGTAGTTTTCCCACTGTACATACATTATACCCAACTAATAATTAGTAACTCATCAATTTTCATTAAAAACCTATCGGATCCGCGCCGGTAACACGCCGCTGATAAATGTCCTCGTTTTTTCTTTCTCATTTCTTAATATAAAATAATATATATACGTCGGCTCACCGCTTCGTCTCGGCTGACGCAACGCGCGTACCTTTATATATATATACGTTAATATATTATATTATTATGTACGTAATATATAGTATATAATACTGCTGCTTCTATTTGATACGGTGAAAAAAAACCAAAGTACGATGAATATTATGCCACGCAAATTGACCGTTTATGTAAATATATAAGTGGTCATTAAATGCACGCAGGAAGAGCTGGTTTTTTTTCGCGTTGGTGACAAGGGCTGTGTGGAAAAAAATTGTGATCTAAACGCCGCCGCGTATCTGAGCGTGAAGATCTGCCGAACAGTTGATGACAAAAAACGACCTGTACCTATTATATATAGAGGTGTATTGTGTGTATTAAATACAGAGGAAAAAAAAACTACCACTGCCATCGAATGAAACTTGCAGGCGGAGCTGGGCACACGATAAACCAACGCGCACCGCCGCTGTACCGTCGGCTACACGCATATCATATTGTGACAATATATATTTATTATAGTCAGTGTTATTATACGTGCGCACAACGACGTTTACGACTGCGATTTTAGAGTCATTTTCCCATCACGCTCACTGAAGTTTATGATCACGGGTCGTCGCAGTAAAAAACAAAATATTACATGGTATTTGACGACAATCCTATCGCACGACGGGTCTGTATAGTCGTGATCCGTGGTACTTGATCGACGAACATCATTATCGTCGGCACAGACGTCATCACCGTGGTCGCAGATTATCCTCTCGGACGGTAATTATTGTATGTGCCATACATTGCCGCTATTTTATCGAATTTATTTAGTGATGGCTAGCACTGCAAAACCGACCGACAACACGATATGTCTATTTACTATCGAAAACTTAGAAAATTATGTTCCACCAATAACTGACTGTTTTTTGTATTCCTTGACAAAACGGTATGGGTATATAGCGGGTACCTAATTCAACAAAAAAAAAAGAAAAGTTATCTATGAATTTGCTCTTAATCGTATCTGACGGCTCACATAATGATATATTGGAAGACATGTCGAGTTTCAAAAAAAAAAAAAATGTTTGTAAAAATGAATGTATATAATGTATATATATATATATATATATTATATACCCTGGTACTACATCGCCTATCAGTTGATTCAAAAATCGCAATCATGTGATACGGGTCTTTTTTTTACGAAATAATATACTTTTTATTTTTTCGTGTCATAAAGATTGATAACTATATTCTCAATCAAAAACAACCAAAATCTTGTTCGTTGGGAATATACTATATATTTACACTTATATTATTATTATATCATGAAGACGAATAAAAAAAAAAATCAATCAATAATAATAATTATTATAAATATTTATTTATAAACTTGAAAACAAAATTTAGGTACTATTGTCTATTTGTAATCGTGAAAACAACAACTATATTATACTTTTGTTCAACTTAATTTCGAGTTTGAAAACTATAAATAAATAAAGAGGGACGGGCAACCCAAACCTGTGAAACTATCTGCGGGGCTTGTAATTAGTGCACCTTCTTGCAACCCTGAAATAATGCAATTAGTTGGGTATATTATTATTTCTCTTACACACTGGACGCACGGGCGTTGAATGTAATATAAATACACAAGTCTACTTTTCACGGAATGCATATAGTTTTATATAGAGAAGCTTAAGAAAGTTTTACGGGTATATATATTATATATAGAGAGAGATTCGAAATACATTATATTGAAAAATTTCATTCATATTGATACAATTTAATAAACTCAGAGGTAGATGGTAGATGGTTGGCCCTGGCTTATTAGTTATTATATATTTTGACGCTTCGCATATAAGTATATAACCCTTTTTATATTTTTATTACATATTAATTATTTCAACATAATAGAATACAGAATATGAAATACTACATTTTACTTTAAAGAATACGAAATTAAATTTCACATTTCATTAAATATATTAAGGCTTCTCATTTATTCACTTGGTAGATAATTGGTGATGTAAATTTGAATAAATAATAGTGAGTGGGATCTGTTGTGTGTTAGTAGAACTTTAAACTTAATTAAAATAATTAACGGTAAGCAGTAGCAATTTTACCACATAACCACTCATACAGGTATTAATATAGTAATACTGTTTCGAGGAGATCAGAAATGGGTATTCGCGAAGCTAATGGGGAAAAAATATAATAAAAAACCATTGAAACAAAGAACCCCACGACGGGCTCACAACTTTTTGAATTTGAAATTAGAAGCTGCCCTCGTTGTAAAACATAATATTTTAAAAGCTCCGTAACGTATCTTCTCAATTCTAAAATGAGACCGTGGGACGTGGATCAAGTGTTTTAATATTGCAAATTGCACGTAAATATATTGTATTTCACAAAAAATAATAATATAATAATTACGATAATATGATTATATTATGATATGCCATGACGTGGTAATGACAGACGCCGCGAACCCAAAATATGTATATAATATTTGTGTTCCTAACACGCCGACGAAATAAAAAATTTTGTCGGACCCGTTGATGCCATAAATCGCATTATGATATGATGTTATGTTCCTAGACGTCATCAGTATCTACTACTGCACGATCAATATTGTACATGCAAGTATAGTACTGGCGTACTGCGTTTTTATTATTATATTATTATAATGTACATCCGAGTTTAGATTTAAACGCATATTTTTATTTATTTGTTTTTTTTTTCATTAAATAGATTTGTGTGTATTATATAATAAAACATTTGATTATAATGTATACTAATATCATATTATATTAACGCGTGTGTATAGTTCGCGATCGCTGTCAAATGCTTTTAGATTTCCGACTCACGCCTGTCCCGTCAACGCAAATTAAGAGCTATGGCATAGGCATTATAATATGTTACACTATAGAGTATAGATAATATATATATGAGAACAGCTCAAGGAAGCCGAGAACAGCTTCTTGTGAGACAACCTTTGTTAATTAAGATTATACAATTTATGTTTATACACTACAGGCTGATTTATTTTAATCTTATAATAACCAGAGTAGGTGTGAAGAAAATTTGATTTTTAGTTTTATTTTTCAGTTATATAGGTATTTAGATATGCTATCGAAATGTTTTTTAAATAATATTTTGCGGAAGAGGAATAAACTTTAAATATTGAAATAAGAGATCAAAAATGTATTATTAATTAATTTTGTATTTATATGAATCGGTTAAATGTTAGGGTACAAGTAGAGTTTGACATATTCTTGTAAATTCACTCCGAATGTGTCAAAATTACCATACTGACTTTTGGGGTGATATCAACGCTTGTCAAAATAATACCTTCAGATATTGAATTTCGAATTTCAGCACTTTAGAAGTCAAAAGTTGTGAAAATTAGTTTTTGCGGTTTACAACGTACCACAGCAATATACAAAATAAACACACTCAAGCAAGACTCTGTTGACATTTTTTTTTTTGCATACCGTATTTATATGTATATAAATTGCATTAGGTAGGTACTTACATTAAACGTTTCGGTTTGAACTTCTGTTTGTGCTCGATTCGACTTCCGAGAATAATCTTACCAAGACCCGGACTGGTTGACGCACAGTAAGTAATATAATATAATATATTCACGAGTCTGTTAAATAGTTTATGCCGTTTATGGTTTCAGCTGCTCCGAGTGAGACGTTTTCTTAATCAAAGTTCTTGCCACATCATCAGTTCTGGCCATTCATGTTTCTACATCCTTTGGGTATTATTAATAATATGTATACATGTCATGTGCAGGCTTACTTATACTTTGGCATTTAGTCAAATTATAGAATTAAACAGTAGGGGTAGTATACGCTTTAAGACCGGATTTGGATATGTTACGGCATTTGGATAGCATATATATTTTGGGACTTCAAAAAAAGCGAAACGGATACTACATTTTTCGCTTATGAAATCTAAAACAATATTATTACGTATTGGTTATTTATTTAATTTTACCTAATAATAAATAAAAAAAACAATCAAATCACGGACGAAGCAATAACTTGTCTGTACGATCTAAATTTTTGAGCACCTTTTATCTCAGTCAATTATTTTGTAATAATATTTTAAAAAAAAAAACAACAACGTTTTAAAAATGACTCGCGTAGGTGTACAGAATATCAATTAATTTAAATAAATTGTAATAATAACGTTATATTATGTTTATGAGTTATAAATTAAAATTGAATTCCTCTTTCGCCGGCCAAATTGTTATCACCCGACAAATCGCGTTTCTCAGTAACCGATGATAGACGTTTAACGCAAAAACTTAGAGGAATTTTATATATACTTTTTTACACGATATTTTTGTATTCAAAGTAATTTCCTCGTTTCTAACGACTACAAACGATATCAAACTTGCTACGACCGAGAATTCTACGAATAAATAGCAATTATTTTATATTCATCTTCCTTTTTTAGTCAAACAGTTTTTTTTTTTTTTTTTAACATAACCGCTTATGTCACGCGACAGTCAACTCAGATACTATCTAAATGTCTAATTACATATTGTATAGGTATTAAAAAAAAAATCATTAAACTGATACAACATATAGGTACGAGCTTATAATAATGTAATTATTCAATTCGTGTGTTGTGTCATGCATAATGTGTATATTATGTATATTATTATAATACTGTGTAGTGTTCCAATTCGAATGGGAAACATCTTTTCTATCATTATTTATGTATGATATATACATAATATTATATTATATTTGTGATCATATAATATAATGGAATACAAGATTGTAGGTACATATACGATGAGGGGAAATTTCGATCCATGTTTATGTTACGTACCATAATAACGTCAAATTATTACTACACTATATACGCGTCGTATCCTATGTATACGTATATTCATTTTTTAACGAGAAATAATGGTCAATAAATTCGGTTATTGTATCGATTTGATGCTTTAACCATATGATAATGCTTCGTTTTTTGTAACTATTTAAATAATATGTATTATATATACAGGACGAGGTCAAGTGATTTTCTGTTTGACTGTGTTGGTTTTCTCGATGGAACGGCGAAAAACACGGTAAATCATCCTGTATATTATAAAAACAAGACACCTAGCTAGTAGATGACTTGTGAATATTATGTAAAATCGATAATCTAATGAAAAACTCCGAGCAAAGCTATAAACGCGATATCGCACAATCAATATACTATATTACACTGTTATATTGTACATTTATAAATCGTGATTAACGTTTATCTGATGTGCGAATCACTAATTAATGTGTCTACCGGTGATCATTTCACAAAATCATTGGTTCGTGTATAATAAACACTAAAATGATATATGTAACAATTTTATCCGCTACGGTTCTGAACTATCTCGGCTGCAGTAGTGTTAAAAAAGTCATAAAATAATTTCTCAGACGAAATCTTCCGTTTCGTGTACTGCATGCGGGTACCGGACAAGGTCGTAAAATTTCATTGTGAACCGTCGACGTGTGAATAAGTCTATATAAGGAGAGAGGGGTGTAGAATGTTTTTTTTTCTCTAGCGCGTAAAAATGTATTTTGCATAATGTTATTTTAGGAAAGTAATAAAAAGTACCTAGTGTTGTTCTTGATACACACACACATATATATATATAATGTATAATATAATATGTATAGAAACAGTGTATTATTACGATAGACGCAGTGCAATTTCCGCTAGTGTTGTGGAAGCATATTGAAAATCCTGAAAAACCTTTTTGAGTGGTGCTGAACGAAATATTATACGGCTCACGTGTAATGCGGAAAAGCCGCTGAAATGTAACAATAAACTACTTATACCAACACACATATGTTTACAATGCATACAGCCATATAGGTATGCATAAATATATCTATATGTGTACATAGGAAAATATTATGCAAATATTAATCGAACCTATAAGGCTATAACAAGTAATAATACTTTAATAAGTGATTTTCGAACAGGTGCGTTATCATTTCACAAAAATATTGAATTTTCACCGTATTTTCTTGCATCCGGTATTCTCATTGCTGTGGATACACGTTGATTTTTCACAATTTACTTGTATTGGTTTTTCAAAATTGGTGTAACGAATTATTAGTAAAAACGTAATAATATCGCCTTATTAATTAATGGGGTAAAAAAAAATGTGAAAATTTAACATGTTGTTTTCAGCAGGGTGATGCTTTTTTTCAAACAAAAAATGCTTTACGTTACTGTGAAAGCGGAAAGGATATTATAATTTAATAGACACGGAGAATATTTTAATGCAATTTACCTGATTTATTTGCGTTAACTACAGTTATATAGTTATATAGATATTATATAAATATTTACTCTAGAATTTTAATTTTAGTTTGATTGCGTGACGCCAGGTCCATATTTTGCTTGTAAATGTAAAATGTAAGAATGCGCATTAAAAAAAAAATCCACTACGAAATTATATTTACTTGGTTTCTGGGAATAATTCAGTAATTAATACATCGCATTAATGCATATTATATAACTTTTTTTAAATAATTTTTTTTAATAATATATTTCCGGTTTTTATACAAACAGTAAGTATATATTTTTTATTACGTTTTTAATTTTTGCAGTATGAATATAGTTGGAATCGAACATAGAAAAAATTGTACAGTATAAGCAATTTAGTTTTCTATTGACAATGCTTTACACATGACGTTTGATAAAATGGAAACCAATTGAAATATATATGATGAATCACTTTCTAGGATTTTAATTAAAAAATATAAGTAACACTACTCAGTAAAACCATTGCGGTATTGTTGCGAATTTATTTTTTATTGATGATATACAAACGTTAACAATTCCTAATATTTTTCATTGAGAAATTTGTCCGTGCGAACAGTTCACAAAACATAACCACGTCATCACTTCTAACGCTGTTAGTCGGACGAACCTGACATTTTTACTCTACTGTTACAACACGTTAATATACGAATTTACGAATTGCTGTGCGATTATGCATTATTATGCGACGTTGTACATTTTTTATTTAAAAGCCGCTGGTAAATTAAGGAACGGATTGATGAACAAAAAATTACTAAAACGAATAACAAAATATATCATTTGACGACAAGGCTTTCAACTCGGAAGTGTGTGTTATTATAACCAAATAACTATGAATAAATAAATATCCTAGTCTTACAGAGGAAATTCGGTCTGATGTTTCTTTTAAAGAATGCATCGTAGTAATTTATAAAATCATTTGTAAACTCCAATTCACATGGGTATTTTTGTCCTCTCACATTATAAATTCTCATTCCACTGGGAGTGATGTCGTCTGATAGACAGTTTAAATTGGCAAAGGATATAGTCTGCGTTGTAAAAACTTGCGTGGTCCCATCGCGCGTGATCGTCGATTGGTTCAGTTTTAAATATTCTGGACAATAAAACGTATTCCATGTAGTGTGCAAATTTGTGCACAACAGTGTGTGTTATACAACTACTGGAGACGATGTACCTACACATGCCAACATTAAACGCGAAAAACTTTAAAACTTTGTAATATCACGAAAACGAGTACCAAAATAAACAGCGTAACATATTATTATTATGTTATTATAGATAATTATATGTATATAGAATACGCGTGGTTGTTCAAATAGAGTCGAAAATAAGAACCGTCGGGACCTTTGGGGATCTGTTGCTCATAGCTGATGTTTTATATTATGACACGTATTCGAACACAGTATACTGTAGTCGGATACCATGATATTATATGTGTGCACACGCGTGTAATAAGCGCACTGCAATATTGATGAGTTCGCACAAATCTCGTGTGAAAAATTCTCGAAAGTCTGTTCAATTATGTATACATCACACAAATCCGTTTAGCGCGATTCTCGACGGTGTGTTATTATAACATAATATAATATATCATAGTCTTGAAAACCCGCCGTTTGTTCGACCTAAATCTTTTCGTTCGCCACCACCACGGCCTGCCATCGTCGTCGAATGTCCGTCTGCGGCGGAGGTCCGAGTCGGAGGCGCGTCGGAACGGTCCCCGCGGGGAATACACGGACGTACGGACGACCGCAGAGATGATGCATGCGTATTTGGACTTGAGGAGGTGTTATCGAGAAAGCAGAAAAGAAACGGAAAAAAAAACGGCAAACCGATCCATCACAACAATAATGTTATATACCTAAATAATAATATGATAATCGCAACGGGGCAGTCGATCGACGAGTCATTCCGGCGGTCTATTAGTATTCCATGCGGTGGACACGGTTTGTGCGTTTCGGACTTTTGTCGTCCGCACAATAATGTAGTAATAGTAATAATAATAATATACGATAATAACCCGTAATCCGAGATATTTTTTTGTTATTATTATTATTATCATATTTTTTTTTTGTCCTATAATACGCTGTATACATTCTTCTTTCCCTATTTCACCCCGAAGACGATGATGGATGGACTGCAAACGGTGACATGTCGACAATCATACAAACGTTGCCCCTCCTCTCCCCGTCACTCCAATCGCCCACCAGACGCGAACACGGCGACAAATTAGAAATGTTCTGTGCTGTGTCTGCAGCAGGCTCCGAGCTCGAGCTCGCGTTGTTTGTATACCCGATATATACATAAAAAAATAATAATAATGAAAATATTAAACTTATTCCGTGGGAAACTGTGCACCGTTGTTGTATACTCGAAATCGTGTTTATTTTTATTTCGGTGCCAGAAAGAAGCTTACTTTCCTTGGAACAAAATAACAATTTATGTTCAATTGTATATGCAATGACATTTTATTTTGAGTTCCTCCTCGAACGGAATAGTTTTTCAATCAATTTAAAGCTGTAAAGGATTTTCTCAGACTTTAAAAGGTTAGGTCAAATACATATTTAATAATGTCTTTGTTTCTATGGAAAAAAAATTCTCTTTAACATTTTTCCTATGAAAATGGAATATTTTATGAATGAAAATTCTATAGAAATTTATAATGTATAATAAACAATAAATAATAAATTGAAATCATTTGAATTAAAACATAAAATTGTTCATTTTATACTAAACAAATAATAATCGCATTTATACTATAACATAACTGCATATACACTATTTATAATATACATATAAACATATTGTATACATATGTATAAAGGTGTATTTATAGGATTACAATACATTCATGATAATATTTATGCATAATATAAATGAAATATCTAATATAAAAAAATCCATTTATGATAATTTTGTATTGGAATGTATTACTACTGGTAGTATAAAAATAATTTGAAATTTAAATTTAAATAAAAAAAGAAAAAAATGCTTGAGATAATCTATTAAATACGATTCATAAAATGTCTGTGCATAAAGCAGAAATATAATAAAATTGAATTGTTTCGGAATTTAATGCTTTGAATTTTTTGTAAATATATTTTCTTATGTGTTTTTCTCGTTACGATATCACATTATTATACGTAGGAGGGCCGTTAGATGAAAAGCGATAATTTAAACCTAGCTAGTCCTTAAAAAAGGAAA
Organism: Aphis gossypii; assembly: GCF_020184175.1. Classification (NCBI taxonomy): domain Eukaryota; kingdom Metazoa; phylum Arthropoda; class Insecta; order Hemiptera; family Aphididae; genus Aphis; species Aphis gossypii. The sequence continues at coordinate 84,238,918 of NC_065531.1, forward strand.
ACCTGTCATTTGCAGAAGCTTAGTTCTGGTACATTTTTATTTATTTTTATAATATTTTTTTGATATTTGATGGTATTATTATGCATTTTCGTTGCGCTTGTGTATAGATTTTAGCCAATTACTGCTAATTTGCAAATATGTCACGGTTAGGTAACAAATATATAGTTGGTAAACTCATAGAAAAAAATCGAAGATGATGCGATATAGGGATCGCGCCATCTGTTTAAGGTCGTACATGGATAATCTATTAGTATTAACCCTTGAACAATGCATTGTTATTCAAATTATTTGAAATAATTAATCTTGTTATTAATAACAGATAGGTTACGGTATATTGATTAAAACTTCTTTTAGACTTTTAAACTGTTGTTTGACAATTCAATTTATAAATTATCTATGAAGTTTTTCGTAGAATTGCGTCCATACAATATATTTGTGTTAAAACATTAGATAAATTCCAATGTCACGAATTTCCGATATAATTGCTGTGACCGTATTTTATGTATCTATCAACTATCAAGACGGCTAATATTTTTTGATGCGATTTCGATGTAAAAATGATAAGTGTAAATTATGCACTTAACACACATGTTTCACGTAATATGCATTGTATAATATAATTACAAATAAATTAAATTCGTATTTATTACTACGGTTATAGTAATTTATTATGACACGCGTGTTAAGTATATTTTTAATTTCGATAACATTTAATACATTTTATATATTATACACATCAAACCCAAATGACTGTAATATAAAATAATGTTCATAGTAGATGAGTGGGTATGTAGGTAAAATAATTTCTAATATTTAATTTATTTATTTGGCAGTTTATCGGCCCTTTCTTTAACATGGTGGAAGTTGTTTATAAATCCTTGCCGTTCTCTGCTATCTCCGTCTAGTTAATGGTTATAACCTAACCTGACAGTGTTATACGTATGTTATTTTATAATATTTTTTATCATCATCCAATAGCCTCCGGGGGTTATTTATTTCCGGTAGATTTACAAACGGTAGTCATAATAAATTTCGATTTTGAGCAAAACCGGCTTCGTGTTATGATTTTAAGTATCGGAAAACTATAGTCTAAATGGTATTTGACGAGCAGAAATTTTTAATTCTGTCGATTGTTCTGAAGGCGTTATAATACGGATAGTAAGTTGTCGAAACTTTTTGCAGAGACGACAGCAAAGCCGATTTTAACCACTGGGATGCTCTCTGATCATTTATCATATTTGGTTCGAAATCATAAACGTAAACGTCATAGAGGTAGTGTCGTCCGCGTAATAGGACTCGGTATCTGGTGCATGATATTCACCACTGTCCGGCCTTTTTAACATTAAAATTAACCAGATGTTCGAGTATATCTACTGTGGAACTATAAATTGTGTATAAACCCGCCGCCTGTGGCGTAAAACGTACATATTCGTCTCTTACATGAAATCGTCCAAATGTCGCACGTTATGGATAACTCGTGCAAGGATTATATACGTCAACAAAACGCCGTATGTGAAAGCGGCGCAAAAACGTTTAAAGGTGATATTAAAAAAAAAAAAAAAACCCCAACTTCAGTCGGATAATTCTTATTGTATCACACTATAGATCGCATTATTAATATTATTATTTTATGTAGTCAGACCTCCGGGCCGTGTTCCGCATTCGGTCCGCTGCGGACGCGAAGTGTATTAAGCGCACGTGGCGGCTCTGTCGCGTAGTTTTCCCCGTCCCGCGTGTGCGACCTGTTCGGTGCAGACTCACCGCACACGCGCCAGTCATTGTCATAATCAGCGAAGAGCGTCCGTTGAAATAAAAGGGATCACGCGGAAATCGATTTGTCACTACTATTACGGAATAACGCGAGCAGCAAAAGGGGAACCCGACGCCGAAGGGCAGCTGCAGCTGATGACGAGAGGGGAAGGAGGACATTAGAGGGCAAATGAGTGCGCGATTTACGTGTATGAGACATGCGTGCGGCTTATTAAATAGGCGTATGTGCAGTCTCCCTATACTCAATCCCTATATATGCGTGTGTGGCGTATGTAATATTTTTCGATAGCGACAAATTCGACACGGACCTTTTGGGGGGGAGGAGCGACGCGTGGTGGTGGTGGTTTTATGCGAAAAACATTCATTTTCTGGTCCCGGTGCACGGGGTAGAAGGTGGAGATAAGTGTGCGGGGTGGCGGGCGCGAGTGCTCTCCGGCTAATAATATTCCGTTCCTCCCCGCGTTCGAGTGATTGACGGTTGAATGAACACCCGAAAAAGAGGAGAAAAAAAACCTACCGGCGGTAATCCCTTTAAAATCGCGGCCTTAGGCTGTTTCGATTCTTTTGTATTATTTGTATATACACGCGCGTTCCGTACGTTATACATTTTATACGTATACACAATAATCGTCGACGTCGACGGCGGCGGCGATGGTGGCGACGGGTTCAAATTAAGGGATCCCGGGGGCTCGGAATAACTGGATTAAAATTCGATACATTTCGCCACCAGCCAGGCCCGAACCGACTGTATACGAGTTTCTCGGGTGTCCTTTCTTCGAGATGTTTTTGTCGAGCATTTCAAACAGAATATTATATTGTTATACGCAGCGTGTCCCCCGTCCGTCGCTCTTCCGTACGTTATATATATATAGTCATACACACAATAACAACGCATCTCATCACACACACATATATATACTTATCGAGTATACAATAATATTATACACCTATATATAATATGGGCTGCGTTTTACAAACACTCGAAGCGACTAATTTGTTTTCCTATATACGCTATACTGCTGAAGCAGGGACGGCCCTCGTAAATACCTTAATATAATAATACATATATTATACGCGTATATTTACTCGCACGCCGCGCATTGTCGCTACCGAATCATCTCATGCCGAGACGTCGTCGTCTAATTCAGTGGTGTAATTCGATGGCGGGATGACGCGGTGTAGGTATATATAGGAGACATCAACGACATGTTCACATTATTTACCCATATATATATATGCTATAATATTGTTATCACCGACGATTATTACTATGCACTGTCTGTTGTTTGAATGCTAATATTAAATCGAGTCGGCGTTTAAACTATTTTTTCACTTTTATTTTTGTATTTCAATTTTCGTCTCATATTATAATACATACCTATTCATATATAACGCGAGTATGCTTATATAGCTATTGCATATTATATCGTACTTAATTCATTCGTTCATCTCTCGTGTATAATACAAATAGTACAATCCATCGGGCGAAAAATATATGTGTTTTATTGTGTGTATGTTTATATAGTCTGGCAAGTACTCTGGAACGACGCCACTGAAGATTATCATTATTATTATACGTCGTGAGGCAATGCAAAGTTCATTATATTTATTATTCGAACCGTATAGTCTTGCTGCTGAATCGCGATTGTTGGATTTGTCTAGTAATATTCAAGGCTACCTGACCGAGTTCATGAACAATCATAGTCCTATCCGTTTAGGTTAAAAAAAGTGTAAATTAGTTATGTTAAAAGCTGTTGGAGTTTTGGATCAAACCAAAAATTAACTCAGAATATTTAGTTTGGTTGGAAAAAGAACCAATAACATACATTTTCGAACCAAACCAAATTCCTAACAACTTGGTTCGAAAATCAAATCAATGATGGATCAAAGCTAAATATGAACTAAATCCGATAAAGAACCATTAAAAAAATAAAACATATAATTATTTTGAGGTTGATTAGGTATAATATATATTTTTTTTAATGTTTTAAAAATTATTTTTAATCGATTCATAGTATACTTAGCATCTAAAGCCATAAAGTATCTCGTTAAGTTAAAATGTAAAGTTTACCAGAACTTTGGCGTACGGCCAGCTTCGAGAATTTTTTACGAGCTTGCGTGATAATTATGCTCGACTGTCTATTCGAGATGACTATATATTATATTATATTCAATCACGTTTGACACAAAATAAATCGGTCTCATTGTTTCTACGAATTATATCAATATTATTAATAATATTATACTATTAATTTTTTAATTACCTATATTTCATAATATAGGTTCATTTTATTCGTGTTTAACGATAGAGATTTTTTCGTTCGTCGTATATTATAACAATCGTTACCAAGCTACCCGTAATCGTCAGAAATATACACCCTTTGGCCTTTAACATAATCATCCATTATCGGATAATAGCTGTATATGGTGGCCATTTGGTACACGATGTATACGCATATGGCTCGTAATATTCCGACCGTTGTTGATACGCTCTTAAAAATGAGAACGTTCGAAGCTGTTCCCCAAACATCATCGTATAATATTATAAACGCCGCATAACAAAATATTATTACCAACGGTCCTGTAATAGTATTACCAATTTGCAGCGCGGGGCAGAGGAAGAATAATACTTTCAACAGCACTGTGCTGTATGTTATATTATATTATTATAGTCACGCTAATTTGAGTGGTTTTTGTTTCGAAAATTTCGCTCTCGCGTACATATTATTTTACAATGTACACATCAGTAAGTTCAGACATGTTTTCCCTGTCAGCGGTGGATTCGCGCAGCCGGCGGTTGCCGCAATAATAGTATTGTATATTATTTTTCCTTTTTCTCTTTTAGCATTGATGTTTATGATACCCATGGGCCGTGATCTACTAAAAATAAAAGCTGAACAAAATATAGATTGAACCTTGGCTATGTTATAAGTCATTATTAAAATGTACATCGCGTGCATCGAAGAAATCATTAAAATAATGGATAAAAGACAGAGCGCTCGAATAATATTAAAAATACAGTAATAGTTACAATGTACAGATACTAATTTAATCATGAACAAATAATTCTTTTAACTCTCGTAACTAATTTATCCTGTACTACAATATAACGTTTATATTGATTTACAACATAGGTTCTATATTTTATCAGTTCTATTGTTTCCTTATAATAATAAAATAAATTGTTTTTGATTAGTTTTTAATGTTGTTTTTATAGGTCTGTGTTTACCCTTTTTTTCTTTCATTCAGTTCTGCCTTTTTCTAACCTCTCGTGTTCTCCATATGGTTGTTAATCAATACTAAAAAATAAATATTATCATTAAAATACACGTTCCTTGTTACATATATACAGTGATGTGGTCGTGGCTTCGATTACCATACGGCGAAAAATCAAAAATCATAATAGTTTTATCGGTTTCCATACCTATATCGAAAAATATTCGTTGTAGACACGATAAATCGACGTAGGTGGATCCGGACCGCGCGGAACATAATGTAAGCCTATTTTATTTAGGTACCATTTATGTTTTTTTTTTTGTGTTATTCGTTCAATGCCATACATAATTTATGTTATACCTATACGGCTATATAGTCCGAGGACAAATAATCCCATCTGGCGCGTATATAGTCCGGGCAGGTACCTACCTACTTCCACGTACCAAAAATGTTATCCGGACGCGTTTTCAAAGACTTTATAATATTGTGGTGGAACTATAACAAGACATAAAATCGATCGTATTTCTCGACGTCCGTGTCAACTGCGTTTGACGTGTAATGTGCGTGTATGGGTTCGTGGTCAGCCCAATTCACGCCCAGTCCAGACGTCGTCACAATCGAATTTCGGTCATTACGTCTTTATTCTCGTAAATATAATATTATAAACGCCGCGATTGCGATAAAAAGGCGTATTAACAGAAGGCTCCGAAACTCCTGCAGGCCGCCTTCTTCCCTTCACACACACAAAGCTGCACCTGGTCGTTTCGTCGAGACGGAGCTGACTCGTTTATTTAGAAATCACACAAAAAAAAAACAACCTATATAGGTAGCTGATGTATACATGGAGGTATAATATGTGTATATATTTTGTATCGAGAATGAATTTGTCAATAATTACATTGCGTTTATGCCGCGTCGGAGGAACTAAGGTCGAACGAACGACTACAAAGGGACTAACAGAAAATTGTGTGCCTTTTTTTTATATTTATCGTATACGATAAATCATCACATCGGGGCGTGTATATTATTTTACCGCACTCGGAGGGGAAAGTTTGAGAAATTGTTATATTTCTAGGCGTGTCTCAACACGACACGGAGACAAAATCAGAATTATTTTGATGTATTTTTGTGAAAAACACATATTAGGGGAAAATACAAACGCACATGCTATTATATGGGATGAATAATAATGCCGAGTATTTTTAAACGGTCTAAAACCGCACAGTCATGTTTTGTCGTTGTTGTTGATGAATACATGATATGTAATTTTATCTAAATGTTCAAATAAGACGTTTAAATGTCAAATAGTTTATTTTAAAATATCCAAACGGTTTTTTATTTTAACTTGGAAATAATGAAATCGCCGATTCGAATTCATTTAAATACTATATACAATTGCATCACTGAACTTTTGCTCTGATCCTTTTCGTATCGATTGTATGATATATAAAAATAACGTATACATTTATTTTAATTTTGATGGCAATTAATTTAATACAATTATCGGTATTTGAATATTTGATATAAATGTCATTATACTCAATACGCGCACTCCCACGTTTTAACATATTATGTTAACAATATTAATCGTCTTTACGCGTGTAATCGATAGCAGCGTTCTATGTATATTCTCTTCACCCGTGTCAAACGTCGTGTCATTATTGTCATTACTTATTGCTCGTTATTAATATTAATTTTCTGTACACGATGTATTGTAACACGTCACATTGTATACCGAATGGATGAATACGTGTCGCCTATTATAGAATTGAATCTGAACGGCGTTTTGACCACCGCCGAATATAATCTGCCCTCAGCCACCTTCCCGTTTTTAAGTGGGCCGGTGTGACTAATGTGAAAAATTAGAATATGCCATTGTTTAACTCCGTTCTGCGTGGATGTCGCTGAGCACGGAGTTCAACAAAAAAAAAAGAAAAAAACGTATAATATATAATATAATAACACGAAAATCGGATGAATAACTTTCTTTTCTTGTGTCACGGGTCCTCGTGAATTATTGTCAAAGGGGTGGGGTACACCATAAGCATATCCATGTGTGTGCATATATGTATATTATGTATATATACGACGGGTAAAGTGTATTTTTACATGTGGAATATTCTCATGCCAAGTACGTATTCTATTTCTCCTATAGAGACGCTTTGTACAACACGACGCACGCTCACTCGCGCACTCGCACTACATGTATCTTCGTGTACGTATATGTGTGTGTGTGTGTGTGTGTGTGTGTGTGTATGTGTATTCGTCGTCGAGGAACGATGATTTGACAGAGGGGCTCCCGCGATATTGTTTCTAGACAGTCGTCGGCGCGCCGGAGGTATTCTTTGTGAAAGACCACTGGTCCGTTGCACCAACGGGTCCATCATCTCTTCATCCGGCTATGAGTATAATAAAGAGCCCAAAAAATATTTTTTTTTTTTCTTCTTCTTCTTCTTCTCTCCACATTCGAACCATTATGCTTGCTCATTGTTCCATTTACATTTCGGAAAAATAATTCATTTTAATATTGCCGGTCAATTATCGCTACTGGTGGCCTCGGGTTGTTTCGCTGTTTGGTTAAATTCCATGGGAAAAACGGATGCCAGACACTGAGTCGTCATCGCTGTCGCCGTTGTCGTTATCAACGCGCCGCCGTCATTAATGTTTATACACGTGTATACCCATGTCGTCGTGTGTAACGAGTAAAATTGGCTCGATATAATCCCGGAAACAATGCGTTCATCCGGTTAATTTCGTCGTTGTTGTATAAAACCATTATTACCCACCTGCAATTACCACAGTTGGTTACGACTCGCAACATTCGGTGGATAAACATTTGTGATAGACATATTTAACGTGTAATAAGTAGGTTGAGTTATCAACTCAACTGAAATTATAAAATACATTATAATTTATTGGCATGTCAATTCCAACAGTATATTATAAATTGCAGGTACTTATTTCTTATATTAGTATTGAATATTCTGTTGTATTTAGTTTATTTTTCAAACTACTCTTTTTTCCCGAGTTTAGGATTGTTGTAGGTACCTCTATATAGTAGTGTAGTGTTTCTATGTATTGCTTGATGGAAATGTGTTTTTAAATTTTACAGTTGTGGGGGTTGAATTTCGATCGATTGTTTGTCAATGTTTATCCATTATTGAAAATATAAAATATACACTTGAAGAAGGCCCCACTCGAGTTTAAAGAGTACCGCAAGTAGGGTTTGCCAAAAAAAAAGATAATAATAATAATAATAAAAATATAGTTCGATTTTGTATAGAATAAGGTTCGGATGTTTATTTAGTAAACAAATTAAACTAATATCATACATTTATCAGAAAAAAAATGTATATAAATAATATTACGAGAACCATTTTACGGACGAGCACCGCCGGGTGTATATTCGGCAAACATTGCGCTCTCGGTGTTTATCAAACCTTTTCGTATACATGCGACAGAGATCAGCTGCCGTGCATTATACCTACGTATTATGTGTACGTACTCGCGTCATGTCCATTAATGCTTCTGCAGGTAAAGAGAAAAATTGAAAAGGAATATCTCACAGCGTACGTTTTTTAGTACCCTCATACACTTTGGGTCGGTGGATTAAAAAAAAAGAATAAGACAAACCGTTTGAGTATGAAATGGTTTTTTTTTCGTCAAAGTCGTTCCATGTATACTTATCCACAATAAAAGGGTTTTACACTGTTTTGAGCCGTGTTCCTGTCAGACAGCGATTCAACCATACTTATTGAAGTTTTTGAAAATTGTTTATACCGTTGACGCTTTATGTCAAAAATAAAAAAAAGGACAAATCCTTACTTTGGCAGTGTTATTCGTACGCGGGATTGCACATTTGATAATCATAATGGCAAAGGTTGTATAATACAAAATTTCGCCATCATTGTGTGTGATCGTTTTTTTTTTCTGTCGTTTGCTGTAATTGCTTTTTTTTCAAATTTAATAATAACGTCTTTATAGTCATGGTGTGTTCCCATGAACATTATTACATTGAACGAGATCAGTTACTGTAGGCTTTGAATGTGGATTGAGTTTTACTAATTTTAGGTTAATTGTTATTATTTCAAGCAATAATGATTTAACCTAGTTTTCGACGCTACTAACAGTGATATACTTGGTACCTATCTAAAATGTTTATTTCCCAACATCGTTGATTATTATCAATTAAAAACGCGAATTTCAATACAACAATTTTGTATTTTGAAATATAAATAACAGTAGCAATCATATAAATTATGAAATATCACGTTTACAAACCCGTCGACAGCAATAACACAAAGGGCGTTTGCGTTTTTCCTCTTCAAATAGCGTATTTATATCATATTATATTATGTTACATATTATTATTATGCCACAACGACGACCGGTTTGTTGTATTATTAATATTATTGCTATACAAACAGGAACATAATATCGTATGCGATAATGATAATGGATTTTCGCAGGCAAATATTATGCGGCACCGCATTTCAAAGTGCAGACGGGGAGATTTAAATAAAATCGTGATCCTACCCGGTGGTGCAGCTCGGGGCTGGGGGAAGAGAAGTCGCATATTATCGTAGCTAGGGATATATTATAATAATATAATGTTTAAAATATTCCTCCGCGCAACTCATTGTTTGCCCCGCCATCCCCTCCACCTATCTTCCAACTATACCGCTCCAATCAAAAATATTTCAATTATATTCAAATTCGAATTCGCTAATACGAATAATATATATTATTATCATAGTATCCTACTGATTTTCATTAACTTTTAAGCAAGAATCACGCCCACATACGTGAAACGTGCAGCGTGCTTACAATATTCGTTCGGTTCATCGATTCGTATTTATTTATATATTATGTTCAATTTATACCGTCAAGCGATGGCGTTCGTATTATTTCGCTCGCCGGATCCCTTTGCGCATATTTCCGAAAGGTTATCTATACCCGCATTCTTGGTCCGACAACGTCCAAAAGTCGTTACGTTGCACAGTGAGCATATTATATTACTTATATATACGGCTGACGTTTGTGATCGAGCGCCTTTTACGCTGGACGTGTGCGCCAAAGCATTTTTTCTCGAAAGGCCGGCCGCGGTCCCGGTCCGCCGGACATTGATTTCACGGTTCGCCGGCGACCGGGCATCCAATATAATATTATATAAGACATATATAATATCATATTAATATGGTTACACGCAGCTGAGCTCGGCATTCGAGAGTCGCCAGTGTATTATATTATTTTACAGTCCGCGGGGCTGTTGTCGGTAGATACGCGTATTCTATTACTATATATATTATATTATATGTGCTTAGTGCAAACGACTAGCGCGGACCGATGACCGATCGACGTTATTGTGTGCAGCTTCTCGGCGGTGAAAGTCATCTCCGTGGAAAAGTATATACATATAAGTAATCTATCGATAAACCGATTGTTGCAGTTGCTGAATCACCGGCAACCCATCCATTATGTCGTGTTGTGTTGTTTAGTGTATTATAATAATTGATATCTTATCTGTCCGGCATCGCGCGCGCCGATGTCAAGTCGTCGTTGTTCGATGACGATGGCGGCGGCGGCGGCGGCGGCGGTTGGACCCATTCCAGAAAAAAAATAAAAAAAAATAAAAATAGTAAAAAAGCCATTTACTACCCGCGCGACTATATCTGCACCGAAACAGGTTTCTGTGCGAGTCCCTCCCGACTGCATCTATCTCCGCATGCACAGGCTCAACGACCCGAAAAACCGTCACGTCTTCGTTAATTATTATTTGAGGCGAATTTTTCGCTAATCACCCATCGCGACGGTGGTTTACTCTCGTGAATCCGCATTTTTTCCGCCGTTTTCTAGTTACTTAGGACCTCCCAGGTTATTTCGTTTCGCCGGGTTTTTTTTTTGTTGTTGTTTTTTACTCTTTCCGTATACATAGCATCGTTTCCGTACTTGCACACATACACACACACTCGCGTGCGTTTATAGCAGTCTCGGGGCCGTCGTGTTCATCGGCGCCGGTAAACATTGCAACGTCTGTTTTTTTTTTTATTATTAACCATTTGCTTTCGGTGGTGCGCTCCGCGTGCGTTTTTCCCGTTTCCGAGAGACCCGACATATATACGTGCGTATATTGTAGTGCGGTTCCGAGTTGTATTTCTGTGTAAAGATCGGAGTTGGTAAATGTTTGTGTTTTTTTTTAGCGATCTTTCCACCGCTCGGACTGTGCGCATTGCAAACATAATAATGTACTGCAAAATTACAGTAATCAAATATTGCCCGGTGGTGTTTTTGTAGTTTTATTATTTACAAGAGCGTTTCGAGAAATTTCAGCAAAAAAAAAAAATAAAATAAAATAAAATAAAATAAAAAAATGAAATAATAATAATAATACATCTTATTTATATGTATAACAGTTAGACAGTAGATATACTGCGCGATATTGCAGCGTTGCGCCTTATTTAACACATCGAGACCGGTACGTGGGCACAACTGATGTCGTAGGTACGCTATCTATATATTATTTTATTATATCGTGTACGGCGAGGCGGTCGAAATGTATGCGAAACGTCTTAATTATTCGGCTGCAGGACGTGTTGCAAATATCATTATACTTGAAATAAGTTCCGAATAACGTCTGTTTCGATGGACAATATATTATCATAATGCGTGTACGTACGACCGAAAACACGATATTATAACAAAAACGTGTACATACTTTATGCCGTTAACAATATAACTTTTTTCTTTTCTTTTTTATTATACTCGTCGGTTTCTGAAACGAGATGTATACCTATATTATATTGTAATATACTGACACAAACGGTCTGGCAAAATTCCCATAGCACCCGACGTTTAAAGCCACTGCGGCTTGTGGGCATCTCCTAATGCAATTATCAGGTTCAAGGCGATATCGATATAATAACTTTTGTAGTATTTTATTATATTATATTATATTATACGAATGAAACGTTCTTTAATTTACATTTATTTACATATATACTCTGACGTTGGTCGTCGGGGTGTATTTTATATATATATATATTATATGCGGCGTGCGCAAAAAAAAATGTTGTTCGCAAATCGATATAGAATGTATATAAAAAGTAAAATACAGAGAAAACCACTATATATAGTACACACACACACACACACACATACGTATATGCATATAAATATGTGTATTTTTTAAATTCTATGGATTAATATTCTATCAATATTTATTTAAACAGATATTATATAATGTCACAATTCACAAACACAAACATATTATATATATTCACATACATACACATACACTTATATACATATAAATAAAGTCAATATTTTTGTATAAATATCAGTTTGAATGAACAATTTCTGATTTTCATCGACGCTGCTGCAGTATTATATACCTACTTATTGTGCGCGTATTGTATTTAAATTATCATTTAAAACAGTTGCATATTATAGTAGTTATCATTTGTGTACATTTTATTAATAAATAATAATATATTATTAGAATAAATTTACATATGCGTTTATGTATAATATACGGTACCTATATATAATAATATGTGGTGATGTAAATAAATCAATTTCAAATGTAAAACTCGTGCAGCTAACAAAAATATCGATGAAAATAATATGTTCAACTCCAATGTTAATGGACTGCGGTGTATACAAAAATATTAATAGGTGATAATTATCCAATACTGTAGTTAATTTCAATATTTAAATTATAACAATATATTATAATATAATGGAATTTTATTTTATTCAATAACTTCACTATAATAATATATTTGTAGCTCGATGCAAATAAATCGATTCATTTTATTATGCCCATTTTATAATAACAATTTTGGTTCGAACATTGTTGCAAAATTTTAATGTAATCATGAATATTTATAAATTTGTTCATTGGTAACGGAATTTGAGATGTTATTATCTCATTTCCTGTCGCTTTACGAATTCAAATTGCTTAATTTGTATAAATTTGCTGCGTTTTTTTTTTCGTCGAATTTCAACTTGTGATTGCAGTATCCGACGACAACACTTAAATTATATTTTCAATGCCCTATTATAGTTTTATTAAATATGCATACTGTACACTCCTCGTCGGATGTTTGTATAACATAAAACTCGGATTTGTGTTGGACTATATAAACGTATATATTAAAAAAAAAAAAACTGTTCTAGTTGTATGCTATTAGTCGGCAGCAGCGGGCTGCACATGGACGTACATACATATAATATAAGTGCTGCATCACGAGTAGGAAGTGACATTTTCGAGCGTCCGACGACGGTCCCTCTACCATACACACAAATATAATAATATATAAATTATGTTATATATATATATATGTGTGTGTACCTGAATGGGACTGAATTCCATTTTTTCCCCCTTGTCCACTTTGTCGTCCCTTTTGTAAATACACCCGAGGTCAGTCTGGTATTGTTATTGTGCGTGCTTGCAGCTGAGCGTTTTTGTGCATCCACGTACAGCCGTGGTAGCTCGGGTTATGTGTATAATATGGTATTATACGATATATATATATATAATATAGTAGGTCAAAAAAAGAAAAAAAATATAATATAATAAAACGAAACCATCCCCGCACGAGGGTGAAAAAAATAAGGAATTTAATGTAATGTTTAATTATACGGTTGTGGAGGAGGTCTGACGTTAGTCTCCGGCATTGTTGTCGGCAATATACGAAAGGCTCACGAAAACTATAACGAAAATACACGATGCTCAAGCAATATGATAATATAATAATAATAATAATATTTTTTTTTATTATCGCTGATATATTGAATTATTATTATTTTGTACGATTTTTTTTCGCCTTTCCGTACGGTCAACGATTCGGTGTGAAATTGCGAGGAACTCTCTGCGCTACATATACAAGCAAGACCTCGTGCCCATTTGTTACGGTCTATCCAGATAAGCGTCACGGAAGCATGATGTATTATAATATATGTGCTGCTCTCATACTTGTTTTATATTTATATGTATCATGTACCATCGCGCTGGTAGGTCGTCGTCGTAAGCAATCTATATTTTATATATATAAGTGTGTACATATGCCGTTTCGGAAATATTGGGAAAAAAAAAAGAATAATAATAATAAATAAATGAAAAGCAATATTACTTTGCGTATCGAAATTCATATTTTATTATTATATCGCGTTTATTCTCCGCCAAAGACTACCTGTTTAATATTTTCGTGTCCATTTTATTTTTTTTCTCGTCCTACTACGTGATTCAACAAACAATCTTCAACGCCGAAAATTTTTTTTTTAAATATTCAATGCATAATTTAATGCGAGCGTCTATGTAGATAACAACAATACGAACATCGTGCACACTATACTTAGTTTTTATGCTTCAGTAAATGAATAGTGTAGTATGATTGAAATATTTCGCAGAATCGTGGGGAATCGAGTAGACACCGAGCTATGTTTTGTAAGATATCTACCTATTTATTATTAATAATATACGACTGAAAACAAAACAAACTTATCTGAAAACTTCTTCTTCTTCTCATTGTATTATATACTGCAGACTTATGTTTATTAAAGTACCTATTATGTTTGACTCATTTTACTGAATTATAAATGATAACCGTGGTCTCTAATATTCTATAATAATACTAATTGTTTTTCAAGACAAATCAAATTAGTGTTTTATAGGTTTTTAATGTGGGTAATGGGAAATGTATATCTTAAACTGAAAATAACAATATGCCAAATATGTACCTTTTTAGCTGATTTCTTAGTATATACTGGAGCAGTATATTAGGTAAAATAATATATATAATAATATTATATACAATAATAAATATTGTTTCTCAGTGGTTTTTTATTTTACTCGTAAATAGTGAATATAGTAATAACTAATAGCCATACATTCTATTTACGAATTATTGTTAACTGACTATACAGTGCCTACGCCTGCAGCGTTTGTATACGTACCTAAGATTTCTAAATGCATTAAAATTTAAAACTGCCCGATGGAAACATATTATATTTTCTGTCCTTATTATTATGTCTACAACGGGCACGTCGGCCGAACGTGGCTTACATTATATTCCATGCGAAATTTTTTTTCAACTTATTGACGCGGAAAGTAATTTTTTGAATTGAAAAGCTATTGTTTGGAAGACATTTGTTGAACACATCATGTTCGCAGTGAATATGCTCAGCCGGCGCGCGCGTTTACCACAATATTCACCGAATCGTATAATTATCATATCAACAATAGCGCGCGTAGGTATATATAGATATGAAATTATTTTTTATTTTCACTGAGTTTGATTTGAATATAAATTGTCCCCTCCCCCATCCCAGAACCCAGTTACATCTCGGATTAGATTATGGCGCTCTGAAAGCGTAGTTACATCGTATAATTATATGTTATACTGCAGGAGCAGGAATCACGGACGCGAGAGAACGACAAATTATCGTAGGTGCCTATATAGTGACACGGCAAATAGAATGAACAATATTATATGGTACAGTCCTACTGTCAGATTAAACAGATTTTACAATGTACAATTATAAAATTAAAAAGCTTATATAATGTAGTTGTCACTTTTTCTAGAGTTTAAATTTCAATATACAAGACAAGATTTATTTTAACGCTCTGCCTTTTTCAGATATTATATTATGATACGCCTTAGTGCATTACTCACTGGATTTCGCTACTGCTCGTCAAAACGCAAATTACAAGGATTCTAAGAGTGCTAAACTTCTGTATTCTTGATCTAACGCCATGAATGGGTGTATCATAATATTGTTCCAAACTATTATAAAAATAATAATTCTATTTGTATAGGTTCGAATAATTCGTTTTCTGATCTAGTTTCATTAGTATCGAAGACGGTGAATTTTTATAAAATATATAATAATATATTATAATCGGTATTATTCTATAGTAAATACAGTATTTATTATGTATACTCATTATTTCAAGGGCATTACGTTTTTTGGTCATGTGTATAATTCTAATTTTCTGTGTTATCCTAATTTTTATTAATTTAGTTAAATGTTATTCCAATACCCCATCTATAAAGTGTGAACTTTTGATTTTAACAACTCATACATTTTTAATTTTTTAGCCCGTAACTAAATATAGGTAAGTACCTACTTAAAAAGGTAAAAAGGTTATGAAGTTAATAAATATTTGAAAAATATTCAGTTGCATACAACTCGGATTTCAGCTAGACTTGAATTTATCTATTGCGAATTCATACCTTTCTGAGAATCATATTGTGCTGCCGCAATACGTAAAATTCTGATAACGAAGGGAAAACCCACACGTCGCGTACAGTGTTGCCCCGTTGTAGTCTCGCGGTCAGTCCGTTATCATTTTCGTCGCCAACTTTCATTATTAACAATTATTATTTTACGCGCTCTTTTCCGAGTTCACAAACAAACCAAAAAAAATTTAATCATCATTGTGTTGCTTTTTGGCGAGTTTGCATATTATTCGCAGTCACCACATTTCCGTCTTCCGAATTCGCCGGTTTTTCGTAAGTGCGCGCGTGATATTCTCCGTCGTGAACTGCCTTCGTTGTTCGTATTATCACTGCAACACGCAAATTTTCATATTTCATTTTTCACGATTGCCGCATATTATTTTACACGTCGGATCTTCCGTCATAATTACATTATTTTCCGTAAAATTCGTCGATTTTTACAAGTGCGTATGCTATCGTGCTTCCGGTGAGCATTTTATTTTTTCGTAACACATCGGCCGGTAATCTATATCAACTACACAGTGTGCGAGTGCGAGTCTTATTTTCCGTCGTGAACTTCAAGAAACCTTCAGGTTGCCATAGTAAATGTCCAATCAACTTCAACATTTGTGGCTTCCAATTCAGGTTTCTTTTTTTTTTTTTGTCAATTTACATTACAATTTATGTTGAACATATATTAATATTACAATAATTGTTTGTTTTACATACCTATGTTACCTATAGTCCAAAAACGTAGTAGTAAGGTTTCTCCATACCCAATAATCAATATCATTAAGTGATTTTTACTATATATATATAATTTTATGTATTTAAAATATTTGTATGATCTCACAATACGGTTCACTATTACTTTTCGTTACATTTTTTTGATATTCTCATTTCTATTGTTGGTTGTCTTGGTCATACGTCTTTCCGGTACATTGCAGTTGGGATTCTCCTGTTAAAGTTATGTATAATATATTATAATACATATATTACACTCTCTTGAACATATCGTTTTCCAGACAATATATTATATCATATTACGCTAATTATAATAATCATAATTGGACTCTCTGTGACCCGTTATTTGAATACGATGATAATAATATTATATTGTATGTTATAATATACTCGTAGTCGAATTCTATATCCCTCTTGTAGTCTCGTCTAACGGCGGTGCGAGTGTATTATTGGCGTATTCCGATCGCAAAACGAGCGCGGGTTTATTTAAAAAAGACGGGCTGGTAAATAATTGTAATGCACCAGATATTAACAAAAGACACTGCTTACAACTTATTGTGTGTATAAGTATTTATATATTCTAAAACATATCAAAGTCGTCTGCCCTCGGGCTGTACCGTCACCGCTCATCGTCCGCCACGTATATGGACGTTAATTGTATAAATTCTATTCGGTGTTCGGGTTGAAAATTATCGCGCTCGTCGTTCTTATACGCGCCATAATATGCAATTTATAAACATATAGAAGTATATATATTTATGAATACATAAGTAATACTACAATATACAGTTAGGGTGATTCGCCAAACATGCTCACCCCTTCTCTGGTTACCTTTAATAATACATTTATATTTAAATTTTTAAATGTGCCCACTTAGAGATCGTATTTTCAAATTCTTAAGACGATTCATTGAATTACTCAAAGAGAGTGTCTTGTTTTTAAAATTATCACCCCTCTCTTTTATTGTAAATTGTAAGATGGATAGTTTTTTGAAAATATTGATATACCTAATTTAAATTCAAACGGCTAGTTTTCAGCTATATAATGGCTTAGAAATAGTAATTTATGGACTTCCAAACCCACTATCCAATAAACCTATTGTCCATAGCAAATACGTATGAAGTTAAACGACTCAAAAACCACTATATCGATAGATTTTGGTAGGTACGTTAATGTTTTAAAAAAAGTTGTCCACTAAATAATTTACAGTTAAAACAAAAAAAAAAGTAGGGGGCGAAACTCTGCTTAATTGAAGAACATAAAAATGGTGAGCATAATTGGTGATAATACCGCCCGGTATGTACGCCAACAGACGACATGCACGAATCAACACACGCGCACGCATTATTAATACGTTATATAATATTATAATGCCCGGGTGATGCCGATAATGAGTATATCGGATTTTAATTGAACCCCGATAGAGTCCCACACGCGGTAACCGCCGCTTACTCACACAACAATGGTACCGGTAGCCTCAGAGTGTGCAGTATACCGGTCGTTGTCGGGTGTGATCACAACCTAGGTATATCGTGGTTGTGTGTGTGCGTATGTGTACGTGTGTGTGGGACGAGAGCCGCCGACTCACGAACCGCGTGGGCGACTCTTATAACGGAGGCTCCCCTCGGGCCTTATGTTCTCGCCGAATACGCCGCCGCCGTCACCTCATTAGACGATTGATATTCTCTCGTTTGCTCTCTCTCTCTCTCTCACCCACTGTCTGTCCGTCTCTGAATATCCACGTGTTTCTGTCTCTGTGGTACGTCCGTCTATACGTCTGTCTCTATCTCACGTTCGGTTTTTTTTCCTAACACCCGCGAGCTTATCGTTAACGCGAGGACCGAAGACGGCCGCGGCAGCACGCGAGTCGTCCTTCGCATATTACGCGATGTCCGAACGAATTATAATAACATGATATGTATTCTTTCGATCGAGAATTACGCGGCCCGAGGTGTGAATATTCACTCGGGCGGTTTAATACGATATTTAATCACGTGACGCGTGCGTATAATATTATTAAAATATATTATATGCGAACGTCGCGCTCGCCAAAGCGGTTTTATGTTGTTTTTTCTTTCTTTTTCGTGTTCACCTTTTTGTGTACCATAATAGTATATATTTGACTGTTTTCGGTGTACTCTCGGCGGCCCGCGGCCAGTTTTCCTCCTCGTGTGTTTTGTTTGCTGTTACTGACTGTTCTGCAATGTACGCATTACGCGTATTATATAATATGTACATATATTATATATGTATCAATGGTCCACGTTAATTACATTATTAGGTATAATAATAATAATATGCACGTAACGCACAGACACGTCACAAAAAAAATAATTCA
This sequence comes from Aphis gossypii, assembly GCF_020184175.1. NCBI lineage: Eukaryota > Metazoa > Arthropoda > Insecta > Hemiptera > Aphididae > Aphis > Aphis gossypii. Next base: position 84,258,208 of record NC_065531.1, read on the forward strand.
TAGGTATTCATACGATTGTTTACGGTCGTCAATCACATGATAATATTGCATCTGTATAGGTATATTAATAAGATAATGTCTGTGTGTGTAAGTACTAAGTGCCATAGCCAAGAGTATCGCACTCGTGATTCTGAAATTTAAATTTAAGTTATCCTATACCTACCCAAAGACATGCACTTTAAAGCCAATTTTTAAAACCATACATTTTAAAGAGAGACTCACTAAAAGAAAAAATATCCGTTTCACAAGAATATGTATAGAATCCCGTTAAATAAAATAGTTTTATTATATTATTATTGATATAAATTTAGACTTGGTTGAAACCACCAAAACGAATGAGTTTTAAAACTGTGTAGTTTACATAGGAGGTAAATCCAGAGTAAATCCACAGCACTGCTTAATTTGTTATCACTAGAAATGTCGCGTAGGATCAGATATTATAATAATATATTTTATATTAATGATAACAGTTAATGTTTATGTCGATTTTTGTTTCTATTTTTCTTTTATGTATATTAATATTATATTTATTTTTTGCTTTCAGGTACGTACATAATGTTCTACCAGTACAGTGGGCCGGGTAAGTGTGCCCTGCATGTACCTAGTATTATTAGTATTATATTAGTATTACTTAGTATTATTAATTAGATATTACTTTTCATTCTTCATTCATCTTTTGAAAAATTTAAAACACTGTGCAGGGTCAGCAAGCGTATTGTAATACACATCGTGTTTAATCTATATTATCGCTTGTTGTACACAATTTATTGTTAAGTAGAATATCTAAAATGAATAATATTTTAAACAAAAAACAATTTAGCCGTCTACATAGATTTTCCGTATGTCTTATAAAGTTTATCTGTAAGTAATGCTTCTGCATTTATACGCATATTTTATTCTATATTATGGAATAATAATAATGTATCGAGTAGATCGCGCGTATTACCTTTTTTTTGTATAAGACATAAGCACTCATTGTTTATGACGCAACAGATTCAACAACAAAAAAATATTCCCTTTTTATTTGTATTCGTATACTGTTGTTCTATCTAGGATCAAAACGTATACAATATAATATATATATATATATTATATATAGTATATACAGTATACATGTATACCTATATAACAATGTGGATTACACGGAAACGTATTCGGCCCATCCGATTTAATGATATTTATTGTTTTAAATGTTTTATTTGTTTTATTATTTTCTCCCCTTCTTTTTTTTGTACTAACTACGCTTCCGCACAATGCGAATGTTTAAAAATAAAATACTTTACCAAACCCGAATGGTGCCATTTCGCTTGTGTTTGTATCTCGTACATAATAATATAACTGCAGCAGTTGATATTCGAATAAAAATGTACGTATAATTTATTATCATTACTATTCGCACGCCCGAGAGTAGTGCGTACGTGTTTATAATAATATAACGTAATAATATGTATTAAACTGTAATATAAAGGTGTACAAAAAACTCGCTTTTAATGTATACAGAAAATCATTTGATTTCTTAAATACAAATCGTTGGCCATGAATTTAAATTTCAAATAGTCATTAATACCATTTAATTATATCATACAAGTATACCTGTATGCACATAAATCAACAATCTTTAACGTCCTTAGATAATAGCACAATAATATTTTATGTGCACCATAAGTAATAAAAACCTTATTTGATTATTTTCATATTATATTTTATTAACGCTCTCGGAACCGCTCAATAAACACTGACCTATTGTGCCCTGCGAACATATAGGAACGATTGAAGTACATCATAATATCATACGCCAAAATAATTTTTTTATAATATTCGAACACTCGCTCGTATTTATTTCCCGAAGCCTATTAGTAATCTAATATTTATCTCTTCAAAACTTTTTTACTATTGAAAAAATTGTTTTCGATTGATGTGAAATTATACAAAAGTACAATAATGTATCATCACCTGTGTGTGTGCGCGCGTTTGTATACGCGTTATACGCGTGTATGTGTTTATTGTGTCGCGTGGTCTGAGAAAAAACTATAGTGGAAGCAATACCGCCCCAAGACACGGCACTGCACTGTTGTACACCTTCCCATAAGAATGTCCACTACCGCCCGATTGTTTTTTATTTTTTTTTATTTCGTATTTATGAAATATTACCGATGGTCACCTTGTGAATGGAAGACGATTCAATGTCGACACTGCTGCAACGCGTTTATTTCGCACCCATATTATACGCGTGCTTGCATGCCGCGATATTATTATTATTATTTTCCATAACAGCCGTCGAGAGACGTTCGCACCAATAAATAACACGTTTGAAATAATATTATACCAACGCATATTATTAATATTAATATACATCGAAGTCTATTGTTACGATTATACAGCTCAAATACCATATTATTATAAACCTTTAAAGTCGAAGTATTTTTTTCTCTGCTATACAAATTATTGTGCAAACCGACAACTGTTGTGCTTTTAATATTATTTTATTATAGTATGGTTCAACGAATCGGTTTAATATTTATTATTCTTTTTTTCTTTTTCCCCGTTTTTTTTTCATATAGATACCATGCATCAGTCTTATAATAATATGCTTGTAAAGATAAATTCAACTTGAAGGTTTCGAAATTTAAATCAATTTAAAAGACATATCGATAACATACAACTGGCCAGCAATATTCTATAACTTAAAATCATCGACGAGTTTTGATTTTGAAGACTTACGTCACGCGTGCGATAAAAATTATTTAAATCATCATAGTTAGGTCGGTCGACTGTTTATATTGCTTTCAAACGATAACCCAAATATACTGCTGAGCAATATATATAGTGCACTACTATATTATTACCATATTAGAGTGTCTATTTTTACGCATATTAAATTAAACAGCGTCAAAGTACTGGATAAAATATAATAACAGTTTAAAATATTATTTTATCACAATGTAGTACTTTTATAACTATAAAATAGATTTTAATAGTTAACACTTCACAAAATTTTAGTTTTACAAGTTTAGGTATATTATACATGTACCGTGGTTTCTCAATTAAATTAAATTTTTGATGAGGTCAAAAAGTTATTCAGTGGTTAGGCAATATTATTATAGTTATCGGGAAAATTTTAGAGTCGATAATTTATTGTCTTCCGTTAATTATTGTATGTTATGTCTATGCGTGCGTGCAGTGGTGTGTTGTAATAGTGATGTGTAGATTGATGCGTTTTCCTGCAGCGTGTTAAAAGTTATTCAGGCGTGTAACTTTTGACACGTATCTAAATAGCGCTTGTAGGTCTATTCGAATCCCATTGTGCTTATCCGTGTTCGTTTGTATGTGTATATTTTAATATACCTACCTACTTGTTTATACTCACCTACGTGATTGAATATTATTTATTAGCCGAGATAACATATCTCGCATCATATTATATACATATAGCGTGCATAATATAATAATAAAAAGTATGAGATCGGCCGTATTTTTTTCCACGATTAATTATGCAAATCGTCTTCGAAATTATAATAATAACAATGATCGTGCGACGCGATGCGCGTTTTCGCCACTGAAACAATTTCACATACACTAACATTAGCATATAATAATAACATCTTATATACATAGTCACGGTATATGATACGATGAAGTATGTCTCTGCAGCAGAGATCAATCTCGCGCCAACTAGAAAGCCGTATATTTATATACTCGCGTACGCATATTTATTGTGTATTTTTAAATACCGGTGTCTTCGTTCCTTTTTTTCGTGTTCAGTATATAGGTACCTATACATGTATAACACCTATGATATTATAATATTATTACGATGATACGGTGTAATACGTTCATTGTATACGTTTAATATTTTATGCTAATTAGGTTTCGAAATGTTTGAGAGTGCGTGAATGCGTAAACAATATAATAGTAATAATATGTTCATCCGAATTGGACGCGTTGGAAAATAGTTTTGCGTGCCACTATATAATAATATAGACACAACAAAAAATATTATTTGGCTGCGTAAATTCCATCAGATTTTGAAACTTATCGACTGCAGTAATACGTACTGTATAGTGGGCTGTTGTATTGGTCCAAAATTTGTTGTGATAATAAAAATGGATCTTTTTTTATATACAAATTATGTAATAATATAACATATTCGTCTGCGGAGTAGTAATGTGTAGGGTACCTATAATATACCTAACCTAACCTAACCTATACTACTCCTATACAAAAAAAGGTCTTTGAATCTTTTAGATTTTGAATAGAACGAGGCATTGTGTATGACATATTATGATACTGGTAACTTTATAATTTTTAGTTATTTTTATATTTTTATTTTGTGACTTATACTTTTAAATACATACTATTGCTAGTAGTTCAGCTTTTATATTAGAATCGATATTATATTTTGGACTAAGCATACGAATGTTTTAACGAATTATCTATATACTTAATTTTAATTTTCGTAAATAATTATTAACACTGGTAGTGTTTTGCTTTGAATATTAAAAATTATAAAAGTATACCAATTGTATAATCCTAATTCTCCTGCAAGAAAAAAAATGAGCAAATATAAAATACGACACTATATAAGTGTACCTATCTTGCTTTATTAACAAATTGGACCGAATGGGCTATGGTAGATTGTATACGACATTTGATATATTTTTCAACGTAGTTCAAAATACTCTTTAAACTTTCCTCAATTATCTAAGGGCAATATCTTATACTTTGATAAAAATGAGTATTTTTTAAACAAAAAAATGTTCATTAGTTCGAAATTCATGTGGAAGTCACTCTATAGCAACCTATAGGTGTTGAACGACAAAGCTATTTGAACACTCTCCAAGTCTCCAAACAGTATGTGCACAAAATTTGGTACCAATATTGGCTTAAGTCTATAGGATTCTCGGTCTTCATAAAAATGCTTAAATAATAATAATATATTATTATTCTATAAATTCTTTCTTAAAATATTCTTTTAAATTGCCTATACTAAGCCCCTTAAAAATCGCCAGTGACACGTCACCTGTTATATAAAATAAAAAATAAGCTCAAGTTATTCGTCACATAGTAGTGCAACAGACAACTAAAATCAAAACACCTTGGTTATACTACCACAGTATCACGTCGTTCAGCTATAGGCCGTTATAAAACGAAAACTATTCAATAAAATAGGCAATACGTGATCGTCGTGGCGATGTTGCTGCACAGACCTCACCGGCCAGAAAATTATGTGTGCGTTCAATACTCAATTATATTTATCGTCTTTATAAATAAAGATGTATTATGTACTTAGATATGCCTTATAAATTACTTTACTGAACTAATTGTCACCAAAATTTACTAATTTATTACTTGAAACTCGAAGAGTGATTAAAGCTTCGTTTTTAAATTTCCATAGATTTGTTAATACGCATGAATTTTGTTTTGGATGACGAAAATCATACATATTTTGATTGGCAGTACTTAAGCTCTCGGTTACAGGAAATAACATAAGTAGTTAGTATGTAATCTAATGAATAATCAAAATTAGAAACAGTAAGGAGACTCTTCTATAATCTATGTATTTAAAAAGCAATGTCCTCATATTGTTAGCTTTCTTTTAAGGTAAAAACTATTCAATGCGCGCTGTATCTAATCCGATATAGATATTATAGACTGCTCATCTTAGTCAAATTAACCTAACCTTACAAAGCGAGTTAAGCCGACGCCAATTCGACCATGATAACTGCAGCACTAAAACCGATAAACACTACATTTTATATTTGTTCATGTTTTTCTCCGTCTAAGTCGTGTTATACGCACCAAGTGTTTTATCCGTCAAGTTTAATATCCGTTCGGACATAACGCGATGGCAGTCGTCGACCATCATCAAGTGAGTCGCATCTGTTACTTTTTATCACTTGTAAATTACGCACACAGGCACAGCAAGTTGATAATAGTAATAATAATAGTAACATATACGCGTAAGTGTATCGTGAATTGCCCCCCCTCTCGACACGTTGCTGTCTTGGTTTTCTTGTCCGGTGACAATTACTATATCGCAACGAGGGCGGCGGACTGCGGCAGACTTCTGTGTCCTTTTTTCTTTTATTTATTTTTCATTCTTCCCGACGTCACCGCCGACGGTCAGCCGTTTGTTGTTTTTAATCGAATAGAGAAGACTTCTTTTCTACCCCACCATCATATCGCCACTACCTATAGGTATGTATACGCACGTAACAATAGTAATAATAATAATATGGTTTCTGCAGCAGATCGTATTTGATCGGTTTTCCCCTGTCCCCTTCCTATTCTTTCATCACATGACTATAATATGCTCTACGCACAATAATTGTTCCGATCTCGCCGATCGAATCTGTAATTCCGATGCCGTCGCCGAAGACGGCGACGACGTCGTCGCGAGTGTTCAGTGCATTCCTGTCGCGCACCGAGTTGCAGCTAAGTCTTCCGACCTAATGTTATTATATTACATATTATACAGCGTGCGTGTAAATGAACATAACATATAGTATGATATATCTATGCTGCAGCGTTGCAGGCTGTGTATAATGTATGAGTACAAACTACAAGTGCATGGTAATGACCACCTCCAGGTCCGTGTTACCGCTTATAATATATGGGAGCTGTGCCTAAGGCCTGCAAAACAAATTAGACCTAACAAATTATTGTTTTATGGACAACAAATATTATAATGATCGATGACCGTAGAGAGCAGGTACCTATAGGTAGAGAAACGGTTAGTTTTGAAAACAAAATATAGCTTTATAAGAATGTATTAATTAGATAAGTATTCGATTGAAAAATAAACATAAAATATTATAGTGTTATAATTATTATGTTTGAAATATAACGTTGAGTAGCAGAAATAATCAGCTGCGTTTTAGATCGCATAGAAAAAAGAATTATGTGACTAACTCGGGCAGAAGACATCCCTATAATCCTACACTAGTGGCCATATATTATACAAAGTTGAACGCGTGGAAGGTATTATTTTATTATTCCACTGCCGCATACGAAAAACAAAAAAAAAAGTTACTTAACCAAAGATACGCGCGCGCGTCTTCTTCGAAAACATGGATTGAGTTAAAACCCATACAACGTGTACGTGTAATATGGTGACGGTCGTCCTCGTCGTCGTCTTGGGCGGATAGATGACGTTTTTTTTCTCGTCGTTTATTTTATACAACGAGAACAATCACGTATTTTTTTTTTTATGTTTTTTGACGAGAAGTCTAAAAAATACGGATGTTTATAAAATATATAATATGTACACGCATAATTGAGCTGGTTTTGCCGCTGCGAAACGTTGTTTGTTTTAACGACACACTCGGTTGACGTCGATCGAGGTATAATATAATAGTCTTCTTATAGTCATGTATTCTTACTTTTTAGAATTTTAGAAAACGAGAGTTTTTTTTTTTGTGTGTACAAGAAGTAAAAATATTGTAATACGAAAACATCCGGAATCATTACAAGAGTCTTCAATTAACTAGGAAGTTTCTTTTGCCGATGATGACTAATTAAAAATATTTTTAACGCATTTCACTTAACGGGTTAATAATACGAGTATTCGGGCGCGTACTCACTATAATAGGTACCTATTTTATTTTACACTTCGAGTTTTACCATATATTTTGATTGACACTTTTGATTGCGGGTAAATTGTAAATATATGTATAAGATTTTACCATTTTAACCTTGGCCCATTAGAGGTCGTTTACACATGAGATCAATTATGGATGACATACTATTCATTTTTTTTAAACTTAATTTTATCTTATTAAAATAATTATTATTCGTTGTATTAGTACATATATATTGTAAAAAAGAACGGTATGTACTGTAAGCAGCTATCGATTAGGTACATCCATAGTAAATACGACTATGATAGAGAATAAATAATATTGTTCTTATATCAAATTTTAATATAAATATTATGTATTATATTTAATTAAAACTATTATCAGTCGAATATAATTAATTTACTATTATATATATATATATATTGTATATTATATGATATATTATAGTTAATTTAAATTATTATATTTTTTTTCGCCGTTATCGATTTACTATACATATAATAAATAAGCCGATTTAGCAAAGTTAAAAATATTTATCTTGTATTTTTTCTCTCGATCATTAAAATAAAACGTTATAGGTACTATAATAAATAATAATAATATAATGTCGTCGATTTTTATGTGCTTACTGAGACCGTCATTCTCAGCTGAAATAACTAAAAAGTGATTACTATTCTAAAATATGTACCGTCCTATATACGTGCATCATTTTAAGACATAAAGAAAACTGCAACGTTATTTCGTGAGTCACACGTAAATTTTTTTTTACTAAATTACCTTCGTAATAACACTGATAATAATAAAATTGTCACCATAAGTTAGCCTTTTCTTGTACATATATTATTATGTACCTATTATTATGGTATGTCGGAGACTTAATCGTCGGGTAGATGACGTGTGTCTTGGATTATTACCTATAATCATTCGATTTTATAGAAACATTACATATACCTACCTAACATAAAATTACGTGCCGGTGTCCAACAACAAACAAGATACAGTCAAAAACTCACACGCCGACCGCTCTTTTCGTCGAACCTGCGCTTGGATTTCCATAAAATTGTCGTCGAAATTAATGTTTATTGTGACGCGTTGTACCTACATTATAAAGACCCGGACTGGCGGATATACCTTCGGGGTCATCATCATCAATATACAATATAATATAATATTATGTGTAGGTACTAACGTTAAATCAGTAGATATATATAGTGTATAATAGCACATATAATACACTAAAATTGAATAATGAAATCCGAACTCCCACGTGTTGTTGTTCTTTTTTCTGTTTTATTAGTGTTATTAAAAACTCAAAAACAAGCAAATTAAAATCGGTCTCTTAACAGCAACGGACAAATATTAGGGACCGACCGATTATGACTTGGGGCTACACGATGCGCTTGTGAAACGACGATTAAATTACAGGCTGTCAAATGCAATACCACGTCAAAAAAAAAAAAAAACCGCAACCGAAGACACGTGTATATATATTATATATAGAGGTACTATACGTTGATGTGTGGTGTATATGTACTCAAAGCTCAAACGTTCGAACCGCATTGTTAAAGAATAAAAACGAAAAAAAAGCAACAACTATACAGAAATTAATAGTGATCAACGTCATCGGATGAAATAGGTTTTTTTTAAACGGTTGCCCCCGCGGGACGTCGCGTAATAATAATCGTAATAAAACGAATTATAGTTATAATAATACATTATATATATAATATTTCTACATCGGTAACTCGTGACTTATACACTGCGATTTTCGTCGTGGAAAAAGATTCGTAATTTGCTTTATCTCGGTGGGGGTACAATTATATTATTATATAGATAGGTAGGTACTGTTATTACACTTCGCACACATGACCGCGGACATTGCGCTGCGCTCGTTAAAATCGGGGGTTTTCTCCTTGTTTTATTTACAGTTTTTTTTTCATATATATCTGAGCTCTAAAGCCGCATGAATGTAACGTGAAGTAGAGAAAAAAACAAATATAAATCCAATTCCGTCATAAAAATATGTATAATTATAGAATTATATGGGTAGGTCGTAGGCATACGAATCATTCGGGTGCCGCCCCGGACGAGGGGTACGCGTATGTACGTAATTGTTACACCTCATTAGGTACATTTTCTTCCTCCCCGAAACTTCGCCGCCGCTGGTAACGGTTTCCCACATATCATATATAATATACTGAGTACATAATAATATTGTATATATATTATATTATTGTAAGGTATTGTTACACACGACAAACTCCGCGACAAACTGATTTCCGGAACTCGTTGTACAGTCTTTTATGCACGGTGGTATTTATACTATATATATAAATATATTATTTGTAGGTATATCTATATAGGTAATATAAATATTATTAACAATATGTTATGTCATATAATAATATATACATCACAACGTATAAGGTGACGATGGGGTGTATACGATGAATGTATCGCGTTCCCGATTGATCTGAAAACCCGAAATCTGAACGTGTATAGGTAACTGTACTATATACACCCGTCTTTATGTTATTTTATGTATTTTAAATTATTACATGCCGTCGTCGTATTTATTAGGATACTGATTTACGTCAGTTTTTGTCCGCGCCCGTTAATGGTGATCGATGGGTACAATAATACAATAACAATATCGTCGTGAGGACTGTCCTCGTGTGATTTATGTATATATATTATATACGTAACTACGCCGCTGTTGCATTATAATATTCGAGTCAATCCGACATATCTCATTATTATTACGACAAAAATACGACTACGTATAATACCTAAATGTTATACCTACATGCATGTCGGTATTGACGTCGCAGAGATAGGCAAACGTCGCAAACCCCTCGCCGTCATCGGTGACTTTAACGCTAGTGACATTATGGTGCTATATATACCTACTTTTCGCAATTGAATTTTTGTAGGACTTGCTGGATTTCAACGCTTCTTTAAATGTTAAAAGTCAATAAAGTTATTTGTTAAATACGTTTTTTTAATTGTGTAACTGCTGGTTACTATTAGTAAAATTCATTAATGAGATGTTTAAAATTATACTATTTTATTTTCTGTAAGCGGTATTTTGTAGGGTTATGAGTTATGACTCAATGAGTTAGCCTGACTCAATAAGCTAATATTAAATAAATTATGGTTTACTCAACAAAATATCACGACGAGATTGCAGACTTGACCATGAAATACAAAATTATATTTCTCTTTCAATTCAATCATATTATAATTTTTTTTAGTTATAATAATAATTTAACATTTGTAAGGTAAATATTTTTATCAATGTAATGGGAATTTATTTATTTACTTTTTTAAAAATATAATATCATGAATAGATGCAAAATACATTAATAAAATTATTCATGACAACCTGCAGATAGTTAATTTTCAACATCTAAAGAAGCATTATTGTTTTTTTTTTATGTAGTCGCTCAATTTCAACGCTATTAATATTTACTATTATATATGTATATATAATGAACACTGCAGTAATGTGTATGTAAGGGTCGTTCGTTTCCGTCGAAAACGATTATGGTTTCATTAATTGTTTTTTTTCTACTTTGGAAACATAATATTTCACTGGTATAGTCATAATCATCTGCGGAGCCGGTGAGGGTTCCTGCAGTCTGCGTTTTCCGCTCGTCATCCCGCGGGAATATTCTCGTGCTGCAGCTTCCGTCATCATCGTCGTCGATTGAATATAAGCGCACGCGTACCCTGGGGACGCCCGAGGGTCATATTTACATTACTGAGAAACCGACTACCGAGGGGTACACGTACATAACGAATCGTTTACCATTAGCCAAACATTTCTTCGAATATTATAATAATATATAAAAGTATATTAAACATAAATATATACAGTATTACAGTATAATATAATATGTTATACGTCCACGCAAGTAGCTGCTGTGCCGTTGTAGTACAGTCATTAGGCCATCTATGAATATTATATATAATAATATTATATTTTCATTTTTCCTCCTCGTGAACAAGCGCGTGCATATACTTATAATATAATGTCTCGAGAATTCGGTTCCCTCGGGCAGACGCTGCCGCCGCCGCCGCCCGTGTATATTTACATTAAAAATATATAGTAAAAAAAATATAGAGGGTTATGAAATGATAACAGATTACACTGTTTATTCGTATATAATATAGTGAAGAAGACGATAATAATTATAAGGCTGCGATATATGTATGTAACCGCGTAACATTATATACACGATCGCGTTTCGTGTAATAAATCTGTTTTCGGCGTGTCTTCAGGGCCCGCGGGGGGGAAAGCCAGGGGGATGTTGATCGCGGACCTGGTAATTATACATACGAGTATATACATCCATGTATATAAACGTGCGTATTATATTGATAATATTATATCCCTTGTACATATATTTTATACACTTACACTTATGCATTTACCTACTCGTCACTTATAGGTAGCCCTAACCTATTAGAAACATTGCCCATCATGTTGGTTCATGAAATATGTACATAACGAGAAAGAGACTAATTAATTTCGGACGCACTATGCTCGTACCTACATGTACAGGATGTTTCATCAAATGTAATTAACACGTTGTTCAAAATATGGTTTTTAGAAGTTTTAAAGTAGGCATACATACTTAAATATTAGGAGATATAGATATCGACGCTTTTTTATAGTGACCTGAAAGCTTAAGTAATCTTATGTTGATTGGGTATCAACATATTTATGATTTGTTTAATTTTTCCTAGTGTAAAAAAATATATTGATTATATTCAGTGTACTATCTATTTTTATAATTTTGTTAAACCATTTTTAAGGACTATTCTATAATCCTTCTATAGTATAAAATGAAATTAATTAATTAAATAAGGTACATAAATATTTTCAAAAAATTATCGAATAATAAAAGAGAAATTTTCTTTTAAAATACAGAAAGACTTACTACAGAACACACCTAAACTCTAAAGTAATACAAAAAATCTCTAGAATTGGAAAGCATTGTTTTTAAGTAATTTATTAATTCCAATTTTACATTATTATAATTTGAATAAATTTATTATTGTAGAAAGAAATAAAGAGGAAGGTATTCTTGTTGTATTATTCTGTATAATATATAAATGTATATAAACGCGATGATTTCTTTCTTCGTGACCACCTTACTCATACGTACATGCATTTTAACGCTTTATACATATGTCATATAGCCTATATAATACTTGCCTACATTTATAATAATATCTGTTTATAAAAATAATATAATATAAATGAGTAATTCGTATTAATTAACGGGCGCCTGCGAACTGAAAAAAGGCAAAATTTGGGATCAGATCAACTTCTATAATTGGAAATCCAGTTCGCAGCCACCATGGTCGTTATTTTAGACGAAAATATAATTTAAAAGTTAAATCTCGACACAACCTCGAACGTGTATATACGGCCATTATAAGTATACCAATATTACAGTTTATTCCATATTGATTAAAATGTATTATTGTATACTATAGTAAAATATATATATATACATTATAAAATTGTGTAACCAATAATCAATGTATACTATACGTATATTGGTACAATACCTCAATATTATACAATATGTATATAATATACCTATGTACTTATACCTATAAAAGCTGTTTCTATATGAAAAACTAATGATAGTTTAGATAGATCAAAAATGATATACAAGTAGGTAACGGAGATTTTCATTATGTTACATTGTTACATATTATATGTAAGCAAGGTTAGATTTTAAATCATTATTTTTACGATATATTTTTATATATATATATATATTTATAAGTGATACTTAAGCAATGGGCATACTATTATACAAAATATTAAGATATTTTTAGTACTTATTCAATAACATGATCCTGTAGTTAATTGATAATTTAAATTTTTGTGTTATAGTTGCGTAAAATGATTTTATGTTCAAATTAAAAAACCGATCTAAGTATCATAAAAATTAATCTCAATACTAATAAAAATGTTTTTTATTAAACCACATGTTGCTTTATTAAATTATAAATATATTATATTCATTTGAATAAACCTTGTAAAATTTAATATCGTTTCATTTGACGATATAATTTGCATATAATTACTAAGCATTATAATATTATATACTAGTTACCAACTTCCTAATTAACTTGGATCACATATTATTCTAATAATTACATTTTATAAAAAAATTTCATACCAAAAATGTGTTGAAAAAATGTTTTTTTCGTCATTTCATCACTCAATACAATTTTATTATCGTTTGAGATACATATTTACATATTGATAATTGATAATTACATATTGATGTTGTGATTTTCTGAAATCCTATAGCCATCACCTCATAGGTATATACTTGTAAAGTTGTTCAGTGCTTTTGGTAAATTATATTTATTAATTAGTAAACGACTTTATATGCATTTATAATACCAAATATAATGAAATATAGGTATTAATTTAATATATCAATTTATTTTAAAGTAGAACTGAATCGTTACAAAAATAAACAACATCCGTTATTGCAGTCTGCACTATAATTATTCAGTACTCTGTAAATCTGCATTCAATTGTCCATGGTAATGTAAAAAATTAAATAATTTTCGAAGATCGTCTTTGTATTGCGGAAATTGCTGATATTATACAAAGTACACATTTCTCTTCTTTAAATGCATATGCAACAATTCGATTAATCTGCAGTGCTACTGTACATTTTACCATCGTATATACTTTATCATAACTTTCCTTATGAAATTATCACTTAATTAATCCGTTACAACTCTCTCACTACTTACGATAAAACGGTTAAATTCAACTCTATATGGAGAAATGTGTAAATGCAATACTATCAAAATTGCGAAGAATCGACAGTTGGGTTTTGTATACATATATAACGAAAACATTTAACTAGGTAGGTAATAATAATATTACGTATTCATACTTAATATATAGTATATATTATATTAACAGTATTGCATAAATAATATAGATAATATATACCTATGTATACGTAGAAACTTATATTATGATATTAATTAACCTTTGTTTATATATTTTACTATTATAATTTATTATTATATATTAAAATTAAATATATAATACTGGAAAAATAATAATTGTACCCTGTAAAATATTGGAAAATATTCTACAAAACGTATTGAACTTCGTTTTTTAATATTTTAATCTAAAACTTTTATAAATATGCTAAAAATAATAATTTTGATAAATGTTTTTTAATTGAAAGAAGAAAAATTTCTACAGCTCACATTTAACATTAATTTATATTGTAATTCAAATAAATAACTTGTAAAAAAAGCTTAAAATTGTCTTTTTTACTAATTATTTGGCTTATAATAAAAATCGATTACGATACTTTAAGTAATAGGTACTTTTCTATCTAGACGAGTGATTTCAGGCTGTATGAGATTGTATTTTGTGTAATAATAATAATAATAAATTTTTTTAGGATACAATATTACAGTATACATAATACTTTAGTTAAAATTATAGTCATTTTATTTACACGATTATTATATAACCATGCATTTGAATAAAAATTAGATTTAATGAATTTTAAATTTTAATCCAATATAAACTTTGTAAGAATTGGAATATTAAATTTAAGTTTTAAGAATAAAATATGATTATACTGGTCGTAGTTGAAAAACTTTAACAATTTAAAATTGTATTTTTAATCAGATTTTTAAATTATAATGTATCTTCAATCTTCATTTTACTTATGCGGTATATCTTATACTATTTTCTTAAACTGTATGCTTAATATACTTTTAATTTTCTTGACTAAGTTTCTAATCATGTAATTTATGTATTGTTATTCTTTTAGAATATTATATTTTATTTATAAATTGTTGTTTTCAGTAGATTTAGGTTTCTCTATAATTCAGCACACAGATGTATAAATAAATGTCTGTATTTATTTTATACGAACGTTTTTAAATTATGTTTAATTTTAAAGATAAAATAAAACTAAATTTTTCAAATGCTTTTAGTGTTTTTGCATATGTTTAGTATACATTGCAAATTGCTATTTAGTGGGCTCATTGTAGAATTGGCGTGAAATAATAATAACATATTAATGTTGATTTTAAACTGTAACTTCCCCTCCTATTAAATAATTGTAATTGGCTATTGCAAACAACTTAATTACGTTTATTTTTTTATTCTTTTTTTTTTTTTTTGAACCATAGCTTGTTGATTAGTCTGGAGAGAAAAGTATGCGAAGGAGCCCTTAAAATGGACTTCTTGTAATGTCTCGGATAAAAACGTTACCTACTTATAAATAATATATGATCAAGTGTTCTTAAAATAAAATAAAATAAAAACCTTTAGGTACTCAAATTCCTTAACTAGCTGACCTCGTAATTGAAATGAAGTCACATATAATAAAATGCTGAATTCTTCGAGCCCGTGGCATCTGTATTTATTTAGTCGTAAACTTGACAAAGGAATAAGAATGTTAGGAATTGTAAACAAATGTTTTACCACTTTGAATTATAGTATCAGACTATAGTAATGCAATTGTGTGTACAGACATTACCGTATCTTTAAAAAATATGCTTAATATATTATTATTATATATTATAGAATCTTTTTTTGTAATAAACGTCTATGAGTATTGTTTTATAATATTATTAATGTGCGTGTGGTGTTGATATACATATAATAAAAAAAAAATCAGTGAACATCATCTATTGGAAAAAAATTGTAAAAGATAGATTATTTTTGCGAATACAAACATAAAATGTATGGACATTTAAAAACAAATCAATTGTAATGCGCTGATCATAAATTCGTCATTAGTCTATTTTCTGTGAAATATGTTAAAGTTTGTTAATATTAAATTCACACATATGATATTTATAGTATGATAATAGTTTTTGTTATGAGTTAATGACATATAAATTAATATGTTTTTTAACGATGGAAAATAAAATCAAACTAATATAAAAAAATCACTATTACAGCACGTTCTACTTAAAATGCATCTTATGAATTATTCAATATTTCAAAAACATGGTAATTTTGAACTACGTACTAGTCTATGTATGTACATTATACAATGTCGGTGAAATTAGTTTTTAATATAGCAAAATAATAATAGAGCGTACTGTTGTACTTCAATATTATTTACAACACTACCAGTAAACGGGAATGGTTTTTAAATACATAAAATATATTTTTATTGTTAAAGCTGTTTTTCCTTTAAACTGCATACTTACTGTTCAAAATTTAAATTCGATTTAATATTAAATTTTAATTTAAGAAACTTGAAGGTTTAACAAACAAAATGCGTACATCTAAAAAAAATAAAATAAAATAATAAGTTACGTATAGAGTACGTAACGTGATTTTATTTATTCTCTTATAGACACGGGTGTCTAAGAAAATCAATCACTTATTTTAACAGGGCGTGGGCCGAGTTCTCTAGGGTTAAGATTTTATCATTTTTGCTGATATAATTTTTGAGTCCACTCAAACGCGCCAGAGCTTTATTAAATATCTTCGAACGGGACGTGACTGGAATATTAGTGTCGAGTCTATTACGTGCATGATACATTGTGGAATATATGGGAAGGAGATAGCCACGGGATGGAGTGTGAGTCTGCATTAGGAACGGAAGATATCTCGAGGAGCAAAAGATTCTGCACACGCAAACCGGCCTATTCACACACGCGCGCGCGCGCGCGCACACATTTAATATATATATATATATATATACATTATACAACGTTATATACGTGTAAAGAAATAAAATAAAATTATGAGAAAACGAAAAGAAACAAAAAAAAGAAAAAAGTAACAAGTCTTAGTCGAGGCCAAAACGACACAGAAATGTTGTTTTAATTGAAAGCAAAAACTATATGAGTTATCCGATGGGTATATGTGACGTGAGTAGCAATTTCATACACACGCACGCACACACTCGCCTATTCAAACACGGGCTTGTTCACACACACATGCTCATATTTTACACACAAAGTATAAAGAGCGCGTGAAACTATATTATTATACACACGCGCACATGCCGGGATAGCCCTTTTGTGCGAGATCGGCATGCATTACGGTCGGTCCGATGCATTTCGAAGGATCTAATTGAATCCAAACAACGTCGCTTTCCGCGCGGTTTACGTTCGTTCAACGTCGAACAAGTATACGAAAGTTGACGTTTTGAAAATTGAATAATAATAATAATTATAATAGAAAAATTGAATATTCTTCTGCCTTTTAAGTTCGATGAGACAAGGACAGCGATTGATGATATCCGCGTCGTCTTTGTTGCACGAGGCGTAATAATATGCAGACGTTTGTATAATATACGTATATAATGAAAACGTTATCCAGACGGCTTTCGCAGAATTATAAATCGCAAGGGGCGAGACAAAGTGTAGCACGCTCGAAACGCATCGTATTAATAAGAACGAGATACTGCTGCAGCGTATGATTTCGCCCGAAAACTTCTAATTTGACGAACACGCGGGATTGAATTTGACAAACAGCACTTCAACTGTTCGAGTGTTCCAAAAACTTCCATCTAAAGCTCTAGAAGTTGTTATGTAAAAATCAATTAAATTGATAACTTGTGTCTTATACTTTAAACAATTCGACATCGACGTTGGCTGCACGTTAGTTCTATCTCAACTTCTGGTCAAACTTATTTTAACTGTTTGAATCTGTTTAAATGGTTCGAGACGTGTTCTAAAACATAATATGCCTAAATCGTTTATAAAAAATAACGCTAAAAATTACGGAATATTTTTTTCTCTAACAATATAATCCATAATCTATTCATATTGCAAATATATTAAGTAGTACTTATTACATTTTGTATATTGTTTTAAATTATATAAGACCAGTAATATAATACAATCGCAGTCGATATATTCTCACGTGTTTGTGTTAGCGAAGTTCGACAACAAATATTTTAATCGGCTTGTTCACAGTGGCTTGCGTAAGATTATGCAATTTACAGAAATAATTATTAAAGCCTACGTATTGTATTCTAATTTGTAGACACGGTTGGTAACAAATTAATAACCATAGGTAATATATATGATATACATATTGTTTTCTCCTTTAGATTCCGTTTGTGAGTGTGTGGGGCTGGCGATATAATTCTTCCGGTTGCAAGTATATTTTATAACTTCCGAAAAGTGCTGCCGGCGCTGTTATTAGGGTCTGCATTACGAAATTTGGGTCGTCGGCCTCAGCGGCGACTGCTACTGGCGCACGTTCGTGAGAAATCTCGGTGGTGTTTTATGTGTATTTATTTTTATTTTTTTCATCTCTCGAATAGGTAGTTGACCCGCGGTAATCATAGAGGCGTCTTCACGATTTCACTATGTAGCAAAGAGGTATAAAGAGAAAAAAAATAGAAAAAAAAACCTACTCAACAATTTCCTATAATACAGTGTAAACAGGGAAAAGACACAAAAGTGACTCGGTCACGGTTCAAATTACCGGAGGCCGGCCATTTTTAATGAACTAAAGGGCTTGATTTGAGCTGCTGGCTTCCCATCCGTGCTACTAATAAATATTATATCTACAAGAGAAATGCAGTGAATTAATGGTATAAAAGCCCGGGACGAAAAAAAAATTTATATTTGTATGTATATAATATTTTAACGACTGTAATTTTGTTTACCTACTCTCTTCTTAGCGTTTTGCGAGAACGTTTGAAATCAGGTTTTTATATTATATATATTATATAATATATATATTACTTTTTATCCTCTCCTCGTTAACACTTTACATGGCTACCGATTCGATGAGACGAGCTCTGATAAACTATAAAAATAAGACATTCCTTATTTCCTTATAAAAACGACTCAGAGTGCAAACATTTAATATACAGCTACTCGTTAGTCAACTTGGTAATTTATGAGGTGATTGCATGTTTATAGTGTACATACATTTGATTAAATATCCAAAATTATATATACTTAACACAATCCATTATTATATAATAATATAAATAATGTTTTTATCCGATTTTTCAACACATATTGTTTGAAACAAATTGGATATTTCCAGACAAAAGTTAGATACATGTAATGTCTAACCTATTTTCTATCCAATATAATTTGTAGGTATTTATATTGTCATCAATGGAAAAATATTTAATTATTCAATTGTTTGCTATCTTTTCCGCGTTTTTTTAACTTGGATACTTTAAGAAACAATAATAACCATAATCCCACTACTTATCTTTATAGAGTTCAGTTAAAATTATAGTTTCTATATTGTTTATTTCAAATAGATTAACTAAAAAGTATTTTTATATTTCTGAATGTTCAAAAAAGTTCTTTACACCTATTAACCCCTCTTTATTAATTTTTAGTGCATTATATATAGCAAAAAGATAATTATATACTACATATAGGTATAGGATTTTGCTCGAATATAGAATTCATTGCTATTCTTAAACTTCTGAAACAAGCAAATTCAATTATTCACGCGACTCCCCGCTGTGGATCATCATCGTTTGTTTACTCTCATCATAATTTTACTATTCATATGCCAACGTTCACCTGTCATAAATACGTAGGACGATTTAAAATACTCGGTGTCATGTAATTATATTAATTCTTTTTATCTTAACCGATTTATTCGTAATTATACTAACATATTGATAAGTTTAACCGTGAGTCATATTATTATGACCACGCCTTGAGAATACTTGCAAATATACCTATCACAAGAATGTTAGAAAAACAATATTATAAACTTTCTAACGCAACTATACTTTATCAACAAATATAATCTTCAGAGAAATTTCATTCGAGTAAATTATGTTTTTGAATGAATGTTTAATTCTATATTTTTTCTCGTTTATTTTTTTTCAAATACCATCGTTTAATAATAATTATAATAATAATAATTAAAACATAATACATAATATTATTATAGTTACATAAAACATGATATTCTTATATATTTTCTAGAAAAACAACTCTTAATGTTGATAAAAAAAAAAAATTCAAAGAAAACTGTTGGCACTGTGTAGTATAAAATATTTAAATTCTACAAATTTTTAATGTTATTAAATGAAAAATATTAATTTTTATTTTTTATTAAACTCTGCAAGATCGTAAGGTGTTGAAAAAAATAATATGATTTTTATTTCTAATTAATATACATACTTCAAATTCTTTATCACATAATAGGGAGAACAAATATTTTCTATATATTTATGATCACGTTTACTGGTGTAGGTATAATAATAATGATGTATTATATATATATATATACATATTACATACATTATATTGTTTAGAATGTGTAGAGACATATATTATTCAGTGAATACTCAAATTCTTCACACTTTTCAATATAAAAAGAGGGTATTAAAAATGTCGCTTTAGTTAACCACAAGTCTGGGAGGTCTATTACCAGAATATTGTACCTCGAACGTGTGACTAGCCCCACCGATCGTATTAGGTATGCACCTGTATTATAAAACCACTCGTATTATTTGAACGCTCTCGGTTTTTCTCTGTTACGACTGGCGAAGTTCTGTTGTTTCCGCCTCATCACTAATAACGAAATGAAAATAAAAACCATACTAGGGTAACGTAAAATTACTACCTAGTACCCATAAATGTATTATAATGAACTATAAAGACCATAGAACCTAATTGACCTATCATATAATTGTGACCACTGTATACAAGTCATACGATCTAATTTCATGGTTCCTTGACGAGGGTCTCGACAATCTGTGCGCGATTTGGTTATAAGTTATGATATGTGAGTTAGAATGTATTTTGAACAGCTCTATAAAACTGTAAAAAGCAGATTTGTTTTTTAAACAAAATAATTGGTAATAAAATACATATTATAATATGTTAAAATCGTTTAAATGATTTCTCCCAAATAACTCACACTAAGCCGTATTGGCAATAAATATAATAAATATTGTAAATTTACATACAAATATTATATTTGTGATTGATGAATTGGACGACTGTTGTATAGTGGTGAGCTCTTTTAATTATTATTTTGATATTATATAATATCCGTATTACACTTGAAGTCAATGAAGGAATCGCCACATTTGAAAAACGATGTTCAATTAATTTTAAACTATACCTACCTATTTCTAATTAGGCCTTATTTATAGTTCACTGGATAGAAAATTTTGGAGCTCTTATGCCTGTAAAAAGATCTATTATAATATATCCTTATACATATTATATTATAATATATGAAATAATCATTATATTCCAAGACCGGCAATAGATTCCCATCGGTCCAACAAAGATTACCAAATAAGCCACCCGCTGATTATGTATAGTATTGTTTAAAAATGATTGCTGTAAAAGACCCTCTAAAATACAAATTCAAATTCTTCCTACAAGTCTGACCACTCAGTACCCGGGCCAAACCACTTCATTTCCGAGCGGGAACGCGTATATAATATGATCACCGCCGGGAATTGCATGCGGACCCTACAATAGCAGACGAATGGACGTTTTTCGGATCGAAGAATCGCGGTCCTTACATCATCCGGGTAGTGCTTTGGGTAAACTGCAGTGAGCCCCCGCAGGCTACAGAACCGTACACGACAATAATATACACTTTGAGTTCCGTAAAATTCTCAGCGGGATCGCGCGGCTGTAACACTGAAACACAACCATCATACGGCTATAATATGTATATTACGTAGACACGCGTGTATATGTAAGTGATTCCGGGTGGACATCTGTAGCGTATGCGTCTTTTCCAGCTTAATAATAATATATAAATATAGACACTATAGTTAACGTCGTCAACGACCCCGAAGAACCGTCGTAATGTTTCGCTGGCCATCCAAGATAATAGTACATATATATAACACCATAAAATATAATACGGTTTAGGCCTACAATACTTCTCACAATAAGCACACGCACCCGTATATATATATTTATTAGGTATATATTGTTTTCGTATGTGCGTGACGGCATGTGCAACGTATATATTCCGATCGTATACCTATATAATATCGTATATAATATACAAGCATATACACTATGCACCCCGTGACGCCGGCGCGAATGGTGGTGACCGTGAACGTGCACCCGCGGTTTTTGACCTCGGAACGTCGACGCAACCCTTTTCTTTTACACGTTAAATAATATAGTCAAAGGGTGCTGCTGTCCCGACTGTTTCAAGGTCGACCATCTCGTGTAATAATAAAATACTGCAGTTTGTATAATAAACGAATTATTCCGTTTCTATCGACGACGACGAGACACACCGACTTGGGGGTGCCTATCCCGCTGAGTCAAGGTACAGCTGACTGCTGCTGTTGCACAATATTTATTATTATTATCATCCATACGGACGTCGTAAAATTGTCGTACAGATGACTTTGTCGTGTATATATAGCATAATATGTGTATACGTATTGTTGATCTCCGTCATTTGTATATTCTATAATAATAATAATATACTGCTCGCTTCTTGTACAATTGGTGATCGACGTGGCTTCCTGACTAGTGATTTACTCAGACCTTGCAGCGCACGACATAAATATGCGACTACTTACATATTATTATTATTATATTGTATTTTGTTAACTGTCCGAGTTTGCCCAGGAAAAACTGAACGAACATCAAATACGTCGTTGCATCAGTGTGCTTATATTTCGGTTTTAGTGTATCTAAGTTAACTGTTTAATAGAAATTGGTGTACGTAGCTTGTTAATTCAATCGAGATAGGCAAATAAATCACTTGTGGTAGAATGGATATAGCATTTTCGTATTTTTACGATCACAGTTCAAACTATTCTTTTTAATCGTTCTTATTTCTATTCTTTTTTATAAATATATACAAGCGTTTATGATTCTTTTGTTGTACATTTAATTAACAAACAATTATTAATTAAGTATATATCTGTATATATTTTTTTTAATAAATCCAATAGAAATGCATAGCCAATATAATAGTCTGTACTATTTGTTTTTAAGAAATATTTGATTTTTGTGAGCCAAAACAAAATTCACTCGTCAGTTACACAACGGTAATCTATATATATGAGTTGAAAAGAGTACAGCAAAAAACACATCATGAGTGTCAAGAAATATAGATATGCAAAATTAAATTTGGTTTCAACTGGTTTAATAGTTTCTAAGTCTATAATATTATCCCCAATTCAAACAACGTTCATTCATTTTTATATAATACTTATTTACTAGGTAACTATATTACCCGGCGTGGCCCGGGGATAAATACAACTGAGATGGGAACATTTATTTACATGTACATAGATGTATACGGGTTAAGTGCTTAATAATAATTAAGTATAGTATGAGATTCTGTTATAATATACTTACGTTAGATGATTTCGAAACCAAATCAGTTATATTATCATGTTGGTGTAGGTACCTATAATATAGGTATTAAAAATGTAACATATTTTTTTCTTCGCGTTATCCGAAACATTAAATTATAAAATCACGTTTGAAATTACAATCGTGCGTTGTGTGAGGCCTGTGATCAAAAATTAGTTTTACCTTATAAAAATTATTCTCGTCCATCTCCCCCGATGTGATTAACATAATTTCGTTTGTCATTTGAACGTTCAACATAATATAATATAGGTTGCGTCATTTAATATGCTATCTACCACGTGGCTACCGCTATAATGTTATACGTCATATCGAATGATTTAGTATGCCACTTACCTATATGCCAGTTGAACTGAGGTGTACAAGCATGAGAAATGAACAAGTAATGGTGAACTATAAGAGAATATGATATTATGAAAATAGGAAATGTGACTCGCATACGCGGTGGAGAATGTAAAAAACTATTATTTTATGTTTTTATAGTTCTGCATTATTTTTTCTTAGAATTAATATCATTTCATATAGTATTGAATAATATCCTAAAATAATAAAATACACATTATACTATTATTAATACATTCATTGTATTGTTTCGCTTAAGTTGTTTTGAATAATAAGATATAAATTATAAGGTTCACTGAAATTAACCAGTCAGTGTGTCAACTATTGCCGTTAGTATAATATGTACTTTGTATAACAGCAAAGGTATGTCTATACTCTATACTAACTTAAATTATGTGTTTGAAACGAATTCGTCGGGTGTGTAGGTACTGTATAATATGTATATTGTTATGAAATTTTTAAAAACTGTCGTTCATCTCTTCGGATGATTTTGTACACTTAGTGCATTATAATATTATATTTTAGTTTATATATATATAAATTGTTGTGCGTCAGGTCTTAAACTACTTGATGCATCGTCGTCTGTACGTTTCGTGAATTCCTGAAACGCTCTCAAGATAAACATCTCTTCTCTTACCTACCTACCCACCCCACTCTCACACGCACATGCTACATACCCCGTCGGCCCCAAAAACCTAGATTGGATCCCGCCGATTCCGTGAAGTGGGCAAACAGTAGCCGAGCACATCCCATATGGAAGTCCGTGTCGCCTCTATACACTCGTAAACAACTCCGTAAAGAGCCCCGGGCGCCAAGTGGGAGGTCTGTCGCCTGAACACACCTACGTCTGTAGGTCTATTCGTGTCGTGCGTGTGCCTCGTTAAAGGTAGCATTTTTATTTATTTATTTTTCCTTACATTTTAATAACCGTAAACTGTAGTTGTTTTATTATTATTACTGTTTTTTTTTGTATTTTTAAACAAAATATGTTCACCGAGACAGGGGGATATATACATCGACATAAACCAGAAGAAGGGACCGTTATTAATAATTGTGAGAAAAAACCTTAAAATCCCAAAAATACATAACGACGCGCAATACCAATCGCTTCTTATTAATATTTCCTATAAGTGTGTATAATGATAGTACCGTTATAGGTTTTAGTTTAAATCATATGCAAAGATGACGTTTTTATAGGTTCGAGCAATTAAATCATTCCGAACATTCTAACGGGCCATTAGATATAATTTTTTTTCTTCAAATTTATCAGTCATCATCGATCTAAAATATATATTATACACGATTCTGTTTTGAATAAAAACACATCAACACTGTTGTACCATTTTCACTACCTGTAAAAATATTTCTGTCCTTAATAATTATATACTTCCATATAACTTTAATTCGTATTCGATTCCAAGTCTGAGTATGAATGTAATTTTTCGAATGAATCATATTATATTAATTTCGGACATTTTACAAATCAAAATGTAACATGATGTTCCTTAATTACGCATAATATAACGTGTATGATCGTTTAATACATTATACCATCAACCTGCAATATTCAATGCTTAAATTAGAAACGAATAACAAACTACCTGTATAAACACATATTCTTTTTCCTCACTACAATTTTATATAACCCTACCCCTTTAATGACCGTTTGACCTTCATATAATACGGCCGTCATCAGTCAGTCGGTAAAATTCTTTCTGGTCATACTATTCATACCAAATAATACGGTCAAATGACTGTGAAATAAGAGTTTATTATTATATATTTTCTAAAAATCCTCGACCACTTCGAAAAACCATTTTTTCTGTGTGTTTGTGTTTCGGGGTGCATTTGTGTTGACCATTTCATACCCCGTCACAAACAGAATGTAGAAGGCTGTCAACTCTCACAGAAAAGGGATTCGTTGAGAACACGGATCACTTGTTTTCATTTAGTATTGATTAAACTAAAATTATTTCAGTGGTCCATTTTTTCTTTTAATAATTATCATTATCTGCAGTATAGTAAAATAAATGCATTTTTTTTAATCCGAACTCATCATCAGCCAAAAAAACGTCTTTTGTAAATGTCTAATATACATATAATTTAGTAAAAAATATCAATGCAATAATAATACTTTACGAATAAAATAACTGGTCAAATGAACATCGCGTTGATTATAACTTTATAGAGAGAACTCCGAGAAAATTCATATTTTCATACCGTATACTTATATTTTTAATATAATTTACTTAGGAAATCTTTTTTCTCTTTTTTTAAACAAAAAAAAAAAATATTTTCTGTTGTTATTGTTCTGTGTGTATTATTTTTCTCCGTTCCTGGTGATGTCCCTGTTATTTATTTTTTTAGAAACTATTAACAAGACCGAGAAGCAATAACGAAAGGACATAATTTCTAGTAATTGTTAGAACCTTCTTTCACGTGAGCGTGTGTAAGTAAATATTATAGGTAGACAGGTAGCCAGGAAAATTATTTTGTCAATTTTACCGCCGCTGTCATCGCGGCGGGGGTTAACAACTGGGAACGATTCCAACTACAATAATAATACGATGTTGGTAATTTTAATTGCGATGATAATCATAAAATATAGTAAATACATAGCGTGATACAGAGGGAAAAATAAATTATGAAACCGGACGATAGTTTTGATACTGACCGCGCGTGCGACTGTCGCAACGACCGACGACGAGGCAGTCGGATGTAAAAATAAAACAGCGTTGGCGGCAGCGGATGTCGACATATTGTTAGCATAAAATGTGTCGTAAATTGTCACCAAAGGCTCTGTCGAACTAGTGAGTAATAACGAGTGGTCGAAGAAAAACAACAACACGCTGACAATTAATTTTCGAACGACTTACCGCGGCCTTCTGCAGTAACTCCTGCAACCGACGAGCCTATAATATATCATTTATTTATATATGTGCAGTGCACTGTATAATGTATATTGTGATTGTATCTTTGATTTAATTATACATAGCTACATCGTCGTATAACCTTATCGGACCAGGGTCGACATTTGGAGGGAGCTATATAGTCAGGTTTTACTTTTGTCACAGACTTCTATACTAACTAGATAAGGAACTCGTATATTATTTGTATTATTAACATTGAAGCTCGCGTATCAGTTTCCGCCATTTTTTTGGTTGGCAAAACATTATATTTCCTATACAATATGCATTGGAATAACATCGTTTTTAATGGTAAAATATAGAAATAAATGAAAAATGATTTCTATAAAATATTCTTAATTTTTTTTAAACAACAGGTTAAGGCATCATAAAATACAATACAACATAATTAATATTTACCATATAAAATACCATATAATGCCAACCGAAAAACCTGGCTTCAATTGAAAGCAAGAGTTCGCTATCTAGTTCTTCATAGAAATCTGTGACTTTAGCTAAATTGTTTTCTCGATTGTGACGTCTGACCGTTCGGGCCGGTTACAAATAAAACATAATATGTATAAACATTCAATATAATATTAAAATTGTCGCTGACTTATTTTTGGATAGTTCGCTGTAGGCTGTGAAAATTTACTCCTTTGGTGTTTGGCAATACCTTAATAATATATAATTATTAATTTTCCGAGTACATTTTTCCTTTAAACATTGTATAATATTATTATTTATTATTATTATTATCTATGAAGATAGACGTTCGGATTTGTGAGACTTTTTGTACGACTGTATGAAACTATGTTAATGTTGCCTGGATTGCTTTAAAAATTTCATTACGTTATAGCTATTAAAATAAAATCTGAGATGGCGGTCGCACGGCATACGTCGAAGGCGGTCAAATACGTATAACGATTATGCAGAATATCCACGACCGCAGCAGCAGTAATTTATTTTCGCGGTTTATTGCACTAAAATGTATACATAATATAGTTGGCGGTGGCAAACGACAATATTACTGTTTTATTATCACCTGTCGATCGTTTACTTATAACGATTTATTATTTATAAATAATTTAATACGATTGAGTGTATGCATAATATTATTTTACGAGTAATTAGCCAATATATAAAAATGATGATTATGTACTGGATGATCTAATTAATCGTAAACATTTATATTATTTCAAAAACTATAAACTGCGTATTTGATAATAATATGTTTTTTAGTTTTTTTTTATTATTCTAATCTACTAAAAAACACATTTTTCCTTTTTTACAATTTTGTATCGTTTTATTTATTTATTTTTTTTACTTTTTTTTTAATGACAACATGTATTTTTAATTCCTTATTCCAAAGCCTTTTGATATACTTAAAATCACCTAAGGTACATAAAAATCAAATTTTAAACGAGTGTATTTTACAAGTTATAAGTATTTAAAGTTTTAATGAGCGGTTAGTGTAAAATATTGGTCTACTCACTTCTTCTAAACTTCAAATAGGTACTTATAAATTATAATGAATAAGCTTCTTGTCCAAAATTTAATTTTGATTCCGAATAATATTCTGTTTAAGAATGCGAAATTGAAAATGTAGGTATCTTGTCATTCAAAGTGTAAAAATAAAAACATAAACAAAAATTACAGCTTTATAAAAATATCATTTTTTTCCAAAAACGTTTGTTTTGTAATGACTTGAAAATTTTTGCAAAAAGGTCAGAGTTAAATAATTAACGTTTCGCGTCAAATGAATCACCCCGTTGGTATATTGAACGAACGTCGTATTATATAACGATGTCTGTCCGTGATTTTTCACAATATTTTCTTTTCTCCATTATACCGTCGCGTATGCTTTATTTTACGACGTCGTACATGTTATAAATATTATACATTAGTTAATAAGGCATTCGCAGGACCTGCAGCAACACATTAAACGCACATATAATATAACTGTAGTCGTCGTCGGCGCGCCGCAAGAAACCTCACGAAACGCATCGCCAATTAAAAACGATTAGTGTTGTGGGCACATATTATACGATATTACATAATGCACCTATACGTCTGTACTCATCCGTCTGTGAAGTAATGTCCCTATATCCTGTATAGGATGCAGGCGAGAGATCGGAGCGCCGAGATAATCGGCCGGCGACGACGGTGGCGGTTTTGATTGAACGACCGATTTGAATAAAAACTCGTCGTCGTCGTCTTCTTCGTCGGGTCCACGCGTTTGCTATAATAGACGCGTATAATAATATATTGCGTTATATATTTGCGTGCGCTCTTGTGTGTTAAGGTGCAATGCGATTAGATTATGTTGCGTAGACTCACGGCGGAAATGAAGGTAGATAATTATTGCGCGCGCTCTGCTGTTTTATTACAGTAACCAAACAAATATTATATAGGCAATAATGTACTATTTTATCGAACCGACTATAAATTAATGTGATGTACACGATATGTTTTATTCGCGAATACGTTTCATACTGCTAAATTGTTGTAGTCTGACGTGCTGAAAATTACTGTGTTATTCACCAAGCGAGTTAAATCCCATTTTTTTTTTCATTTAATAATATGTTTGTTCAAATTATTATTTTTGGAAAACACGCAGGAACCAGTTTTTCAATTTCTTGAGATTTTTCGTACTATTTAAAGATGGTGAGGTGCACTGTAAAAATACAATTTTCGGTGTTTTAAACGAAAACCCCATTATTGTGCTGTAAATTATTTATCATATAATTTTTTTGAACAATTTAATGTATTCAATTCAAAATTCGAGTTTTTTAGTTATTAAAATATTAAGATTTAAGATACTAGTCCTTAAAAATGGTTTTATAGAAATGTAAAATAGTTTCAAATCACTACATTTTTAAAATTACCCTAAATTCCATATTTTTTTAACCCATCATCATTTATCATGGACCAATTATTCTTATCAGTGCAAATTATTCAAAAAATACTCCTTCTAATTTTAATTTTAATACATTACGATTTTCCAAAAAAATTATCCGCTTTACGTTACAATATATATTTCATTACACGCCTTCCATCATTTTTTAATCATAACAGCCAAAGCACGTTTAGGACATTCGGAAAGGTCCTTTCTAGTCCGTGCCTTTCCAATAATAATACTTTCATTTCTTACTATAATACATGTATCATCACAAATATTTTCTGTGATAATTTTGTATAACATGATTGTGATACAGTTTTTTGTTTTTGTATATTTATTTAAATGTTAGTTTGAATGTTTAAACGTATAGACACACTTGGACTGTGTTAAAATATCTGTTGTAAGCTCGTTATCGAATTGCCGACATTTTTGGACATCAAAAACAAAATAAACAAATAATGATTTAAGTAGTTCGTGCTACAGCCGTCCGATTCTACACCATATGCGTGTGTATGTATATTATTATACGAAGCATCGAAACAGTATCGTTTCTATGCAGGCATTTATCATAAACACGAATACGTATATATTATAATAACATAGTTTATGGCAATATATCGTTTTATTCTCCGGCACAGATAATATGCGCGATTTCCTGCCATCTTCTACATATAAATAGGTATAATAGGTACACATTTTATCCAACTCCGCGGTGCTATTTCGTGCTCAACATAATAATGCATGACGTGTTAGTACCTATTATTATTACGTCTCGTTTCGTGTTAAAATATTCGACTTTAGGAACGCTTCTGTCCTGGGTATATATAATACAGGTATAATATTGTGTCTGCCGTATATGTAATAAATTGTGAAATATATTTTATATTCGCCCGTATATACATTAATTATTATTAAGTTTCTATTACTATTATTATCGCGCTTCAAGTATATAGGCACGTCATAATATTATTATTGTGTAGTTCGCGCGGTTACGGACAATAAACCGTTTATCAAATGGCCAGCATTTGTTATACGCTTCAATTTTTTTTTAAACCCAACCTATAACATTTTATTTGTTAATCAATTTCTAATTGTAACGCTTATGTAATACTGAAACGACAATCATTATTATTATAATTATCATGCAATTTTTTTTATTCATACATGACGCATATGTATAATGTATATACATATAGTAAAATATTACAACCAACAAGATACAAATGACCTATTAATCGACCGGTTTATTATGATCTTATCGGTATATTTGTTTGACCTAACCGTTTCCTCCTATATATTTTGTACCGGTTCGTTTTCGATTATTGACATTTCTAGCTACTACTATCAATGCTTCGGCGCTCAATCCGCCCCATCACTATATAATTTTAAGAACTAGACAAGCAACCATTATAATATATACGCACTATACGCATGGAGCGTAGTTCAAATACACAATTCTCATTTTAACCCTATAATTAAATATTATTAATAATTGGTTGCAACGCAATTTAAATGCCTTCAATATTTGTTGTAGTTACACGCGTGTAAAATAAAAAAAAATAATAAAAATAATTATTGTTAGGTATGCAAGATATATTTGGTATTCGATCTCGAATTACAAGTTGTCAGTGATTAATTTATCATTGAACACGTACACCGCGTGTACAGACATCAAGTCATACATACTATTATCATTGTATATATTAATAGTAATATAGGCATAGGGCATGACATCACGTGATCAAAAAAATATGCCGTCTACGAATGCTTTGAGTTTACATAAAACAACCCTTCTGAAGATTATAATCAAGACGTCCTAAACGTATGCGTCCGAGTACAGTTGCAAGGTTGACACATAATATATATTATTTATTTTTATATGCGCCCGGTATGGAGCCGATTGATTTTCGATAGTGTTTGTTTATGTTTGATGTTAAATGTAAACCTATAATATATGTATAGGTAAACACAAATACCTAACCTATGGTATACCTATATCTTGTCTCGTCACGTTACGTTTGAAATGATCCTGTCTTCATTTCGGACCGCGTTATTTAAAATGCTAATTGATGGTTATTCGAAGGAATTTTTAAATTTCACTTATCCACGTTGTATCGTCGCGCATTTACATAATACAATAATATGTTGTATTATTTACGTGTATATTGGTCTCTGGTCGGTACGTTTCGTATGTTTACCTACTTGTGTGTCAGGTATATACCTATGTAGGAACAATATTCGATACGTCTATAACAATATTAATAATAATCAAACGGTTATGGTATGATACCGAACGGTAGTCGCCGGCAGTGGTGGACCAAAAGTTAAAAACGTACAAATTTATAATGATTTTTCTTTTTCATTATCATTATTTCTACCCCGAGCGACGAGTGAGCTCTCTGCGCGCGGGGCTGATGATTAATCGGCTAACGCGATCCGAGATTCGTCACGCGGACGTGTGTGGTCTTCTTGGCTTAGAGCAAATATAATAACGAAATAAAAAAAAAAAAAAACGAGGGACGTGTGGTGTAATACGAAAGCCCGAGAAATTACAGGGTCGTCTCCTGTATATAATAAGTAATAACACACCGGAAAGAAAGCAAAAGCAATGAAATATGTAACTCACACACACACACACTAGCATATAATAATAATTTAAGTATATGATATGTGAGTTCGGCCTGCAGAGAATCATCATTGCGCGTGCAATTTCACGGCAATTCTTCTGTAAACACAACGGGGTCGTGTGCACGTCGTATCCATTATATACATCGTATGTGTATTATATCCTACAACGCAATGTGTATATAATATACATTATGAGGTATGTGTTGTGCGTATATAATATAGGTACGCGTGTAATAACGTCCAGTCAATAAATAATTTTCTGCCCGTTTTAGATGTTTTGCGTAGTTGTGACTAGTTTTGTATTTTATCGGCGAAAACGTGCCTGCTGAGAGTTCACGTCCCCGGGGTCCTCGGGACTATTGTGTTGTCGTGTGCGTGCGACGGCAATAAAGCATCCGGGGCAAAGACAATATGACTTCTTCGGCCAGATAAGCGCACTATACTCGCGCGCATATTACCGTACACGCGTATATGTATATAAATATATATGCACACAACATATATGCGTCGTATACATATATTTGCGTGTGTGTGTCTATGCGCTCGCTCGTCGGGGTGTGTCCTGATATAGTCTGAATTATTTTCCATAATTTCGCGGATTTCCGTACCGGTGGTATCGCTATTATAATAATAATATTATAACGTATTTATATGTACGCGGTATATCTGCGGAGAAAAAAAAAATCCGTTCGTCCGTCCGGTATTGCACATTGCACATGTACGCAAACATAGGTACGCGCGCGTTATATTATTATGGATTGTGCAGCGCCGACGACGACGATATCGATCGGCGAAATGCCGCGACCGACCATGTTATTATATATTATATGCCGAGCAGCTGCACAGTATTATTGCCGCCGTTGCTGCTGCTGCTGCTGCAGTGTTCACGCGCCTTATCGTCTCCTAGAAATCGCGACCAAGACGTCTACGGCCTTTTATTTATTTATATTTTAATTTTTTTTCTCCCCTCCCCTGTCCCCGATCGTGCGTTTTGGTATATAGCTGGCGCACATCGCTATCCGCCGTACGAAACAAATTACGGTCGAGGGGCCTTAAAATATAATATAGGTGTGTGTACTTAGAGTCCCTGATTGATATCGGCTCGTCGAGGGTGAAGAAAACGGTCCGCGACGACAATAGATGTCGTTCGAACCGTGTTGATGACTGCACTGTACCTACATATACAGGTGTTGACGGGTAGTCGTCGTACCTACCTATGATAATATTGTGTGCTCGTATAATATTATTTATTGTAAAACGAGTTTTGTCATCTCAAACTAAATACAATATGTTATATTATAATGTGAACCGTATATATATATATATATATAGTATAGCTCCGATTTGACGTGTGCATTCTAATCATAATTGTTCCGAACATAGACCCACGTTTACCTTTTCCTATTGTCGCTTTTATAAAAACCTTTCAAACGTGTTATTTCTACAATTTTGAATCTTCCAAAAGAAACGAGTGCGTCAAATACAACACAATATATTTAAATTAATATGTATGTTGTTAAAAACGCATGCGTATATTAACTGATTTGAGTTTATATGTATAGTGTGTTGTCTACAGCAGCATAGTACCTATACACCAATACGTTCGAAAATTATTGTTTCTAACATTTTACTGATAGCTTAATACATTGTCGTATTTCTTTATCTCTGGGAGATGTAAAGTATTGAATAGTTGATCAAAATGCAAACAAAGTTTAAAGCTTAAATTAAGAAATCACTATAAGTCGATTACTTTGTTTTTTTCTCGATTTTTTTGCTTCATTACTCTTTGGTGTACGCGTTAAAAGTTTATTGGTGCTGAAAATGAAAACTTTATAATAATTGGGTTTTATAAATTTTCCATGGGTCTTTATTATTATATTTAATGATTACATCCCCCCAACAATTATTTTCAGTGATTAAATGCTCTGCATATCAAATTGATAACTATATTTATTATAATGCATTTAATTATTTTGATTACATATTGCATGGTGCAAATAAAATATTAATATATTAACTTCCTACAAAATTATCAAGTAGGTATTTGGAGAAAAAAACAAAAACGCAATCATGATGATTACTGCGGCTTTAATGACATTTTAAATGCGTATTAGAGTACTTTGTTTTACCATTTGTTGCCTTTTATAGTAGCCAAAAATCTTGTAATAGATACTTTTAAAAATATCTAAAATATGAATTTAAATATTTTATTTATGTAATATTATTTTAAAATTGTTTACACATATTGTTTATACCTACCTTATAAATCAACTTAACCCAATTTAGTTATTACTAAATAGTAGACTTTAGTTATTTTACGGTAGTCTGCTATACTTCTATAGTGTTATAATGCCAGTGGGAATAAATATAGAGTAGGTATTTTTTGGCAGAATATTATATACTAAAAATCGAAGAAAAAACTGGTCCTTGGATCATTCACCTTATAGAAACTTGTTTCTAATACATCAATCATAGCTGTATTAATAGGTACTAACGATATTTTTGCGTCTAGTCACTGAATAATAATTATAACCATATATTAATTAGTTATATATATACATGTATTTAGGTATATATTGTATATATCGACGATAAATTATTGATGTGGTTCGCGTTGATTGAAAAATCGTTAAACCCAATTATTTCCGTTGCGTTCGTTCTTGAGAATAATAATAATAATACTAATAATATAGTAATTTAACAAATTGGACGACGATTAGAAGAATACACGTTTACGTAATAATGTGTACAGATAGTGTATATTTATTGTACGCGGTTGTTTAACAATTGTTATTTTTTCATTTTTGGTCATTTTCTCGTTGAGTGTAAATAAATTTCATTTTAAGTATAACAACTTGTCGACGTAGTTTATTTTTGTATATGTTTTTTTTTATACGTATATACTAACGTCGTATTGCGCATAGGATGATCTGTCTTTGTTTATGAAAACATTAGTAGTAGGACATTATCTACTATTCTCGAACGTTATATTTTTTTCTTCCCCCTCGCAGTGTTCCTATTTTATGTATTTATATATATACATTAATGTACTATATAATAACTATATACTGGTTGTTCTGTTGTTCTTGTCCTTACGACTATGGCGTACGATGCGATTGATCATTACTGAAGCGGCGTGGTGGCAGGGATGGTGGGATGCGATGACGAAATTATTATACGATATTTATCAAAGTATGTATAATATTATACAGGGCGATTCGCCAAGCATTCTCCTCTTTCACTTTTTTAGTATTGATCTATTAACTTATATAATTTGTTTCTTAAAATAAAGAGCGTTATCATTTGTTAATCCGAAGTCTGTATCGGCTCACGACTACACCTCATAATTTTTATAAATATTGAAACCAAATCTCAATCATTTTAAAATAAAGTTTAGTTAAAAGTTACTAAAAATGATAATTTTAATCAACTATTATTATTATTGAAGTAAAAATTATGGGCGAATATATTATGTTTGGTTAATCGTCCTGTATATAAGCGATAGCCCAGAGAAATTTGAGATCGGGTGTATTTACAATTTACATATAATATATTATAAGAAATATTATAGTCTGCTTGTGGCACCCCATTACTGAGATCGACCCCTAAAAATGACTAGCGGCGTACGGTCGCCGCGGTCGATTAAAAACAAAAACAATAATGAGCGTATTACATCGTTTATATAGAGATCGAATACGCACTGTCATCTGCGGCGGCAGCCATGACGTTGTTTAGTCCGCAAAATATATTGTATAAGTCTATACGCGCCGATGACGATAATAATAATATACTCCTCTGTGGTGAGATAGCGCGTATATAATATAGTATACCCTTTTGTTCCTTCGAATACGGTGCGGTTGAAATAATGATAATTATCCGTAGGACGATCTCATCGTAGTCGGCCGGCAAACGAATAAAAATAAAATAATAACGATAAGAAGACGACCGTGCGACGGCTGCTGTTGTTGCTTCGAAGAGCTGTAGGTACTTTATCATTTAGGACCGATAGTCGCCCCACGGCGGCGGCGGTGGCTGTGCACTTTCCCTGACCGTGCGTAGACTGCCGGACTAGAATATTTTGCTTTTTTTGCTCCGTCATCCCCACGAGTCGGCTGATCGCAATACATGTGCAAGTAATAAATATATATTATACACAAAAATAATAGTCGAATAATGCACATATTTTAGGGTTTTTGATTAGGTTAGGTTTGGCAGTGCATTGCGCTATTCTCGCTATTCGATCGGTATCAATTGTCTCGAATTCATTCTCAGTGATTATTATATAATTTATCGTTCTGAAAGTTTTTAAAGCGTATACAGAAATTTGATATCTGTAACTAACACTGTTCATAATCATTTTTGTTTTTTTTCGTTTCATTTTGAGTTATTGTTATGTTTATACCTATTAAAAATAATCCTAAAAAAGTGGCCTCAAATTGAATGTGAAAACCAATTTAATTCCTCAAAGAAATATCTAAAAAGATGACTTTTTAGCAATTTTTAAAAATATATTTAAATATGTTTTCAAAATAATATAATTGATATCCTGTTATGATTATTAGTTTTATAGTCATTATTATTATTAGCTGCTGCGTGATAACAATATTTTTTGTAAAAACTGTTTCGTGCGTGAATTATATTTTCATTTTACTGGATGACTAAGTACATCCTGTAATAAATAAAGAAATCAGATTTTTAAACAACGTAAAATTCAGCGTTATGTGTGTTTTACCGTTGTTATAGTTAAGTTATTCGATAATACTAATAGAAATTGAATCATATCAACCGTAAAAAAATAACAAAAAAACAGTTAATTATTATAGTAGAACTACGGTATTACAGTATTTTATTTTATTATGTTTTGGAAAAAAATTATTCCATACGATAATATCTATAGAGTCTATAGTAAAGATTAAAATTAAAAAAAAAAAAAAAAACTTAAGTCTGTTAATTATAATAATATGTAATTTTTTATTTAAATGTCGTGTGTGCGAAGTCCTTTTAAGTTTTAATCTTTTATAATTCGTAAATTATATCATGTAATCAACAATAATATTAATTAATCAGATTAAATATATTATTAGATCATGCAAAATTTATAAAATCATAAGTTTATGATGTGCAAAATATTCAGTTTAAGAATAGTCATTTCCGGAATATTCATAATATATGAATATCAACATTCGTTACGTTCATTAAACTCTTGAATATGCGTATTAATTTCAATATTTTTTTAATAAGCCTGAACTATACAGCCAGTCGCGTGAAGAAAACTGTAAAAATATTCTGAATTTAAAACAAACGTAATTTCGAGAAATTTAAATAGACATAATAATATTACATTATTACTATTGAATGCTGTATAGTCATTTGTAAGTAAATTTCAAAAATAATATTAACATAATTCAACGCGTTCAACCGATATATTACTCGGAAAGTATATATTTTATAAATATCTAAAAAAATCATCTTTATTCAATTTAAAAGCCACAGTATAATATTAACAAAACCGCTTCTAATCGTATTATCTATCCGTCTTGAAAACAAATTTCTGGAACTTTTCCATATTCTTACACCTATAGTAAGTGTTATTGTCGTTATTGGTATCCAATTCCCCTTGCAGTTGGACCAATATATTTACTCTGCGTGTGTTTTAAAAATTGTTTTCACGATAAAATCCTTACAGTAAGGTTGTATTTTGTAATAATTAGTGTCCATTTTATAAAATAAGCAATTGTCGTACAAGTCGTCTGGGGTGTAACATTTACATATAATTATGAAACGTTTTCAAATTTGTGTGTTTTTGGAGAAAACAAAATATAAATAATTTTTTTCCACTTCAGTTTTTTACCATCAAAATACGGGCACCCTTGCTATACCTTATATAGTATAATAATAATAATAATATGGTTTCAGCTGTAAACTATCATAAAAATGGAAATTAACCGTCGGTCGCACGTTTACCTGACGTATGTGCGTTCGTATATTTTACCTATGTACAAGAATAATACGACATCCAAAACTTTATTATACCCCTTCCCCACCTGCCGAAAATGCCATGGTCGCCCGTAGATGCCTATCGAATGTATTACAACCCCCCTGATAATTTATCAATGTCCTTGTTTTCTTTAGTCTTATACCATCGTTGTGTTTTATCTTTCTTTATTCCTCCGCGCATATCACTGTGTTTCTACATATAACATAATATACGTAATATATACGTAGTTTGTATTTATGTATACATAAAAATTAATTCGAAAAAAATAGCGTGTGTATAGACCTTGTGTCCCTAACGCACATCGCCGTTGTAAATAACAAATTTATCGAACTGTACGACAGCCCCGATATTATATCGCCCCATGCACACCGCGGTGTATATTAAAAACGTATATCCAAAAAAAAAAAAAATAAATAAAAACCCTTATAGCAACAACGGCCCAGCGAGTTCTTTATGGTATTTACCCCCACCGATTTATGTAAATTATATATTATGGTTTTGTGTGTATACACAAACTGTATGAAACCCTTTTTTTCAAAATAATTTCCAGTTCATTAACATTTTTTTCTCCTCAGTCAGCGGTGTAGCTTATACACGTTGTGCATGTATATAATATATAATATCGTATACACTACGTGTATAAATGAAAACACTTTACACTCGCACACTTTATGACTGCATTAAATTCGCCACTGTTAAAACTCATTGAATATTAAATTAATCTCTATTTAAATCATTTTTCTCCCGACCCGCTCTCTCAGCGACTGTCAACCGCATTATGTTGGTCATTTTTTATTATTATTCCACGTGGCAAGTCTGCAGGATAGTGGTGGTTTCCGTTCGATGATTTTTCCCAAAGCGCGCACGACTTATATCGATTTGACTATGGTATGATACCGCGACTCGCGAATATATACAGTTGTTTTTATAATGTTGCATTTTTATTTTCAATTATGTATGCAAATTTGTATAAATAAGTATATAATTATATTTATATACATTGCGTATTACAATAATTAATTGTGTTAGCGAATAATGCTTATGCATTTACCCACATTTAGATTTTTAAATATATTTAACAGTATAAATAAATGAATATCTTAATTATAAATACTTTCACTTACAATAATAGTACCCTAGTTTTGTTGTAAAACTATTCAAATATTCTTCTAATAATGAATATTTTCACGAAAAATTCGTTAACTGCGATGATTAAATATTATTTAATACTTATAATAAAAAAACATGACATTTAAATAATAATAAAATTAATTTACAATAACAATCCTACAAAAATGTTCTGTTTGGTAGGTTAATTTTTAATTTTATATTTTAAATTTTTAAATTTTTCCACTTGAGGATTAACGAGCTGTATACAAACTTTATATAATATTCAAAAATCACTTATATTTTGTTTTAATTTAGTTATTTGTATATCAACTTATTATGTAAAAAAAAAAAAAATTAAAAATTGTAATACTTTTTGAGATATTGAATAATACTTGATGAAAAAATTACCTACGTAAATAGTTTGTGTGTATATTTAGAACTTTTTTTTTATTTTAAGATTAACTTTCTATCTATGTGCCTACCAAATTATCAGCCTCAAAGTAGTTAAAAATTTTAAAACCATTTTCTTTAAAAATTGTCTACTTGTACTATAAATATTTTAATCAAAATGAAAAGTACTACCTATATTATATAAGAATTAAGTTTTATATATTGAATGTATTGTGGTTTTTACTTTGATTTGGTTGGAAACTTATAAAGAAAACCCTTTTGAAGTGTTCAATATAGTTTTCCGTTAAAGAATTTAACCATTTTTATTGATTTTAAATTTAACATACGAGTATAGAATTTCTCAGTTTATTTTTAATTTATGTAATACATTGTATAAAAGTTGCTGACCGTGTAAATTTAACATAGAAATCAGAATCACTATAGCTTTTGTGGATAATTTATCTAACAATTATCTCTTACTATTGCTGACTCAAAAAAAGCTCTGAAGGATGCTTAATGGCAACAACATTAAAACCCATATACTGAAAGAAGTTCAAAACTATTGTAATCCATGTTTTAAATGATCAAAATTTAA
This sequence comes from Aphis gossypii, assembly GCF_020184175.1. Taxonomy (NCBI): domain Eukaryota; kingdom Metazoa; phylum Arthropoda; class Insecta; order Hemiptera; family Aphididae; genus Aphis; species Aphis gossypii. Next base: position 84,299,015 of record NC_065531.1, read on the forward strand.
TTTAGTGAAAATATATTACTTTTAATCCCGTATAAAGTATAAGCTTTTTTTATAATTTTAAGCTATACTTAAATAATATTTATTTTGATAACTTCATACAATCATACAGAAACAGTATGATATTTTTGTAGTTACAGCAATTCTTCATATTACATATTATAATATTATAATATTTTATGAAGTATACATTTACATTTGTGAATCACTCAAATTAAGATACATAATATTAGGTATACTCACAAGCTACAAAATATCAATTACATGTTTTGTATTTTATTTCAAAAATAAAATTATGTTTAAATCATATTTTTAAATTATTACATATTTTGTTAAGAATTCCAGATTAAGAAAGTATGTTAAACTAGATATCATTCCGTAGAATCTTTTATTTGTGAACAAATCGTTTTAATATAGGTACATAATGTATGTGATATATCTATAACCTACCTATTCCTTGTGTTTTCGGCTAGATATACAAAGTATGCATTGTACATCTACAATATACCTACATAATGCATATATAGAATATAATATGGTCTCAGATAAGCATCTCGTCGAATAGTATATATACAGTGTCGTCGCACTTACCCCCCTTGTAGTTTGTAATTTTTCCGATGTAAATAAAAAAAAAATGTATAAATATAAAAAGAATTATATCACATCGTGCCCGAATGCCCGATGGCTGGCGAAGACGATATAATAATACAACTCCGACAACAACAGTAATAATAATAATAATAATAATATACCAACAACCCGATCGAGTTGGTTTTTTTTCCGTACTTTGAGCGATAAATAACCCATTTACACGGGACGTGACAGACTGGATATAATAATAATAATAATAATAACAATAATAATAATAATAATAATAATTCTCAACCGACCGAAGAGGTGCAAATGTGCGCCCACATCGTCGGCGACGGCGGATAGACAAGTTAACCAGCGGGACATTAAACAAATCGATTCTCTCCACATCAATCGGCCACGCCAACTTGATTAATGGTCGACGCCCGGCGCGCGATGAGAGTTTATGTGTATAAAAAAAAAAAATAAAAACACTGTTTGTAAGTACTACACGAGCGTTATGGACTTAATAATATCACATTATAATATTATTATTATATATTGTATTTGTGCGCTAGTCGTCGCACTCGCGTAATATTATTATTATATTAACAACCCGAGTATCCGTGTACTGTATACATATATTATTGTTATTATAATACATAATTCTTATGTACAGATGCGTATTATAATATCGTATAGAGGAGTATAGGTTCTCCATTGTTCTACTGCGTATAGAGGTATACCGAAACCGCCGCCGCCGAGAGAGTGGCGATTCGACGAGCGATTCGATTGTGTGAGCGAGAGATATCTGTCGTTGTCGTGTACACGATGAGGTACATATAATATAATATATAGTATGATATTATATGTACACGCGCGTCACTTCTCCTTATATACTGACGACGACTACTTCTCGGGGTTGTGACCCCGGTGTGTAAGGGTAAACCGATAATAATAATAATAATAATAATAATTGTTTCCTCGGTCAGTGAGCAGGTACATCTATACGTTTATGTACTGCATATACGCTATTCTGATTGATACTAATGGAATATTGCGGCGGCGGCGCAGGCGTGTGTGCGAGCCTCGAGATAAGGTCGTTGACGTGCTCTATGATGTTTTTTTTTCGTCCCCTCTCCTCGAACACTACAGTCATATAAAATAATAATGTTATTATATTATGCATAATGCAATTTATTTTTATATATATATATATAATATAATAATATAAAACGCTACTTTGAAGTTTGAATGTCGTCGTCTTCGTCTCTTGAATGTAACCATCGTATTATATTATTATGATTCATGGTGTAACTAATAAGTAATAACCATAAACTATGTGTTATTGTATTAATATTATGTCGTATTTTAAACTGTATCATTTTACGTAACGCTTTGCTTCATCAGATGTTTACACACGGGTTATTCTTTTAATAATAATAATAATAAAACCAAAAACAAAATCAATACAGCTACAATGCGCACCGTCGTCATTTTCGTACTACTATCACTGTGCGAGATCAAATATAAATTGACATATATTGTATCAGAGACCCTAAGTCGCCGTCACTCGATACTCATTGTTGTCATTACTATCATCTACTACTATGTACGCTCTATTATAAGGACGCGTCGCGATTTTAACACTGATGACACTTTGTAATAGTGTGTAATTTGTTTATCTTGTGATGTATCCAACAGTATACATTATATTATATAATATCGTTGTTGTTTTTTTTTTCATTATTACAACGACATATTGTTAGTATTTCGGATCAAACGAATTCCCACCATACAAATATATTGATGAGATCGTGATAATATTAACTTACAATCGCACCATATTTAAGCTTATACTATGGAGTCTTCAAATTTCCGTGGGAAAGTAGATAATTGTATAATTTTTAATTATTTTATCGGTCTTACGGGCAATTAACGCGTTAGATAATCAAAACATCATTAAATTTGATTTACCATACTAATATATGAATATCTATTATAAGTATATGTATACTTGAAACCATGAACATTTCTAGTGAACGTGTTTGGTACTATTAAGTTTGTGAAGATGTTTTAAAAATAAATAAAAAGTAATAGTATATATTTTTTATGTACTTATCAGAATCTTTATTGTTGCTATTAAGTACATTGGACCACCACCAGAACGAGGTATTGCCGACAGACGAAAATTCGTTTACCATTCTTTTATATTTGTCGCCGCTTCCAAATAAAAGAGACACATGATGAAAGAAAAACAGTGTACATCATAAATCGTACAGTTGACAGTCGGACGATTATTTTGGTCCAATGAAACGCCGCCCAATTCGCCAGAATCGAAATGTCCGATTAAAATTGAATAAACCTAGTTTTCTAAACTGCTCAGATACAATAATAATATATTCTATTCTATTTTTATGCCCGAGAGCAATCGCGTTTAATCGTAAATCGGGTGGATTCAGAAAATATAAATAAATATAACTATAACACATTAATATTTTACACCAATTTATTTAAAATACCTGTAGGTACTAGAACCATAATGGTTTCGATTTAAGATAAAAAAATTAATGTTTTGGTTTCGGTTTCGTTATTTGAAGTAATTTTGAACCAGAATTTAAGGTTTATTGACGGTTCAGGATATTATACCGGTATTTTTAACATAACTATTTTAACTCTTAAAAAAAAAATATATTTTATGAATGTAAAACGTACGTCTATCTATACGTCCTTTCTTCGATTAAAATTTAATTTATACAAATTATGTACATAATAGTATTATACATTTATTTCGATCGTAAAAGTAAATATGTCCGTATTTTATTACTAGTTATTATACTAGATTGAAATCGTATATACTGTCATTCAACTTTAATTTCACAACTACAAAAGCGATCGAATTAAAAAAATATTGGGCTTATTAAAAATAAAAAAATCCACTTAAGAACAAATATGTCTGAACTCTGAGATGTTGATTTCAATTGCGGTGCTTAATTAAATTCATTGAGAGATTTCCCGATGAGGTCTTAGCCTGATTAATTTTGGTTCGGTTTATTCAGTTTCATATGGATTACAAGCGTCCCGGCCGTATATTCACCACGGGCTCTAACGGGATAAAACAGTTCTCGGTGCAGCTATAAGATTTCCTATAGACGGTTTAACTTCGGTGCGTACTGCGTTTAAACCTATTTTGCTATATCCCGCGATACTGTATTATAAATATTCAGAAATTCAGAAATTGTAATCAAACGCAAGAGGAGGACCTCGCGAATAAACCGTCGACATACCTATCGCGTGGGAGCTTATATGTGTATATAATAATGAATTATTGAACGTGATATCAATGCGCAAAGTTTTGGTACGCGTATTCTATGCATAATAAATGAACTATTATGTTATACATACGCACTTACGGCATAGAATCGACTAGTGCTACGGTTTGACGGAACACAATGTACCTATTATAAGCGCACCGTATATGTGCGTACACTCCGCAAACAGTTTGCCGTTTTTCTTTTCGTATGCTTTTAATGAACGGAAGAATAAAATACTTATAATATTAAATGCAACCAATAGTATTATTGGAGGAGACACGTCGTTTTTGGGTGGAAAAGCTAGGTGACAATATTATTACCATTATTACAACACGGTCGACCGCCTCGCTGCAGCATGATATTTCAACGTTGACACGAACGCGCACGTGTCCGCCAATGCTGGGCGTAGTCCTGCTCGGTGTCCGTCTCTCTCTCTTTACTCGTAATCGCTTATTTCACACCGCAACCGGCTACTACCTATAATATTCATTGTGTGCGATATACATAATGATATAATATTATAATATTTTAATCGAAAGCGGTTTGCCCGGACGCTGCGACCGTCGTAAATCGCCGGCGACTCGGGGTACGAGTGGCGTACTTATTTATTATAATACGCGCTTATACAGCTGTAGTATGTATAGTTGGAAGTCCGTACAACATTATGGCCGTCGGTATAGAATGCTTTATCATAATAATAATAATACGTTCCAAGGTCCGCCGTCGCCGACACACACGCCGCGGCATATACGTGACAGCGGTTTACGGACATGACGTGTCGTCTGCACCTTGCAATTATTACACCGGAGCAGCGCACACACGACACACGCATCACGGTTGTCGGCGGTCTGGAGGTAGAAAACAGTTTGCGCATAAATAGATACCTTAACCAAACTTTCGGTAAAAAAAAATAAAATAAAAATACCGTGAAAATACCTGTAAGTATAATTTATGCGTGTAATTATTAATATACGATAACGAAATCAGTTTCGAGATGACTTTCAAGTTTTCGTATTTATTTTATATCGCGTGTCAATCAATGTTATATTATGTATATATTCTAAAAATATAGATATTAATATCATCATTAAATTATTGATAAGAATCTATAAAATTGAAACAAACTAAATACAAAACTCTTGCAAATTTAAGTATATAGTATTGTCAAACATGACGGGCGCAATAAGTCCATCGATTTTTATTGGTTCATGTTTTACTATGCGTAGTTGTATTACTCGAAGTTGTCTGATGATAAATAATAATGAGATGAGCAATCCACCTGCAGCCTGCAGCGAATAGTAATAAGTAATTTTTTTTTTGCGTGTACCGAACCAATGACAAGTAGAAATGAACGAATACGCAGTTATGATTTTAATATTATTAATAGACGGTATAGCGACCTACATTGGTTGAGAAACGGAGTTACAAACCCTCTCAGAGTTTCAAGGAATCTCCAGATAAAAACTTGTATTAGTAATATTTCAGTAGTTTTCGAGTCTATATAAGACAAATAAGAAAAGAAAAAATTGATTTATTATTATATGTATAATGTCTTATAATGTGTACAAATGGTCTAACAATTCTCTAGTAAGACTTTCGAAACGTGCGGGCAAATAGTTTTCTGGTGGTTTATACCGATAGGACATTGATGACGTTGTTTTGTCCGAGAATTTTGTGTAACCGCTATACCAATCTGCAGAGATGGTAACAATCCCACGACAACCTCATTCCATATTACTATACCATATTATTATATTCGGTAGCTAATGTCCGAGGATTTTTTGCGCACTACGTCGGATCCTAAAAATCTCAAATTCCATCTATACAACTACCGACCGAAATGCATTTTATATACGCATCAAACGCATCATAACGTAACTGCGAGTTATTTTACCTATTATCCTGGACCGATGATTACTATTCGTATATAATAATAAGATATTGACTGATGACGTAGTTGGTGCTATACGCATACAAAAAAATATCCAAAAGTGAACCTATTATTTTTAATTTCATTTTAACCGTACGTCTTCATCGTGCGCATACCGAAATTAATTGCGTTTCAGTTGTATTGCAGGGTTTAGCGTAGGTCGCGTTAACGACACATATAATTATATTATATAACCATATAGAAGGTGATTATTAACATAGCTGTGTGCAGCGATTTGATACCCGGTAAAACGTCGCACACGTGCAGTCAGTTTGCAACAGAAATCTTATTACTCGTATGTACGATGGCTTGTAAAGAAGTATTATTATAATATGGGTAGGTACTTCTTGTATGATTATAATAATGCACTGTGCCAACAATTTTTTATTGCTATGCTATGCGATAGTTTTCAGTACGAACGCTTCGTTGAAATATTTCAGACGATCAGTCTGAAAAATGTATAAAATATACTGTTTCAAACGTTTTTTGACATTTTGATTTTATGCGGTAATACCAGTTTCTATTTAATATTATTTTACAAAACTATTTTCTATTATTCCGCTTTTGTGAATGTGTGAGTAGATTTATATTCGCTGGTCGCATAAATGCAGTGAAAATAGTATTTTTTAAACGTTGATTTTACGAAAAAAAAATGCTAGTAACTATAGTATGGATACTTTTTAAACAAATGAAGACATTATGTTACGAAATAATTACAGATTTTAATTAAAATATACAAAAACCCACATTTTGTGGTCAAAAATGATTGCCATTAAATTAATTTTTAACTTGCTCATAAGTTTGTAACTGCATATTTTCTTATTTAATATTTATATTGAAACTCGAAACACCAAGATGTTTTCTTATATAAGTTATTTTAAATTACAATTAGATTTTTAAACTTTTTCCGTAAAACTTCTTAGACTTCTGGGTTGTTCAATTATTATACTCGATACGCTTCAATTACACATATAGGATAAGTTGTTAAAACTTATTTCAACTCGTTTTATCCGGTTTAAAAGCAAGAAGTTGTCAGTAACATATTTCAATTCGTTTTATTTCTGTATAACTTATTTTCGTATTTTATTGTCCCGAAGTGCCTAAATGTACTGCTCCAAACAATTGTTTCGGCTGTTTGATGTTCAAAACGTATATATAATATAAATGGTTTCACCTCTTAAATATTCAATAATATATTATTGTATATTATTGAGTTGGTACATATGTATGCATGTGTATATAATGTATGAACACAAAATATACATATTATGTGCATGATACATGTTGTATATAGTTGTAAGTACCTCAAAATACGTTACAGAATAAATTGTGTTAGGATATATTGCGGAAAAAAATGGTCTCAAAGGTCATATTACGACGTAGCGGAATTGTTACCTTGTTTCTTGTATTTAAATTTTCGATACTTTGCGTGGGGTTTTTTTGTATTCGGTTACCCGCTGCCCAAATCTCACTTCAATAATGATCCAAAATTTTGGCTTGTGAAAAAAAAAACAACAACAATAAAGCGAAATCATGAGACGTTCGTCGATACCGTTGTTTATCCGATCCCGAACCATTGTTCCAGAACAGCTAATACATATTCCATTAGTCTGTTTGTCAGCTTTGGTATTTCGGCGTGTCTCTAGGATTGTCGCCCCCCTCCACAACCGGTTGGAAAACCGCTTATTCCCTCCGCCCGCGATGAGTCCGTGCGGATTTTTTATTTTTATTTTACATCTCGTCCGCGTTTCGCGTCGTCCTTTGTCCCAGAAACGCCTAATAAATTTGACAGACGCCTGTTGTAGTCGTACAAGTCATTGTTTGCAAATGCTCGCGCCGGCGGATGCTGCTGCTGCAGCAGAAGTAGTCGTCCCTCGCGCGTTCATCGCGTGGTTAAGGTGTATATAATATAAGTGTGTGTGTGTGTAAGATGTTTGTGTAAAACCTGTACTGTATATACGTTCTATATGTTATGTACGTATGTGTACACGCCGAAACTGGACAAGCTCTTTGACGCCAACGTCACAAACACCGCGCAGAATCGCTCACGAAGATGTACCGAATATTATTATCTGTATGTATAGGAACCTGCGTATCATGCATCTGCAGACACTCGCAAACGTATGCCCTGTGAATAAAATGAACAAAAACGTGTACAGATCGATAGTCATTTGCGGTCGAGCTATATTTGATCGTTCGCAGTATCGCATTATATATGTTTCCGCAGCTATTATAACATGCGACGATAGTGTCTGTGACGAGTTTAACCATTTATAGGTTTCGTTGCAATAAAATAACATACGAGACACATAGAGAGGATTATTGATTTAAGCTTGTGAGCTTGAATTGGCGCTTTATGGCTGTTCGTTTGGTGATCGTATCAATTAGTGGTTTCCAGTCTGGATTTTTTTATTTACTATTATTTTAGATTTATTACGACTATCCGCACAGTATTTTTTTAGCATAAACGTATGAAAAAAGTCCTTTATAAATTCTATTAGATTACCTATTGAATTTTGTACCGTTCAATAAAACATAATTCAATTTGAATGAATTTCTAAGACTCGATTTCATCGCGATATTTTTCTCGTATAGATCAATTTATTGCGATAAACCACATAATCAATACTTGCGAGCATCAGTCACAGATGCTATTCACAAAATCGCTCTAATTGATTCAGAAGTTTTCGATTTTATGGCATACGACAAATATAATCTGTCTTATAGAGTTATAAACTTATAACCATGAGTGTTATGTATTAATCTTATTGCTCTGTAGTCTGTACATTCGATCGCTTACCCTATCTATCTGAAGGCTGTATACATGATCGTGTTTGTAACACGCATGAGACTTTTCTAGGCTGTAGGTATGTAAGATTTGATCGGTAAAATTCAAAAAATGAATATAAAGCTGCACTACCGCAGTTCATGTATAGTCATAGACATTAGCCACGTTGTCCAATATAATATATGGTTTTGTACATGGTTGTATGGTTATTATTTGACAGTTGTACTTATACATAAGATGTATGCTTGTTATATATATATATATATATATATTATGAGTATATTATATAGTACTCCGAAGTGACGCGACCCCGTGGGAAGCCTGAATGCGCACTAGGTGATATGCCTATAATATAATACCTACCTCAAATCTCGATTCCGTCTCGCGCAGAGGTGGACAACACTGCAGCACCAGTGCCGAGAGATTGATACCTTAGATAGAACTGCTCGTTATTATAACCCCGTTTCGGGCCCCAAAATAGTATATGATGTACATATTATTATTTTTATGACTGTCGTTGGATGTCCAACAATTAACATAATAATAATAAAATGTAGAACGTAGGTAGGTACATTGTAATCATCATTCTGTGTTGCTACAGTCGTTTAACCAAACGCGCTTTTTGGAAGCGCTGCATCACGTCGATAAAAGTCTATACCAAATCTTTGTTAAACACCATAACAATTCATTAAAATTTATTGTAATTTAAATAAACTCTGATCATGGTTTAATATATTAAAATATATAGGCATTTCGTACTTACACAATACGAACCATAGATTTGTGAACATAATCTCAAGTGAATAACATTTTTTTTCAATACAATTTTAAGTTTAATATAAATTAAATGTAGTGATTTTAAAATGTGTATTATTATTCGCACACATTGTCCTTCATAACCTGTGAAAAATTATTTAACACTTTCTGCCAAAAATTAAAACTACCCATCTAAATAAATAGTAATTATTTTATAACAGTGTAACTTAATTTTAATTTGTATGCACAAACTGTTTTATGCACGAACATCAAAAGCAATGTAATTATTTTAATTAAACTTTTGATAAATTTATTTATATTTGTATAGTTACAAATTATTATTTATTAAATTTTCACAAAACTAAAACGAGAACGAGTGTTATATATTTATAATACTTTAAATACCTCCCACGTTTCCAAGTAATATTTAAAAAAAGAAGCACAAAAACAAACTTTTATCCCCGATACTTCACTTCCGTTTTATACTCATACAACCGTTTTGAAACAAATCGTTATTGCCCCTCGTCATCTACGCATATGCGTATACATATATATATAAACATATTATACTATTGAATGCACGATTATGTGTGTGTGTTTAATTCAACGCGATGTTCTTCTCTGCTCCAACGCTATTGGATTCCAAAACTTTATAGTTACATACCCATATATTGTATGTTGTATAAATATATTGCAGCAACGCGTCAAGTATAGTAGTTGTCGACTCACCACTGCAAACATCGTTCAAGAGACTCCTTGAATCAAGTTCCTATTCAAATGTTTCACGATTGTAAACATATACACGGGTTACAACGGCGTACACTAATCGATGTTATAGACAGAACGACTTTTTATTATTATTATTTTTTTTTTTATATACGGTTTATCGTTCAATGTCAGTCACAGTTGTTGGTGGTCAGATATTATTGTTGTGTTCAATTCGTTCTGAAGACGAATTTTTGGACATGAAAAATAAACAAAATTGAAAAAAAATTAACAATAACTGTAATTTCACGTAATTATTGTAACACACCGTTAAAACGTCACTGTCAAAATGTATGACTATATAGCACCGATTACGTTGGAAATCAAATGGTTAAAAACATGACACGTGTACAATATAATATATATATATTATATATATTATATATATATTATGTTATATATTTTACGATTTGCGAAGTACATTAAATTTAGTATAAATATGTCTCATAAGTTAAAAATTTTTCAATATAGGGTACCTATTATAAAAAAACAATGCACTTTTATTCTGAAACATTCATTAATTAAAGGGTATTATTTTTAATTATTTAAATTTTAGACATATCACTGAAATTACGGTATTTTTTCCGAGAAGAATTACCAATTGTTTATAATATGTAATCGTGTAGTAGAATAAATGACTACACGTATGTTTTACATCAAACATATTTTGAAAACTACCTTTCTATAATTTGTCTTTAAATATACCTTATGAATAATACAATTTAAAATTTTATTTTACATTTTATATACATATTTGTTCAATAATTATTGTAGTGTATACATTATATTAGGTACAAATGAAGATTTAAATCTCTGACAGTTTTATACTATCAAATTAATATTTTAATACTTAAAATAAGTTATTACAAATTATTACGTATATCACCTACACATTACACGATTATAGGAATATTGTTTCTCTTAATTGGAAATATGAATTAGAATTAACGTATAAATATTATGATTTGCATTATTTTTGTATAATATGTCAATGCAATCAAGTGTAATATAATTTTAGACGTTACCTAAATTTCGTGATGTTTTATTTAATTTTCTGTATATACTTTTATTTTGTATTTATATAAACTTAATTTATCCATTTATTAGTTTCAAATAATTCTATAAAATTAAATATTATAAAAACATACCTATTAATTTTTCACAAGTGCCAGAAAAATGTAAAATTTGATTTATGGTTATAGTTATAACAATTTCGCTAAAATATTATTTCTTATCTGACTTGAGACATTTTAAATTTATATTTTTAATAAAAATTAAATCTAAAATTATATATACATATATCATAATATATTCGTTTGTAATGTATATTTTATTATTATAGTATAATTTATTATTTTATATAACAGATAATTTAACAGTAGGTAGCCAGAAGTTCGAAGAATTAGTTAAAAATATTTCGTATAATGAGTTATGACTATCGAATCAGTCTATCAATTTGAATGCCCTAAATAATTATTAATGAATGAGATATGAGCATTATAGTAGTAAATACGTTATAATTACTTAATTAAAAAAATAATAATCGTTGTTTTAAAACCGTTTAGCAATTTACACACTATGTTTGTTACTTGAATAAAAAAAATATAGAATGTATATATAATGTAATTTATATTTATATTTATATGAACATAACTGAATTTGATTGATTTCAATTCAATGCGAATACATTTCAAATCGAATTATGTAAAAAAAATATATTGATTAAAACTTATAAGCCTCTCAATGCATATGTATAAAAATCTGAAAATTGTTCGTAAAATAACGTTTAGCACTAATTATTATTAGTAATTAGTGATTACTAATTAACTGTAATTTACGTTTAAAACTCGTTAATAGTTTTACTTCCTTTCCTGGTTACAATTTGGCTACCACACGTTGTTCATAAACCATAACTTTTACACAAATTTTTAAAATATATTTTGTATCACACATTTACAGCATCAAGTATATATCATATTTTGGTTTTAATTTTAAATTTTATCTTGGTCAGTTAAAGTATAAAAATCGCTTTTTTTTGTTAATTAGTCATTCATTTGCGTGTATAATGTATTTGTATAAAAACACGTGTTGAGTTATAAAAATAACGTCAACAACGATTGTTAAACTAAATTATGTTAATTAATACGTACTGAACCAAAATTAAATTAAATTTATAAATTATATTTCAATATAATTTATAATAAATGTTTATAACTATATTTAATGTTAAAAATATTTAAATTTAAGATTAAATAATTAATATTGTATTATCTGGTAAGTAATTGGTAACAACTTAATAGTGTTACGCAAAATAATTTTGTTTCCTATTCGAGTAAATGGGAATACATTTAAATATTAATAATTTTATAAACTGTGCCTGTATATGACATTTTTATTTGTATTTATATAATAATCTGCCAGGCTTCTTTTATGAGTTTAAAATTAAACAATTGTGAGCTTGATGCTTTGTGTATGTTAACGATTTACTTTGTTAAAATTGCAGGATTAAAATTCCTTTTAATACTTTTAAAAACATAAAATATAATGGTAAATGTAAAATTATACAGTATGATTCTTTTAACACTTTAACTGTAAATATTTTACAACATTATGAACAAAACTTTGTTTTACAATATTTGGAATTATTACAGAATAACATGTATGAAAATAAACTATATTTTTATTGAAGTAATTTTTACTTTTTTGAACAGTCCGCACAAAATATAATTTTAATTTTAGATTCTAAAGCAGGAGAAATTATTGTGCATATTGTATAAGTATAATATTATATACATATTAGATTTTGGATTTCAAATTTAAAAATTAATGAGTTTTATAAACTTAAGTTTAGATAAGTATGTGAGGTAGTACAACCTCCATAATAAATTATACGTCAGGAAATGCTGGTTTACAGTGAATGTTCACTATTAACCTCATCTAAATTTTAAATATTTATAATTGAATAATGGATTGCTCTTTCGTTGTTTTATTTTCTTGTATCAAAATTCTCCAAAAAAAAAAAAAATGTTTTGGAAATTGAAATTAAAAATAATTGTTGTTCAAAAAAAGTAAAAATTGAAAAAAAATAATGACAATTAATAGAAATAAAATATAATTTTTTTTTAATAATCTTGTTTTGGAATGATTTCAAATTATGCAAAATACATGTTTTAAACAACATTAATATTTTTGAGTAAACTATTAAAATAATCACCCAGTTACATTATTCGTTTTGTATTATTTTCCCGCTATGTTTAATGATTTATTACAGAAAACTTAAGTCCGCATAATTATTTCTACACAATTTTTTATCAACGTTTATTAGTTTTTTTTAACTCTCTCACAGTTTATTTTCTTAACCAAACTGGTCCTCTTGAACGTGATCGATATTTTTAGAAGTGAAGTACCTATCTCTATTATTATAATATTCTTTGTCTGTTCTAAAGATCCAAGGCGTATTTCTCAGTCAAAATCTTCAACTATAGACTCCATATTTTATTTTACTTGTCAGTTTCATTAACAATTATTTTTTTCATCTTTGTTTACTTATTTTAATTTAATTTTTTTGAACTTTGATGATTTATATACTAAGTTGTAGCTAACTGATATCAGTGATAATAAATGTGTTACTTTTTAAAATTGATTTATTGTTAGATATTTAATTTATTTTAGATTACCTAAATGTTACATAATATATTCATTTAGCAATAAGCTTAATTGTTAGATAATATTAGTTTTTTTAGTAAGAAATATAGTGAATAAATACAGGGGATATATTATTAAAAAAGATCAAATAATAAATGTAGGTTATTTGAATTTATTATCAGCATTTATCACAATAAACTCAATTTATTTTGTAGTTTTACTATATTATGTGTATATATTAAAACAGCATAGGTAGGTATATTTCAAGTATAAAAATTTAATTTTTAAGTTCGTAATTAGGTATTTTACTGACTTGATAACTTAGTTGATAAGATTTATTATATTTTGTGTGAACTAGAATAAAGTATTTTGTTATTACCATTTTTTTGTGTAGTATATATTATAATCTTAATAATATTCATAAATATATACATACTACATAGGTATTAAGTTTCTTTTTTAATTTAATCAATTTGGAAATGTTATACTTGTAGAAATATCAATAGTAATAAACATTATTTTCCGTCGTTTATATTATAATAATGATATACAGTTTAATACATATTATATTAAAATGTGTATGCTAATAAACTATTTGATTTTGATACTATATTTTAATATTATGATACGTAGAAATGTAGCGTATGATTTCTAGTCTTAAATCAGTATTAGGTATTAGGTATACGATAAAACATAATATCCTCACATTTAACTGTTTTTGAAGTAATTCGACATACTTCAATAGCGATTGATTGCAAACTGTTTTTACATTTTCAAAAGTATCAACATTGCAACGATGTCGTCGGTCGTTTAGGCGTGTTCGGCGTATTTATTTATAATATATGTGTACAAACATTAATCAACATTTTAATTTCCTGTTACGGTGTCGTTTAATTTTGCGGTGCGAAGACAACTGCCAACGCGTGTACACTGTCATTTCTCAATTCCAACAAACACGATATCTCCGTCCCGATGTTGTAGGTACTCTAATAATATTATATGTTTCACGATCATTGTCGTTTAGAGAGAAATGCATTACACGGTGATCATTATTTAAACCACTGCTTATATCCTGCGCCGAGGTGGGCTAATCAATATACCCGGACTCTGTTGTAAATATATATATACACACATCCACACAGTGTATCCTGTCCGGATTATTTTTTGTTTTATTTATTTGAATAATAATACGTGAGAGTACGACGTTAGATAATAAATTAACGGCAACAGTATGTTTATTTTTTTTTATCTTAACACGGTACGTAACTCACCCGTTAATTAAATTTTTAAAAAAGTGTCACATTTATAACATATTATAATATCATACGTATATTTTACTTTGTGTGTATAGGTACGTGATATATATAAATGTGTAAAAATTTGAAGATTTAAAAAAATGAGCGTAATCGAAATATTATATTTTATTATATCTTAACGGTAAAATATTTGGTAAATAGTCGTTTTCCAAACGGTAAATTGATTATTTTTACGATTCGACGAGAGTTCCGTTGAGAGTACTATACTTCAGCGATGGTGGAATGGCTATAGCTTTGCAATATTTTTCACGCAAAAAACAATGTATATATACGTGTACATCGATATATATATTTATTGCATTAATGCCGTACTCGATTAAATCTCACTCGTCTCAAGAGTTGGAATTTAATCC
This sequence comes from Aphis gossypii, assembly GCF_020184175.1. Taxonomy (NCBI): domain Eukaryota; kingdom Metazoa; phylum Arthropoda; class Insecta; order Hemiptera; family Aphididae; genus Aphis; species Aphis gossypii. The sequence goes on from NC_065531.1 coordinate 84,314,449, forward strand.
GGGCGTTTTGCACACCATCGACCCGCCAGCCGTGGCTGCAGCAAAAAGAATTTGTTTATTGCGATCTGTTTTGGAGACAAGACAAATTGGTTTCTTTGGTCTGACGTCTCTGAAATCCATCCATTCCAAACTCGTAAAAAGAAGATGAAAAAAAAATAAAACTCAAATACTAAAGCTCTTTTTACTCAGATGTTTCCTTTATACGCACAGCATCGTAATATATATACCTATATAACAATATATAGACGCGTCGGCTCCAGGACGCGGTCAGAACAAAAACCCACGTGTTCCGCTCGAAAACTCCGTCCTTGGATTGTCCCAATGACATTGGGTTTTATTATATATTACATTTTATTTTTTCAATCAAAATATTTTTTAATTCTTGTACCGACCATCTCACACATACACATGCTCGTGCGTAAACCATTGATTTCAATTTAACGCTTTAATTTTGTTAAAGCTTATCGCTGTATTTTTTGTATTATTATTATTCTTTTACTCTAAAATACCGTAATTTGACGTTATAAACATGCATGATGTATAAAATGTAGATCATAATAATATATGGAATTTCATTTTTCCTTATAAATTGTCTGTAAAATAGTTAGAAATATATTTTTTACGGGTATAACGATTGTAAATTTTTATCGTCATGTATACAACGGTATTTTACCTCTATTTCCCACACTAGAATTTTTCTATAAAAATTCCTTAATATACCTTTCGAAATTGATGTCCTTAAAATATAATTTGAATGATACACGGAATAAGGAATAGTGTATTATTATGTTTTCTATTGGTGCATAATATATTTCGTATTGTAAATCGGTACGATGAAAATCTTCAACCCATATAAAGCTCAGCAATTATTGTTGATCTGTGCCAACGATACATTATTAATGATATCTAATATGTCAACAGTTTGTAAATGTCAGTAATATTAACTTCATACAGCAAGGCCACTTGAATTCAATAAGCTATGCACTGGAGTGTATATGATTTAATTGTATATTTACGACTTTATAACGTTTAGTCATCAAAGCCCAAAAATACATGTTATTTTTACGTTTCATTCGAGAATACAAAATATTAGCAACTATGAAAATATTTAAAACATTTGAGAATGTAATTATACAATTATTATTAGATAAATGATTTTTTTGGATACTTGGAAAGACTAAAACATTATATTTAAGCATTATATTATGAGCATCGTTAATTTAAAGTTTTCTTATATATCCGTTTGCTTAATTACTTATATTATTGTTACTTTTAATTCTTTAATCATTTTAAAGTATTTTAAATGTCTGTATGTATGTAAATGACTCTTTATAACTCTAAAACAACGAATTTTTAAATTTTAAAGATCTTATGAAATACAAACCGATAGCTTAGTGTGTTCTATGATATACATGGGCCATGGACATATTTCGAGTTTCGACTACACGAGTTGATCTATAGGATTTTCGTTACATTTATAAATCGTAGTAAATTGTTTTCTCTGTTTTTTGCTACTTATTTTTAACTTATTGTTATATATTTTTTAGGGTATAATGTCCGTATACGGAGCAACTAACCAATGGGATAAATATCCTATTTATTAATACTCCATGGGCCATCTATAGAATTTTTAAAACCTGTTTACTGACGATTTACCAACTCGATAAGCAAATGTACCCGATATATAGCGTATATATGTATAAATATGTATCAAAAACACTTTTCCTATTATTCGAATGAGTAACAGATTTGTAAAAAAAAATAATAATAATAATAACACTCTGCAACGTGTCTGTCAAATAATAATTATAATTATTATCTTCATATTTTTTTTCCAAGATAATAATTACCACGATAATATTATAGGTGCGTTCAATTTTTTTTTATCGTTTTTTTTTTTTGTCGTAGTTCAACCGACAATGTGAATACTAGTATGACAGTTATGTTGCCTACGCTAGTGAAGAACTGGCTGTGGTATGTTGATTTTTTTTCTCGTGCATCGTCCTCAAATTGCACACTTACTAGTACTACCATTACTGTGCACATACAGTTGTGGTCGTGCCCAACGATTTTAACACTCCGAAATACTAATGATAATAATAATAATAATAATAATAATTATAATTGGTGTTTGTGGTCACAGCAGCGGTCAGCGACATTTGTACCAAAGTGACAAACTGTGCGGGTTGTAAAACGGAGGAAATAATACTTTTCCCTCATCATTGAATATGTGTTATATTTTTTTGTCAAATCAACGTCTCTTGCACGTAAACTTCCACTGGACCGTAAATTATACTATGTATTGAGAATTTTTTCGCCTTCCCGTTTCACCATCTATATTATGGCCGTCCTGCCCGTTAAACTCTCTGTAGCGTTATTATTATTATTGTAATTTTTTATATGTCTCGAATGGTTGAAACACAATGCAAGTTTTTCGTTGACGTATTTTGAAAAGAAAGATATAGATACAAATTAATAAAAAAAAATAACATATAGAATACACGTAAATATTTTATAAAATATGTTAGTGTGTTGTTATGAAAATCATAATTTTTATAACCGATTGGTTTCGGATTCATGATTCAGCAAGTAGGTATTCAATTCATCACGAGGGTTATGGGAAAAAAGACCATAGTAACTTTACGCGTGTAAACTGTAAAAAGATATATTATTATATTATGTGTTATATATACGTTCTAAATATAATATTTCAGGGGTGGCCAAACGGTTGATCGCGGACTATTTCAAAATCGATTATGTTAGAATTTATTTTTAGGGCCACACACGAAAATTAATCAAAAAGTTACAATTATTATCTATTATTAAATTATTTTTAGTAATTAGTAATTAGTTTACAATACTTGTTGTAGTATGTTTGTATATACTTTATGCAAGTATGCTCCTTATAAATTATAGTTATTCAATAATAAAAAAAATGTCTATTAAAGTTCATTCTCAAAGGTGAAGTATATTTTTAGCAGATCGTGACAAAAAAAAATTGGTTACTCCTGTAATATTTGGTCCCAAAAATATATTGTATAATATAGCACAAATGCACAATAATATGTGTGTATTCAGCTTTCAAAATTTCAATTTCCATGTTTTTTTTTTAGTTGACTCTCCGCTATTAAGCCGCTGCCAGTGATATTTAATGGAAAACCGATTGAACCGGAATTATTATACTCCTAAGTTACAGAGGTGCTTTGAAAGAAGAGCACCATGGGGTGTTATATACTTGGAATTCAAACCACCCCTATATTATATATAACGATATATCTTATGGAAACGGCACATGACTTTACAAGGAACCCAATAACAGTTAAAAGTGAGGCTGCGCTGCGGGTATGATAAATAAAACTAAAAAAATAAAAATAATTTCATCCTTTGATAGACTCGAATTGCGTACAATAATTTAACATAATATCATATTACACAATAAACAAGTAGGCGTACATACTCATATTATATTATTCGAATGATTGGAATTTACATTGGTATAACATTTGTGTTTTGATAAAAAAAATACATTCGTTTTCAACCGTAGAAAATAAATCAAGTAGATACCTTATCGATTGAATTTCTAATTTATAATCTAATAATATTCATTCGAGATTCAAGTAGACTATTTTTACTTCACATTGGCAGAAGAGAATGAAACATAAAACAAATTAAGATTATAACATTTGATTTATAAACGTGTGAAGTGATGAGGCCAATGAGTGAGGTTGTGTTCTAATTGAGAAACTTGTAATGAAACCATAAGAGATAGTCTACTGAAAATAGACCGTAGGATTACACGTTAGTGACGACAGAGCGGAAGATCCAAACTTATAATATTTTGTACTAGTGCTTAAAAAATAGTCGTTATTTAAAATGTTAAAACGGAACTAATCATGTTGTGTCGAGTTAATATGGATATTAACCATGGGAACTATAAGGAGTGCCAAGCTAATTTGTCTTTTACACGCTATAATTATTATAGAATACTACTTTTAGACTACAATATATTGTAACTTAATGTTTACAAAAATGATTATCGTTAAACGCGTTTTAATTGTTAACTACTAACGGAGCGAATAGCCTATTAAAATAATCTTAGTTTGAACACATAATATATTGTTAGTTACTGCAGTGTTTAATTTATCTGTTTTAAAGATTTAGTGCGTGCAATAGGTAATAATAATTAAACGAAGGACCGTAAAGTGTTCAAATACGCCGAAATAATAATTATTGGAAGAAATTAAGTTCTGTAGCTTTTCATATTGCAGAGTATAGTTACGTAATTACTTAACGTCTCGCGGAAGTCTAATATAGCAGTTAATTAACTTTGAAAACTTTCGATCGTTTAGATAATGTCATTAAACGCTATTAAAAACAATTCTAACCAAAAAAAAAAAAAAAAATACTAAACGCTTTCTGTATCAGCACATTATTTATAGAACATAGTATTCATATTTTAAATAATACTAGGTGATTCACTATACCTACGGTTGTAATCGTGTGCATCGTATTTTTTTTTATTGAACAATGCATTTTTTCAAATTCTGATTTTTAGAATTTTACAAATATAATTACTCGAAGAACATGTTTTATAGTTTTTGGTGTTTTTTTATACTGCACATAAAGAAAATTGTGAGCCCCGAGGAGGTAAAAATTTCAGAATCGAATTTCGAACAAGTAGTTTTTGAGTTATTTAATTTTGCGTACCGGAGAGTTCTTATTTGAAAAACAGAAGTTTTAAAATCTACAGCAATACTTTCTTTGATTATGCGTATTTTTAAATGATAGTCATGTTTGATGAATCACCTTGTGTTTTTATTTAATATATTATACATCATTACACCCACATACATAATATTATATCTTGTAATTTATTACTATCGAAAAGAACTTCGTTCATGGTTTTTTTTTTTTTTTTTTGAAAATGTAGCAAACGTTCAATAAAAATGTTTCAGTCGTCCCGACGAAAAAAGCATTATGGTATTATCATATTTGTATTATATATTTATATGTATAACACAATTCCACCGCCTACCACAGTAGTACAGTGCCACTCCACACTCTCGTATTGCGTTGATTTGTCGAGTCCATTAATCAGATGGACCCTACGCGAACATGTTCAATAATGATATTGTTCCATGGTGTTAACGGACGCGGGACACAAGTCGCGGATTTACGCCGATACTCGGGCGTGACGTCGCACAACGCAACATAATATAGTATTATTACAGTTGTTTGTGCGGTGCATGTTTAATAATAATGTTTTATATATTATTAGGACAACGATGGCGTCCCGACCGCAAAGCCATACCGAATGTCTATAAAATATCCGTTATACATATAAATATTATTTACGTATATATCGGGGTGACGGTCATCCTCTATATAAGTACCGTCTGCACAACGGCGCATTGTCCAATTGTTTGTTAATATTGGCTGTCCAGAAAGAGTTAAGACTATTCGCGTTTTGTCCCGTGTTTAAAACATGCTTTGTTTCGATGAAATATCATCGCCAGTGAAATTATTGCGTTCGACCGTTAGAAAAAGTTGTTTCAATTTCTAAAAGACATCGACGAAAAATGAAATAAATTATTTGTATACACTAAACATAATATGCATAATGTATATTATGCAATGTTTAAATCGGTATTTTCTTTATTAGACATCGAATTTATCATTCCACCGTATATAATATAATCCGCGATATTTTTACACAAATTTAATATTATTGACATTTGTATCTAAACTATTGTTGGTAAGCACATTTCTAAAAACCTAGAAGAAAATTTCAATAAGTTCCATGAAAAAAAAAAAAAAAAATAGAATTCAATGGAAGGACATATTTTAAATACTTTAAAGAGGTCTTGTCTGGTTTATTTTACTAAAATTCACACTATTTTCTTCTTTGCTTTTGTCAAAAGCCTTTTGAATCATATGCTACAATACAGGTGAGGTAGGTGAAGTATGAGTGACGCTTAAGTTCATGTATACCGTGTCGCAGTGACCGAAGCTGTGACTGTGTAACAGATCTCTTGTAGTGTTATTGTGTATCCGTCCTTTACGGTTTCAAAATGAAATTAAAGAAATACACCCACCATATAAGAAAATAATTGTTATAAAATATAATATAATGATATATTATGCAGTGATACGATATCTGACCGACCGGGTCTCGTTAACGTAATATTATAATATTTACACGTCGTCCACTGCGCGCACACGATTGTGGTACATCGGACAGTACGAAAATTTGTCCACGACCGACGTCTAATGTGCGTTTAACACGCGAACGGATAACGCGTTTAGAGTTGTACATATTATGGAGGTAGGATAATATATAAATGTAAATATATATTATGTACCTCCGCACCAATCACTTTCCAATATATAGTCGGTTGATTTATCGGACTCGCAGCGTGGAATTCCGCCGTCTCGATATCGCGTGATCGCGTGGTCAATATTATAATCTGCACTCTACATATAGTCTACATAATAATATTATTAGGTATATGCGTTATACTCGATAATAATAAAAATTATATTATTATTTTTATTTTAACGTTCAGACGACGTATAGGTAAGACTGCGACACCTGCTCTCAGACTTAACAGCAATAATAACAATAATAATAATAATAATATTGGTATGTATACACTGCAAGTCCGATATAAAAAAAAACCGAAGCCATAATAATATAATGCGTTGTGTGTTACAGCAATATACACGAGTAATAATAAAAATATGGTCTTCTCGAGATATGTTTTAGCGGAGCACTGCAGCGGCATTCGCGACATTGCTCACGACGTTATTCCTGCACGCAGTTATAATATTATATCTATGTATGAGATATATCTGCTTATCGACTTTGTCATCGTTTTGTTTTTCACCTTTTCGGTTTCCATTAATATCATGCGCCACAGACACGTTCGAATCCGCCGAGCTGAGCACAATATCTTAGTGCGTCGACGTCACTCTGCTGCAATGGACGCGACGTGCACACGCGGCTGTCGGTTACGATTTTCTCCTTGGCGAGCTTTCGGCCGATTCTCCTGCTATCCGGCCTCGGCGTGATAATCAAATAATAATATATATAATGTCATTGCACGTCATAAGACATTATGAGTTTTTTTGTTGCATATCGAGTCGCGTTTTGTCGTTTGCAAACATATAATCGTTCGTTGAAAGACGCCCTTGGCCTCGAACCCCGCGCCGTTTGCATACGTATAAGTGGCATAATATATTATTACGGCCGTTGCAGTTTTTCCGTCGCCGTATCGTCGAGACGAATTATCGTTTATGAAAATATTATAATATAGTATAATATAAGGTGATATTAATATTATGTATGTCAATATTATTTTATATACGCCTGCCGCCAATCGATTACAACAAGCCCGTTTCTTCTCAGAATGCACAATGTTCACAGCGTTTGTTGGAAATTCGTTCACGATAGTGGATTCGCAACACACTCGTGTTCTTGGAACGTACATGTTTGTTTCTCATCTATAACAAGTAAATTCGTTCGTCTCTTATACGCTTGGTTTAACTCGTTTATATCGTTTAACCACGTGCATTGTAAGCTTAAAAAAAAAAAATAGCAGGCAAAGTTTTTCCTTTGAAATTTCGAGAGGAAAACGTTTTTATTCGTTTAAACGCAGATAATCCCAGATTAAAATTAAGTCCCGATGCTCTACGACGACGTACGGCACTGCGAGAAAAGAGTATTTAATTTTTTTTTCTTTCATATAATAAAACCCTTTTAAATTGAATAACTAAACAGTTTTTGAACGATTAAATAATTTTTACTGTATAATACTCGTATAATATACTAATCTTAATATTTAAATATTTAAATCGAAAATTGTTTCAAAACCAATATTTTACAAAAATAAATAACAACAATAAAAAGGACGTGTTTATACCTACCTTATATTATAATATTAATATAGTAGTTACGCCCAACGTGTGTGTTAATACAAATCATTTAACATGACCGAATGGGCGCGTGAAACACATTTACAATGGACGTTTTATTTTTCCTTACTCCTTTTTTTTTTTTTTTTTTTGGACGTGGGCAACAATGACGTGCTATGATAATAATATGATATTATTATGCTTTCGACGACCATAATGAGATCGTTAATCGCTCGGGTTACGATGACTTCGCTCAGGGAACTAAAATATTGCTGGCAAACGTGGAGGAGGAGGGCGCGGGTAATTAAAACGTCCGAAGACGTTACGCAAGAGATCTAGTGCTACAGATAGTGGAATCTGTTTTCTGGCCGCCGTTCAAATAGTAATTATTACCAACGCAAAGCGAAAAAAAAAACTAATCACCGCACCAATTCTCGACGATTTAATAATAATAATAATATAATATGTATATACGCGCGCGGTCTTCGACTATATAGACGGGAATCCGAAGTTTTTTAATCACTTCCGTCGGCGCTTTTGGGCCAGAAACATTTTTATAATATTCTGCTCCAAGATTTATGTAATAGACCGAATTTTAATTCAGTGTACACGATATAATTTATTTTGTAGTTCACCAAAAATGTAACAAGACTTAATCATTTTTTCCTAACAAAATTCCACTTTTTTTTTTTTTTTTTTTTAATTGACTTCAAATAATAATATGCTAATTTACTGTTACGTGACCATTATATTGTTAATTCTGTCTATCTTTTTCAAATTTATGAATATATATCGTAATACATGTCGATTCTTCATAAATATTTACATTTTCGTTATGTCGATGTCTAACGTCATGATCTGCACACGATTAAGTATTTTGGCTCTTTCATAATTGTATACGCGAAACGAAGTCTCCGTTTAATTATAAAAGTATTAAGGAGGTACCTATGGTCTTTCTTTACAATAATCCTATAGCTAGTTATTATTATGACCGAGAACATTAAAAGTATTTAAAGGATTTTAAATGTTATTGATTTTTCTATCAGCTTATAAATATATATATTACTTTTTACATTAATTATAAGTGTGATTACTTTTTGAATACGATTGAATAAAATATTTTCTATATAACATTTGAGTGTTAAAAAGAAATATGCTAGGAAACTTCATCATCGACAGTTATTTATTTAAAGAAACGTCTATTCATAAATCAGTAGACAATGATGACTTAAAAACTGGTTTCAAAAAAAAATTTGGAATTGAAAAGCGCGTCGAATAATTGGAGCGCCGGCAGGTTTTATTACACACACTTATATTCATATATATATAGTATATATATATGATTGGATAATTTTCTAGTTCACCCACGTCAACACAATTTTTAATTATTTTTTCTTTGCTCAAAAACAGTTAATATTGATTAAAAACGTTGATACATATATAGGTAGGTACTATATGTAGGTATATCTAATAATATAATATACTAGTAGCTGAACGTGAACAGTATAATATTATGATATATTATTGTGTGTAATAGTCTTACGCGTTACGCGAGTATATGAAATAATAAAGACCTTATCTTTTGGACTCGAGTAGGTATACAAGCCAAAAAAGTTTCACGCAATACACGTCGAATTAAATGGATTTTGGGCTACTTTTAAGCTACTTTATACCATTATACCTATATATAAATGACGTATTATAAAGTTACATAAACTACGTGCATTCAATTGGTAACAGTTTGAGCATTAAACGTTTAATATGAAGCGATTTATTTTTTTTTGCCCGAACCGAACTTTGTGTAAGTGCTTTTAGTTTTAACGATACATAAAAAAAAAAAAAAAACTAAAAATAAAAATAAATACTAAAAACAAGTGTGCTCTAGTTTTTATCTTTAAAGTATAATGTACGAGTGTGATGGGGCCATATATAGTTTTTCGTCGTGTTAATCCAGTCAGCTACGCAGCAATAGATATATAGTATTATATAAAATCTATATATATATGAAAAAAATAATAAATAAATTAGTTCGAAGAATAAAAATCGTATTTCCCCGTTTTCATCCATAGGCTGTTTTATGTTTTAACTACCTACTCGTGCTATTTGATAAGCACACGCGTTAACGAGTGCGGTTCATCTAAAATAAATAAATACCATATGTTTGTTTTTCGGGGATTTTTTCTCGTCAAGATCATAATATTATACACCAGCGAGTTGGATCGTAAAATATGATGTACGCACGATGTCTTCTTCTTGATTGCCACTGTCCAGAGCTGCCACAGCGCCTATATTGTATATATTTATAGGAGCCGGGAGAAGATTGCCCTTCAAGCCAAGTTTGTGAACGACATAATACCATCTAAACGATTTTATTAATAAAATACAATTTTATTTTCATCTTTAATAATGTTTAATAAAATCCTACTCTTCTCTCTCTGAAAAAATATTAATTATCCTTAACCCCCGAAGGACTATTATATTATTATAGTATATGGTGGACTGGCTCCATTCGTCCCAGGACGTACTCGTCATCCGTCGTGACATAACTTTATTCAATCATTTTATTGGAATCATCGCGCGTTTGATTTAGGTCGTAATATAATTGTATTGACACTAAGACACGTGTTTGTATATAATAATAAAATACACGAGCTCGTAACAATAAAATGTCACCCAATAGTATGAAACGTCTATCATCATTATTTTATGTATTTTTTATTAATAACGCACCGAATCTATGTACAACGAAAATTCGAAAACAAAACAAGAAACGTTTTATAGTTTCGAACAATAAATCACGATGTACGGATGTATAGAATATATCGATTCATCATGTTTCGTGACAGGAACTCGCTGTGCCGAACCGACTTATTAAAATAACTTGTGATTGTAAAAGTAGAGGTTCCAAGCTTTTAATAAATAAAAAAAATACTAAATTTTTTTAACGATACACCATACGTGTTATAGGTAATCTGGTACTCATATATATCTCGCTTTGTATTACATCTATAGATACTTCTCTATCTACTATCTATAGTCTTTATCTATCTAAAGAATATAAAATACATCATGTTCAAAAAGAGGCATATTTAATCGTCCATTTTATTTTGTAACATGGCTTTTTTGTTTTTAAATCATATGTAAATTTAGCCTTGGATATACGTTTCTGGTTATCGACGTCCATAGTGAAATGCGGTGAAATGTTAACATTAAACCTCTCTGACATTTTTAAGTCAGGTGAAGAGAATAATTATATTTATACAACCATGATAGATATTATTATTATCCACCTGTTAGAACATTTTAACGTAACATATTATAATTAATTTTTTTTTTTTTAGTTCAAAGATGCCATATTTACTCTTTTTTTATTACACTGTACGTATAATGACGTCATTGTGTCAACATTATTTATTGAAGAATTATTAATTGTTGTGTATTCAATTGTATCATTAAATATTAAAACAGAACAATCTTTAAGAATAATCTTAAAATATCTAATAAATATATAAAGACCTTAAATTCACACGTCAATACAATAAAAACTACACTATACGTATTTTATTTTAATTTAATATAATATCAAATGCAACTTATTTTTTAGAAATTCCAATAATCATAACAGTCAAGACTATAGAAGTTGATAACTACCTAGTAAAAATAAATATAAAATATCGTTTAAATTACTAGAATTTCGCATAATAAGACATTTTGAATGTACATTTTTATAAATATTCAATTTTATTATTGTGATTATCATCGTGTTACCAATTAATATATAATTAATATACTTGTAGGTAACTATATTAAATTACGAATATTAAAATATAAAATTACCCGCAAATAAAATAAAAAACGGTTGACCTAAATTTGTTAATTGTAAATTATTTATAATTTTCTTTTATACAATTATAATATAATAAATATATTTATATAAATACATATGTATATATACGTATTACGTAGTCACGTTTTCTAAGAATTTTAATGAAACTTTTCATCTGAAACAGAACGCAAGGAAAATATAAATTTGCTTATACTTTATTCCGCGCGCGCTCATAATAACGTTATATTATTAATGTATATAACATAATATGATATAAAAAAATATACTTACGCATTAAATATGAAAATTCAATCTATTATCATTGTAATTTTCTCTCGGTGTTATAATTGAAAAGTCCTACAGACGTGTACAGCTAGCGCGTACGTTTCCTCCTAATCGTCTCGGTCCACGTCTCTTGAGCGATGTTCCTTTGGACGTGCTCTTGGATTTCTAGCAATCGGAAAGAACAGTGAACATTTTTTAGATTAAAATTATCACGTTATTCACTTTGTCGATGTTTCGGTCAATGATATATAAAACTAAATCATCGTGTATTCGCCCACCACCAGCTTGTTATCCGCGTGTACAATATAGTATCACTAATGCGATTGGAGACCGGATGTCTAAAGTCTTGAGCACTATTGAATTTCCTAAATTACGTTTATGTATCTAATAATGAAATTGTATTTGATTACTTTTAGGTAATTATTTGTTAATAATATATTAATGGGATTGTATACGTATTACGTATGGGATATAATATGAAACATCAAACTATGATATTGTTTGTAACGGCACATATTAACAATGTATAATGTGTAACAAACTAATACACAAAACATAGATTTCAAATGATGACGACATAAAATAACTGAGTTGGTATTTATTTTCAACGTTAACATGATCTATGAGTTAAATATAAAACAGTTAGGTAGGTAACGATTTTATTATAATTATTATTGGGCGTCATCGTCCGGTTACAACTAGTAGTACGAGTATAATATAACATGATAATAACATAAAATGTTGTTCCCATGCGTCCGTGTCACTGCAGCAGCATTATTAAAATCCAATAACAATAATGATAATTGATAATGATAATAATATACTAAATGTCAGTCCATAAACGTTTACGACATTAATGTGCGCATTTACCTATTAATAGGTATGACTGGTATGAGTCAGTAGAGAGATTATCGCGACGAGTGGTCTATCAATGCGCGTCTGTTATAATCTATTGCTGATCATAATAATAATTACTGTGCCGTCGATGTTTATAATTTATGCAGTCGTCTCCCCCGCGGCCAACCTTCTTCCGGACAGGAAGTCGAAGGTCTATTATATTTTTGTACATACATAGACGAACGCGCGCGCTAATTCAGTCACACGAGAGAAAAGGGGTCGCGCACTGGCGCCAGAATGCCGTCGATTCATTTTCTTGACGATATATTATCGGGGACGTTATAAAATATATTACAATATATATATAGAACATATAGGTATATCATATATGTGCCGTATAAGAAACGTTTTAATTTACATACAAAATATTATAGCTCGTACACTTGGAGTCTGAAACCGAACCGAAAATATCTTCATCACTGAAGGAAATATTTTGAACATTTTGAATGTACCTGAGTTTTTATTTAATTTTTTCAAAAACCAAAATCGAAATTTAGAAGTCTCAGTTCTTATGAGTTCCATTTGGAATTGTATAGGTATTGTAAAAAAAAAAAACAATTAATTTTTTATGTTTATAATATTTGTAAATTTATATTCTTCTGTTGCTTTCCAGTTTTATAGGTAATTAATAATAACTTTTCGATTTAAATTTAAATAAAATAATTATTTCTAATATAATAGTATTACTTTTGTGATAAAATCTTTCTACATAATTATTAATTGTACATATATAATGTAGGACTTATGTTTCAATTTGCTTGTCCAAAAAAAAAAAATATATGTATTTATGAAGATTTTATTTAATTGTCGAACTTTTTTTTTTACGAAATTTACTAGTAGCTGACAGGTAAGTTGTGCGATATTTATTTTTTACTTTACAGTTGGGTAGCCCAAAAGTTATACTGAAACTCACTTTGTCTTGCTGAGTGGATATGTAGGTATTAGATACTATCTAAAACGTTGTTGAACGACTTTTGAAAGATTGTTCTTCGCGTGCGTAATACTAACTATGCATATCATTTCAAAAGTGACCTTATTTATACGGTATTTGCGACTATTGGCATTAGCCGATACCACGGTATCGACGTCAATTCGACGTATTTCATATATATGACGATTCTAGAATTTTACAAACCTCTTAATCGTAATCTGTGTGACGCGTAACTGCTAATGAGACATCGGGTCTTTAATTATTACTGAATACAGCTGATAATATGTCCAGTTTGTCTTCATAAACGTTTAATTTGTGTTGTATCGCGATCGGCCGTCAAAGAGTCGAAGACGGACATGTAGTATTTCGAATAATCTTTATGTCACGACGAATAATGTTATAAACTATATATAAAAAATAAAACATAATCAGAAATAGTTTTTTTTTTAATTTGAGCGGATCTATGAGGTTTCGTTTTTTATTTATCAAATATTTTTTAGTTATGTTATTATAGCTATTCGCCTTATAGGTAAATACAGTGTCTGTATAATTGTCAACTATTGGTAAACATAATATAATATTATTTCGTATTTTCGTATTATTATTGGCTGTTCGTATCGTAGCCACCGGCCGGCCGTTTGAGCATTTATTTGTGTACCACCAGCTGTATAATAAATTGCGAGTTACAATGTTAAAATATATATTACTCCGACGGTCCCTGATTTATGCGCAATATTTCGATGTGTTTTCTGGCAAATGAACAACATGTCCAGTGCTCACTCGAATGATAATGAAGTGTATAGTCTGTGTAGTATGTGGTGTTGTTGTGTCAAAATCGAGTGCACAATAGCTGCATTGACAACGATTGATGTAATAATCAATCAAACAACAAATGGTCCACATTCATTTATTGAAATATCAAACTATCTATTTGTTTCATGTAAACAAAATAACCACCATAATCGTAATCATAGAAAATGTCTAGTTAGCGCATCGTGCAGGTTCATAAGCTAATCGTAATGTGCGTCACAAATGACCAGCTGGTATGATATTTATCGTATTGTTGAAATGTATAATTATTGTAATCGCTACATTTACGGGTAGGTGCCGATACGAGCGCCGATTTCCCAATTAAATCACACGCTATACATTATATGTTGGGTATAATCGTTAAGACGAAATGGGTTGTGTTTTCTACATCGATCATTGTCCGTCTATTCGCCGAGCGAAAAACGAAGCCGGCCGTAAATACATTATTATGTGGCTGTAATTTATATTGTCCGGCGAGCTTAGCTATACATTATTGTCTACACACACAAACACACACACCACACACACTACACACACATTTATATATATGAGTATATTTATGGAGAGAAAATAGTGTTTCTGTGGAACGGCTCAAATGAGACGAAATCGTATGCCGTTTATCAGTTATCAGTTGGGTTCGAAATCCACAATTCAATTTTAATCCGGCTGTGTAGAAAGTCTGTTTGTGACGATTCATTTGTGTCTAGATGAACATTATAACGTGTATAGCGACAATTCTATGTTTTCATATATGTATTTACTTACTCGAGAAGGAGACGATAAAATACGTATAAATAACGAGCGTCTTCGATAATTAGTATCTCAGTGAGTCACCAACCGTTGCTATTAAAATAACCGCACTTCATATACAATATTATCGTATTTATAAAATAATATAAATTCAAAAAAATCAATTAATTTTGTTTGGTTAATTTGATATTTGACATACTCCGACGAGGAGGAAGAGTTCCGAAACGGAGTCCACCCCGTTTGGTGCGCCGCTGTAATTTATAAATACATAACCGATGAAAATATTGTTGCTGCTGAATGATCAAAAAGAGAGCTGTGATGTATTCAATATTATTTCTCCTTTGCCATAAAGGGTTATAACGTCTTGTCCATTCCCATAATATAATATTCTTTGAAAATATTTTCCTATTAGAATTCCATCGAACTATTTGAGCGGAACGTATTTATCCATAACGTTTTCGCATGTTCAAAAAACAGCGAATTATAAACTTCCACAATTTTGATTGTGCTTATGCGAAAAAATATGTTAAACTTTCAGTCGAAATTCTGATTTTACATTATTATTAAATTCCGTCGAATTATTAGCGCGGAACGAATTATATTAGTAGTGATAATAATAATAATAATACAACGGTGATGTTTATATTATTCTCAAATACATTTTTCGAAAGAGCGCATTTAATATATTGTACAATAATTAATATGCGATCGGAGTATCAGCGGGATTCTTCAAATACATATTATACTCACCGCTCACCCCGGAGGTGAAGGAGGAGGGGATCTGACAAACTGGCGCGTTGAGCCGCTTCGTTTCCTCGGGGGTAGAGTCTTCAGTGGCGGGATACGCACAATCTGTTTTAATATTCCACAAGGGAAGCATTATTTTATTAATGTGGGACGAATGATAATGGTCACGGTGGCGCGGCAGTAGCAGCAGCAATCGTCTAGGTACATATTATACTAATATCGTAAATATAATATTGTATAGGTAGTTAAAAATTATAGCCCACGGCGTGATTTGTGTTTTTTGAATATTCGACCTAGGTATGTATATATATTATTTGGTATAATATTTCTCCCTTTTTGACGGTTTGTTTTAAAACGTTTTAATTATAATTCGTGGATGATGTGGCTCAAGGTTGAGTCTTCTTGTTGAATTACACTCGTAAAATAATAATATAATATACTAGGTGATTCATTAAGGTGTCTACAATTATTATATTTACGAGTAAAAATGTTTGTGGAAAAAAATATTTTCGCATAATTTGGTGACATCATTGAATGAAATTGACACAAATCTAATCCCGTACCTAACCGTCCTAACCTAACCTAACCTAATAAACTGTTAATTTTAAATTATGTTTCTATACATCACACATTTACATTACCTTTCAGAGCGCTCTTAAAATTATTCCGTTTAGAAAATATACCTATTGAATAACAAATATAATATTATATGATTCAAAAAATTAAGACCTTAGAACGATCAAAATTTTTGAAACAACGAGTATATCCAGCACTTTAACGGAACACCTTGTATATGCGTATGACTCATTTTTATAACGGAGTCTATACATCGAAAGCATATAACATACTGTTATGATACTGCGGACTACCACCTCGACGTAATTACATCATACATAGATAACTATATGTATTGTAACATTCATCGGACGTATACGTTTTACGTACTCCAATATTGTATTCTATAATATAGTTATCTCTGCAGCAGGAGCTGTTTTAGGACAAGTCTGGTTATACCGTTTTACACTCACAATAATGATGATTGTATAGTAATGTAGAGTATCTACCTGTATACGATAGAATATTAGAATAATAATTGGGCACGTGCCCACGCGACGCCTCGCGTTTGATGTCAGTCGGCTGCTCACAATTTGTCGGCGCGAAATCAGAGCGCGCACTCCTGTCGCGTGTATACGATTATGATTATTGTTGATGCGCATTCTAACAACGATAATAATATGTAATTTTAAAAAATCTTGTAGGTAGAATAGTAAAATAAAGTCGGATCGTATACGACGAGAGATTTGAGCACATAATTACTTAAGTCATAATATAGGTTATAATATTGTGTGTGTGTGTGTGTGGCGTACCAGATAAAGGGTAAATAGGAGCTGGTTTGCTTCTCAAAATTTTTTCCAATATAATTTATGTATTTTAAATTTTCACTGATAATAATGGATAAATTGTTGATATCTCACTTAAACCTTTAAAAATCCAAAAGCATAGCAAAATTATGACATATTTTATAATTTCATAATGCATTTTACTAAAGTAAAATAAAAATAAATATAATAATATATACCTAATCGTAATTAATAATATTTATTCAAATGATTCTTTTTTATAGGTTTTTGATAATTATTTTAATTATTATTAATTGTGTGTATAAAAACTATAACCTAATTAAAACAGAATTTATTTCATATTTTTTTTTGTTTGCATTTTTTTGTTTTTTTTTTTTTTTTGTTACGCATAATAGATTATACAATATAAGTACATACATTATGTATTGCTTTATATACATTAGACACACACCCCTTTACTACATTTATTAATTAAAAACGGTTTTCTGTGTACAGCTGTAAAATAATAATTCACCGTTCAACTCGGGTATTGGGTAAAGTGTATTTAGTGCATGTTTGCGAACGAATAGAATAGCCAAACAAACGTCACAGACTTTATTGCTTATACATGTATGTTATACTACATTATATAATAATTTATTGTTAAAAACTATATTATTTGAAGAAATATTGTTTTGTTTATTTTAATAGATCTATTTTCAAACTGGCTAAATCTGGCTCCCTTCAACAATTACAGTAACGTCCCTACTCTTTCGTGTAAACAAAAATGCCTCATATAATAATATTTAATAATGATTATACTTAAAAGTGAACATATTATTACGGGCAAAAAAAAATGTTTAAATATATTATACGCTCGTGACTTAAACCACTTTCGAACTTATAAATACACTCGGTATTGTGATTTAAATTATTTATCTTATGTTCACGTCTGTAAGTTTGATTAATTCATATTATACAATTTATTTAATTGTCGTTTTTGTCCAACTTCCGCACGTCTTAGTTGTGAAATTCTACTAAAACTAAATGATGTTTTTACTGTCGAGTAAATGTTAGAACACAGCCGCACGTTTTCGACGTAAGTAGATGATCTATGTACGTCTTATATATTATTATTAACACGCGATGTTTGTATATATTTATGTTAGTACTTGTCGCTTAAAAACTGCATTTTAGTTTTATTTTCAAAAATCTTTTTTTTCATAATTTTTTTAATTTTCTTTAAAACTTTATTTTTTTAATTCAGACTATAGATGCTGAGAAAAATTGACATACTTTTTACTTGACATACGTACAACCGTACAATTGTTGTTAGCTTAACGGTGGGCAATGAGCATACATTTATTACAAGTTATATTGGTACGTTATCTTTGTATGTTTATAAAACAAATTGAGGTTCTCATAAAAAAAAATCAGAAATTTATATCGTTACTGAACACTTCTCAATTAACAGGTATAAAGAATCTTATAAATGTGAAAATATGGTTCTAAAAATTAGAATTTGAATAAATTATTTATTAAAAGGGGAAAATATTATTAAGTGATAAGAATGTTTAGGAAATCATAACAGTGGATACCTATTTTGGTTAAATAATTATCTCTTGATGTGCCACTCGTTGATTAGTTCGCCTGAAATCGTCTTATCTTTATGTACTATATAAATACATGATTTTATAACTTAACACGGAAGTTACGTTTTAATATGTCATATATTTTTGAATTTCTGATACACTCTGCTTATTATATGATATTCAATACACTGCTCTAAACAATAACAATATTGCAACGTATTTCCTCGAATGTATTATTTGACTAATTACTAGCTTCCATATGCTTTGTACACATAGTAAATTATTATAATAATGATATATATATATATACTGTTCGTCATCCTTGCACTGTCCTGTGTTCGTCCTGTGTTCTACGTATCCGAAGGAGGTCAAGCACGTGTATAATATTACATCCATATTAGTACATTATTGACGTTTTAGCAAGCCAATGTGCACTCGCGATAAAGTCAAAACTTTTCAAATATCAGAGATAATTTTCCGTATGACTTTTGTATTTAAAACAGAGATTTTATGTAATATTTACGCTGTATTTTTTAGTTTTCAATATTTTATTCGACTCATGAATGACAATGATTTTATTGTCGACGGTCTGAACGCATCCCGCTAATTTAAACGATACTACAAAATTATTATCGTTGACGAAATTTTGAAAAAAAAACCTGAGTTATTATAAATAAGTTTAATACCTATACGTAATTGTATAATGTAAGCAGGTTCGAAAAATCACACCAGAGCGGGTCGACGCCCGAATTAGCCGTGTACGTTATATTGTAATAATGTATAGCCTAGTCACACATGCCCACGAATCGACAGGAAAGCGTTATTTTTGGTCCCGCTCGCCGCGAAACGACTTGTGACACGCGATATACGTATATACTAATCTGCGTGTACAACAGCCATATATTTCATCACAAGAGAAAAATGAGATACTCGCTTTTAAATTAATTTTCCCTTCATACGCAAACGACGGCGATGTATGATGCATACAACACACACACATGGAATTATATAAATATCGCGTTTGCTATGCGGTAAAATCAACGTATAAGTTATATTGTAATTTTGTCCGCAATCAACACAAATGTGCAGCACGCTATACGGGCGCCGAATGCCGAGTGTTAAACAAATATATCCGTTGATGATGATCTTAACGTGGAATTTAATATGTGAATAGTGTTTTTTATGTTTTTGCAATGATAAACGAGAAACTAACAGTTTTTTCAATGTACACATGATTTATACACACTGTGCATGAACTGTGTACAACTCGTACCGATGTACCTACAATTTAAACTACACTTATATTCCAGTTGGGGAAAATTTAATTATCTTCTACCAGTCCCACTGCATCCAGAAAATATGATTTTTTTTTGTGAAAAACCCAAGCCATCAGAGAAATTTAATTCTCTTTAACATAATAATAAAAACATAACATTTAGCATGGTGCTATAAAAATATTTGTTGATTTTCATTTTTATCTTATATGTACCATTTACATAACATTTTATAGTGCAGTCGAAAGCTCTAAGCTCCCCACGAACATTATACAATTGTAATATAAATTAAATGCTTATATTCATATTACATAAGTAATTAAATAAATTTAATTTATGTTTATATTTATTTTTTAAATTAATTTATTACATAAATATAATTTTTCAAAACTGCATTTTCCTTATATATTATATATATATATAACAAAAAAATATCCAAAAAAATAGTCAAATTTTAACAAAAAAATCTTATTTTCTTTTGGGTGAACTCAGAACTGATTTTTTTGGTCAAACTAACCTAATCTTAGATCTCAAATCCGATTAAGCATGCCTTCAGACTACTGGCATATGTTTTTATGTCTTTCGTATGCCGTAATGAAGGGATTTTTTAATTATCTCTTACATGAAAGAAAAATAATAAAAAAAATTTACTGTTTTTTAACAAAATAATAAATAAATATATATATATAAAATATATAAATATCTATACAAACAACGTAATTTAATAATATTTTGTAAATAAACAAATTCACTGAAATTTCGGCGTTACACACTTATATATACTATAAAATCATACAAAAACCATGAAACGTTTTATTTTTACATCAAGAGAATAATATAATAATATATTACAATAATAATTGATAATTTTATTCCGTCTACAATGTATATAACGTGTCATACAACAAATTTCCTCAACGTGCGTGAATCCACTGAGAGGTTTATAATATATTTCCGCTGCGTTGTTGTAAATGACAGCAAAACACATTCCATGTGAATTTAGTACAGTTAATTTAGTCTGATCTATATATTTATGTGTTTTTGTAATGTATTCATTACGTGATAAATGTTGGTGCATTTTGCACACTTGAAAATAAAATAACCTCTCTACAGCAACAACTTGTATAATATACGTTGTTCGCAATGATAATAATATATTCAACGCGTTTTGTGTTTAGTTGTACACTGAATAGTGCATACACGTTTAAAATGAAAAATAAAATAAAACGTGTACAATTAAACACATTAAAAGAAATAATAAAGATAAATACTTCTTATAGATTCGTTAATTCTTATTTCGTGTATACCCTTGAATTATGTGACAAATTAAATTGAAAAAAAACTATTTAAAATATACATACCACTCATACCACATACCTGTATAATTATATTAATATGTTTGTTTAAAATGGGAAGTAATGATTATTTTTCGCTTAAAAAGAAATAAAAACGTCAGTTTAAACGAAAATCACGTTTGACCGTAAACAAATATAGGTACCTCATAAAGAAATGAAAATAGACTAATGTTAGACTGTGCTTATTATTTTGCGAACGGAAATTATTTTTTCTACGCCAAGTTGCAATGTGGATTTTGTGTGATATGTAAATAATAATTCTAATAAAAAAAATACTTAAACGGATAGTATAATATAAAATACGATTTAGCTGTTGCCGTTTGTTTTTATTTACAACTTCTGGCTTTAAGGGGTTTAACTTTAATTTGATTGCCGTTAAAAATAATCTTGATCTTTATATTTTTTTAACGCTTGATAACCATCAATTTTATTAGTTTTTTTTTAATAATAAAAATAAGAGCCATTATATTCTACAATATTACTTTCTCGGTACCTTTGGCCTTAGTATGGGTTTAGGAAACATTTCAACTATATAAATGTTAGTTTACTACCAATACACCAGTCATGGAATGCCTCTTTCGTAATAAATCAAACACTGTTTAGTCTCTACGCCTATAAAGTATCCAAACATAAAAATAGTTTTATACGAATCAACAATCTGTTAATCATTTTCAACGCACAAACTATACACGTTTATGTTTATTGTCTTTATGCGTTATTAAAATGTGTAATAATATATTATATTCCTTTTTAATTTGTTTAGATTTTAATTTATAGTTTGACATCAAACGAGTTTTCAGAAGATTGTTACGTTTTAATAATAAATTGTCGTCGTCAAACCTAATAAAATGAAAATTGCCTGAATAAACGTAATATTATAGTAATAATTGAAAAACATTACTTCACAAACAATTATTATTTATAATAATAATAATAAAGTGCATATTACAATTATTGATATCAAGTACAACGATAACGTTACAAATATCATAACATATTGTTTTAGACAATGCTTCGGATTTTATCATACTCATAAGTGTAAAACATACACATATTACACAAATATTTTGTAACGGCATTTAAGAAAAATTGTGACGCTGCTTTCTATTTGTTTTTTTTTGTTTTTTTGTAAATATTTCATGTTTCATATCGTATAATATTATATTTAATTTCAATTCCGTGTGACCGTTAAATTAATGATAATAATATAGTATTACGTCAATAATGCCTTTTTGTTTGATGTGGATAATGATTTTATAAATGCATGTACAATGTACATAATATTTAAAACTTTTGACTTGCATTCGTTTGTTGCTATAAATTATAATGTTGTTTAATGAATATTTTAAATACTAACGACTAACCTAAAAAATGTTTACTTTAAAATATTCAACTGAGATAAGTTGAGATGATTTTTTAAAATTTTAACTGGATATATAACACTCTAAAACCGGAGTTTTCCACTCGTTGCAAGTGCAAAAAAATAAGATAAAAAAAGTTTTTCAACAATATTTTAATATTTATTACAAAAAAATTATAAATGTAAAAATTTGATTGCTCAAGGCAATTACACACTATAGATATCTAATTCCTGATTACAATCATATACCTATTATAGAATGAATTTGATTAATTTGTGATTCTATTTTTATAATTTTAATTATTACAAAAATACAAATTGTAAAATTAAAATCCCGTGCATTTGTGCTATACTAAAAAGTGCTTGAAAATGACAGACAATCGGTCCAGACTGACGTGTGTCTTACCGCCCTCAAAAAAATCATAGGTATACGCGTGGGCCGAAAGCGATCTGATGAGGGGCTAAGTAAGCTATTCCGAAAGTCAAACGTGAATATTAATTCCATTCAGGTTTTCTCGATTGTTTTGGTCTATACGCTTGTTATTTATTATATAGACCTCGTAGGTAGCAATAGGTTGGTAAGCATAATATAATATTTTATTCACTGCAGTTTCGTATGATTTACGGCTACTGGCCCGGTTGCCGCTGCTCGGGACAACATAGTATTATATATTATTACGAGTATAGTGTTGTCGAAGGCCGACTGTACTCTGCTGTCGCTCTATACCATCGGACGACCTCTTTTGGAAATCCTAGGACATCGAGCAGTCTGCACCGGCGTGTCTTAAAATTGAAATTTTCGTTTTTCATCGATGCCAATAATAATATTACTATATAAAGGGACGTACAGACGACAAATAAATTCCCGGTCGTAATAACACGACGATTTATCTAGAGAAAAAACTCATCTCGTCCGTCGGTGCCGTTTTGTAGTATTGTATTATAAATGTTTTATAGTGTCGTCGTCGTATAGGTAATGGAAATGTCGTGCGCGCAACGTATGTATGGCTGCGAGTATTTCTCGCGGAAAGGATGAAAAATAAAAATGGAGAAAAAAACACGTCCGGCCGACCGTTCGTGTTGCTTTGATAGATTTCTTTGGATTTGTCTTAATGTATGTGTGTGCGTATGTGTGTGAAAACACGTTTTTCTCTCTCTTTATCTTTACTGTTCTCCGTCTTTGGCGATTGTTTTATGGGCGACGGCGGCGTATGATAATTAAGTGGATTCGGGAGTTCCCGGGGCACGGGCGACAAGAGAAACGCATTTACTCGGGTGACGCCTACAACGCCACGTCGTCCGTCGTGTGGTGTGTGAGCGCACGTTGTTCGGTTGTATTTTTCTCTTTCCTTATTTATTTTTCGGCGATCATTTGTCTCTCACACGCGGTGCGACCACATAATATCATACTGTTATTGTGGCATCGTGCGCGAGCCACGATGCGTCACGTGTGATGGTCTTCTGCTCCTTTTTATTTCTACTTCTTCTTTTGCTCTGCTCTTATCCTTTTCACCCTTTTCCTACTTAGGGTCTTCTACGGTGGCGACACACACCAGATCAACTAGCTGGATATAATCTTCACCATCATTGAATCTTCTTCTGCATCATGTATGAGTATATTATACATACTGATGGCAGACGACTTTTTTACTTTCTCGAAATTCTAAAATAATCATAGCACTATATGATAGTGTTTACTGGTGAACAATGAGTAAATTGAAAATTAATTTGATTTAAGCATCACCATATTATTATCACGTGTGACCTACGGTCAGGGGCGTTCACAGTGTTCACACTCCTGGTCATCATTTCTTGAATTTGAGCTTAGTAAAGTTGTAAAGTTTGTACGTACGTATATGTACAAATGAAATGTTCACTATCGTTGTTGCTAACGGTTTTTTTATAATCTTTATAGCTGGAATCAGTCAGCTGTTTTTATGATTCGCGGTAGTAATAATTTTCATGTGAATTAGCAGTGAAAAAAAATTGTGATTAATTATTCAAAAATGTACTTATATTATAATATACATATTAATACATACGTACGATGACTACAAGTCCGTATTGTATTGATCGAGATAAGATTTCCAATCGCGTATGTGTAGGTTAGGTGTAGGTACCTATACTTAAATAGTTACCATTTTTTTCTCCTATAAAATAATATTTATACAAAGTACCGTGTCGTCGTTATATACACCTATTCATAAACATTTCGATTTTATCGCTGGGAATCTATATAGTAGTATTTTACTATTAGAACCAGATTATCGTCGAATTCGACCACACTATTATATATTATAGTACCTATATGTTATTATAAATTATAGGTATATTATATTAGTATACTATATTATACTGGATTATTATGTATAGTGTACAGTTTCGCGGTCGGAGTTTTTCGTCCTACGTAGGGATCACGGCGATTTATCGTCTCCATATCCAGAAACCCATTATCGGTCGACAAGAATACCACCAAACGGTACAATATGATAATTCTCTGTCAAAGGTGTAATAATAATAATAATAATAATAATAATAATACATTCTCAACAGTGTTTGTGTGTGCTATCTTCCGCGTCCGTGTAATATTATAATAGCTTTGTGCGTGTGTGCCAACTCATTTTTGATATAGAACACGTATATTATACTGTATTATAATATAATGTATGTTCAAACAGAAAATCCGATTCGCGTAAATTGTTCCATTGACATTAGAGCGTACATTATATTATGTAAATAACGATTTTAACATTTTTTCAAAATAAATACCAATATATTATTTAGTTTTGACGCAACAATAATAACAATTTAGTATTCAAGTCTCGAAACATTGTATTATACTGTAGGTATAATGCTTATAAATAAATAGTTTATGCTGCATATCGAGTATAATATTTAACTCATTATATCTAGCTAAATAAACACACTTTTTAGAACTATATACATATATTAATTATAATTTCCTTGTATTTTTTTTAGTGTAATATAATATTACACATTGTAATAAAATATTTAAATTAACAATTTATTTATAATATATAAATGAAAAATTAATTATTATTAAGTCATAACCAATTATAATTAAAAAAAAAAAAAAAACTGTAACGTTGAAACTTATATTTTCTAATTTGTTTTAAAAATCATTACTCTCTTCGGCCTTCATATTTTGTAATGTTTAATAATAATAAAGAAAATTAATAATTAATAGCATAATGTAATGTACGAAAGGTGCTAACATAAACTGTAATAAGGTTTATTGAAGGAAACAGCAAATTTATTATAGTATGTCCTTTGAGTAATATTATTTTCTTTTTTTCATCATTTGCGCAGTCTAAACTAATAAAAAAATATTTCATACAAAGGACTATGGCATAAAACTCTTTGTATCAACCAACTATAGTAAATATTAGATTTTTCTTCTTAATGGATTACTCGGCTACCTGCTCGAGTTTAAAATTATTTGGATTATATTTAACAAAATTAAAGTTAGTGCTCTGAATCTTTTTATTTATTTCGATAAAATAATAATCATTAATTAATACGCGACATTTAAATAAAGTATTAAAAAAAAAAAAGTTTTAGAATTAAATAATGAAACGAGTAAATAAATTAATAAATATGTATTTATCGATTAAAATATTATGAAAAACGCTTGAGCTTGAAATTTATAATAATTTTATCCAGAGTATTCCAATAAAAATATAATATACTATAAATCCATTTAAAATGTATTTAAACTTTTATTATTATAAATATTATTAGACACTTATTATTATTCGCATTCATATATTTTTTAATAGTTCTATAATGACGTTTGGTATTTTTATTCAATTTTTTTCATTGGTGCATTTAGTTTTTCCAACAAGTAATATGATTGATTATTGCATTTTCGTCTATATACGTTTATATATTATAACATCACAGCTCATCGTATTTTACATATATAGCTACGGCATGGTGCTAATACTACCCTCCGTGCGTCTCGTCTAGAGTTTTTGAAACACTTGACGTGCTAATATTGAAATTTCATTTGTTTAACGAAAGAAAGCCCACGAGAGTTTAAACAGATACAACTACAGCGTGTTTCATAACAATCTAGTACCACGGATCCATCCTAACCTGGCGGAAACGCGACGTATTGTGTCTAATGGCACTGCAGCACGTGCAGCGGCAGGCGGAATAGCCGCGGATGATTTTATAACGTAGCTCGGTCGTGGAAATCTTTACTTAAATATCGGCTGGTGGGACGATTTGATCGGAAAATCCGAGGGAAAATCCTATTAATTATACGCGCTTGGGGGCTCTGGCGAGTCGGCCGCGTAATGAGCCCGCGGCGGCGTGGCGGAGCTCCCGCTCACTCGATCCTATCGCATTTCGCGTCGTTCGAGGAGCTTGCGGTCGTCGCGCAGCAATGACAAAATACCCCGTTGGGTCCGCACTGGAATTCGCTAGTAAAGACATATATATGTATATAGATGTGTATAAACGATATAATAGTAATACGTATAGCAGTAATAATAATAATACGGCGTCGGGCGTGGGTGTATATTATGAGACGGACGGACGGATGGATGGCGGACGGTCGTGTCACGTTCCTAATTAAAATTACTAGTCCGGCAAAGCCAAGCGCGGATATAATCGAACTGATACGATGGAGGAAACGGCGAAGACGGCGAATTCGACGGAGACTACGACGCTAATGCCAGGACGAGGGAAACGCTCGCCGTGAAGGGTAGTAGAGTGTCCGTGATTTGTGTGGCCCGGGGCCTGTCCCCGGTCGGTTATATTGTGCGACAGTAATACAATAATATATACGTACTGCATAATATAATGTATCGAAGGGGGACCGATATAGACACGCGCGGCGTTTGTAGAGCTTTGCGTTCATCCCGCGACGTTATCCTGCCTATAAATAATATAAAATATATAGTATATACATTCCTGTATTAATTAATCCGCCTGCACTCCACTGAGTGTTATGCCTGTTTTCCACTGCATAGTCTCTATATAGTCGTTTGTGCTACTGTCGAATAATTGTACTCTATATACTTAAAGAGTTCCAAGCTCACTCGCTAAAATTTAAATAAATTTAATTGAGATTCACTCGATTTTCACCATAGTTTCATAATAAATCATAATCGGTTATATTTTGACGTTAAGTATTTCATGACTTTTATAGGAATACAAAAGTACCATAATATATTATGTGCATTTCGATATCATAATGTATGTAATCACCGTTTTTAAACTGCTTGAAAAGTACTTGCGCATTCGTGGCATCATGAATATACGCGATTCTTTACTGATGATCAAACGTTAGAGAAATTAAAGTGGATGTATATAATTTCAATTACGATAAGCACTCTTTTTTTTGCAGCATTTGAATGAAATTTTTCATGTATAAAGAGAATAAAAAATGCTTGAGAAAATCTATGCTTCACAATACGGATATATTATTATAAATATATGTAATTTTTTAGTTGTTTTAGTAAACTATTTTTCAAGTTAAGTACGATAAATGTGTTGTATGTTTATTATTTAAAATTAATTAAAACCATGCCACCAAATTAATACCTAACTATAAGTGTTCATTTTTTTATTTTAATACACATAGTATTGTATTTATATTGTTTTATAGTTCATACTACAACTGTGTATGTTTGCTATATATTTAATTATATTAAATTTAAGTCACAAATATATAATTTTAAATATTTTCAGTTTTATTTTAATATATTATTATTAAAATATAATTATACCGACTAAACGTAAAGTGGACACTGAATGAGAAATTCTAATTTTTCTGTGTTTAGAAATATAAGCTAAGTCCAGTATACTTTCAAATGTTCTGACACCATCATGTTTAGTACATATCATTATTGGCTTAATATAATATTATATGGTTGTATAATACATTTGAATTTCTCCACTTTTATAAATCTTTAGAAATTGGATCCGCTTATATTTTCAACCATTATAACTTATAATTGGTTTATTATTTACTCGTTAGTCGTTATTACTTCAATCATACGATAAATTGTTTATAAATACAATGATTTTTCATTGAAAGTTAAACGATGTCTGCATCGTGTGACACACATTCTGTATTATATGTACAGACTTAATTATTTTAATCAAGACGATTGAAAAGTTAGTTACTGATAATTATCACCGATGGTTTTAACTAATGGACGTTTTTATTATAGTCATAAATATTATAGTTTGCTCTAATGTCAACCATACATTATTTTGTAAACGTAAATAAAAATGTAAATACACAATTACAATAATTTATAAATAATTTTAAGGATATTAACAGATCAATATCAGTAGTTGCTGGATGGGTTATAATGTTAACAAGACGTTTGATAGTTTATAAAGGGTTAGTTATACATTATTTAAATACTCAAATATTTTCGAGTTTTGGAATTAAACACTACATATTTTCTTCTAAATAAACCTATGTCTATAGATTAAAAAAAAAAAAAAAAACGAAATTTGACGAATAATAAAAGACACGATATTATAGGAACCCGTTTGAATCCATTCGTTGGAATAATCCGAATCCATGGTTTGACGTAACAAGGCCGTAACACAATTAAGCTTCGTTTTGTCGTGTAAAGATGATATTATAATACCTTATAATACCCTGCGATACCCGTACGATAAATTATTATTGTACACATAATAATTATTATAGTCAATGGGCATTGATTACGACGGGGCACGTGTACTGCCGGTGCTGCGGCTCACGAATCACACAATTCAGTGGCCCGGCGACACACAAGACCAGACGGGATTAGGAGCTCAATATCTGTACATTATTATTCTGTGCGTTGTGTATTATACGGTAATTCCTACAGGATCGTACATTGCTCACTTACGATCGATTACGTCGGCGAGGGCAGGCGAAGCTGTCCAACTCCGCGTGTTATATCGATTTGTTGTTTGTCCGTCGCAATACGTAAATATAACAATATAATATGCGCTGTACAAGGGTTCATCTGGAAGATAATAGTATTTCAAATATAACGACGTATGTCGCGACAATGATATTATAAGCGTATACGACGTCGTATATACGCTTAACTTGTTACTATATATTTTATTATTATTGAGCAGTACGCAAATCGTATGGTGAAAACGCCTTTAAAATTTAAACAAGTAGGCAGTAAACACTTTTACGTACGTTTTTATGTTTTATTTATATTTTAGCGTTCAGACGTGTAACATTTTTATGGATGATTTCTCGTGTACAAAATCTTGTTACATTTTTGTGCCCGAACGCACAATCGAGATGAAATTCGTTTTGCAAAACCGTTTTGCATCCCATCGCGCATATAATATAATATTATAAACAATATACACGGTAATAAGACGCACTCGGATCATTGATCGGCGTAATTAAAAACGGAGTAAGCTTGTGCGTTCCTTTCGACATGCGCCGCCACATATTATATTATGTACTTTATACTAATGTTATTATAAAATCGTAGTCGTGTCGTATACCGCGGTATACATTATAATATCTCGGAAACACGGTATACGTCTTATAAACTTATCTTACGTACGCGTCTCGCCGTGCGCATCGCGGACCGTCCGTCACCGCAGCAGCAATAATAACGGCTAGCTATTGATTTTTATTATTATTCAATATTCGACTCCGCAGTGTATATAATGTAAATGGGTGCATTAGTTGTATTATTCTGACAGTTGTCAGAAATGAGTGAGACCGCTCGGCGAACGGAAGAGTGGGCATCGGGCTGACCGTTAACGGATAGGTGACGGGGAGTGGTGTGGTGAGAT
The DNA here is from genome assembly GCF_020184175.1 of Aphis gossypii. NCBI lineage: Eukaryota > Metazoa > Arthropoda > Insecta > Hemiptera > Aphididae > Aphis > Aphis gossypii. Next base: position 84,345,336 of record NC_065531.1, read on the forward strand.
GGCCAACAGCGGATCTTGATAAAACTTTAATACGTATCTGACCGTGCCGTAGTGTTGATCGGAGCAATTATAACTGAACCCCCTACAGTTTGACTTTATCCGTTTCTGATCTAAATTAGAACGATATATATATATTTTTTTTAATATTACTGTATATACAATATACATATTAATGTTCACCGACTAAGTAGTAATCCGGTCCCATTAGTGTAAATTTAGGCGGTATTCCTTTTTTTTTTTTAATATTAAAAATATGGTATCCGGACACAATGTTCATCTAGACCTCGAGCACCGTAGGTTTATATACAACGTGATAATATTATATCCTGTATGATATATCGTTGGCTCGTATATATAGTCACACCCACATGGTTTATGGACCAAAACACTTTTCTCTAATTCACCACTGAACGTTTGCAAAACCTCACTTCACGCTGCGTGCGCGATTGGTTTTTGATAAGACAAATCACTTATGTAAACGAGGTCAATTGTGTTTTTTCGAGGATAAAATAAACTTCAGATTTTAAGTAACATACGCGTACCTAACTTGAATACTAGCGAAACAGTTATGAATTTGTACAGTATAATAAATAATATTGCATATTGACATGACAATCATCTACTCGCAGTCAACGAGTATAATTATGAGGTTAGGTGATATATCATCCATAAATATTTATTTGAGACAATCACAATTTCCGTATAGTGAAATATGTGAACTACGTAAGCGATTGATTTTAAACATGCATGTCTCTGGTCATCTAAATAAAATTAAACTGAAAATAAGCTGTATTACGGTTGTATACTATTGACGTTACAAAGTTAATGTTAAAATTATAAAATTATATTACGCAGTTTTTTTCGCATAATACATATTGTAATATAATATATTATAGGCACCTACAACAACCATTACCCCACTTCCCACATAAACAAATATATATTATTGCGCGTCTAGAAACAGTTTCAAATGTTTCAATGATATAAGAGTCTTATGTGATATATGAATAATATATTTTGTCTATCCCTCTATTAAATCGAATACAATTTATACATAAAATAGAATTAAAAATTAACCATAAAAATATTATTTTGTTTGGTTATATTGATAAAGTGTAACACAATTTTCACATGATACATATTAAATGTATAAAGTGTAAAATGAAAGTTTATAAAAAGTTAGTAAAAATTAAACTTTTGATACGTAAAATTGATACCAGCCTCTAACAATTATAATTGTATTGCCAAGAACTGCTGTTTTCGTTAAATTTAAAATTTATTGTTGTGTAATTTTTACGGGATTTCCTATATTTTTAATTTTTAAAATGTAACATATATTTTGTATTCTTAAATTAGCTTATGAAAATATTCTACAACTATAGCATCTGTCTGAAAATCTATTAAATTATGTTCCGATAATAAATAAAACGATGGTATATTTAAGTTCAAATGAAAATAATAAGCACTTTTTTCTTTAATGATAAGAAAAATATAATTTAAAAAGTCTGAAAATTCTTATTATTCCTCATAATTGTTGATTTATAGAATATGTATATGTGCATATAAAGTATTATTATAGGTATTATATTATATTTAATGATACAGAACAAAATCAATAAAAAATTGTTTATGTTAGATAATATAATATGAAGAATAGGTTATAAGTTATAATACATCACACACTATAACTATGTGTTAGGTATGTACTTGTATTTATTTCAAATATACAAATTACGTACAAAACAAAAAAACCAAGTCATTTTATTTACTATTTATGCAATGTAAGAAGTACCTTCGTCAAAATGAAAAAACTCCCGTTTATTAGGAAATAATTATTCGATTTCAAAATTTTTAATCAACCCTTTATTGATTTGGTTTTCCTACAGCAAATATTGAATTTTTGTTTATCATTAGATTATTTTAATTTGGATTAAATAAAAATCTAAGCCTATCAATTAGTTTTCTTTTGAAAAGAGTGAGTTTTGTATCATTAAAATTTACAACAATGAGTTTATTATTATTTATTTATTATTTTTTATTATTATTAATTGTCATAAAATTAAGTTCAATTCAACTTCAACTACTATATCAATTACAGTAATTGTGTATTAATTGTTTTTGTTATTTTTTTATACACAAGTCAACACAATCATCAAACGTTTGTTTGTATCCAAGATGATTTAAAATATTTTAAGCACGTTTACTAAACAATCAAGTTATATTTTTATTGTCTACAGATGTTAGACTATTTTTATAATTACTACGAAAAGTAACATTTTTACAGTCAATACCAAAACACTTTCAATACAAACCATTACAATAAATAAAGTTATTATAACGATTTTGTTGCTCACAAACCATTTGTTTGGAAATAATTTAAAACGCACACTAAAAACAATACGTATTCAAGCCATAAAACTTATACGATCGCCAAGATTGTTTCCAAATCTAATAATATATTTTATTTTCAACGCGTAATATTTATTATCATTTATCTTAAACGAAAATCCGGAATGATCACTATAGTTGGCCATGTATAACAAATGTTCGTTTGAAATAAATAATGAAAAACATTTCATTATTATGTTCTTTTTCTATGTAATAAAATATTGAACAACATTAATTATCGGATTTCCAAATATAACTCGTCGCTTTTATTAAAATAATAAAATATCGAGTTAGTATAACAATAAAATCAACTGATACAATACTACATTTGATATAATAATACGTGCTTGTACTCATATAACTATGTATGTTTTTTTAAAATATATTAAGGCTTCAATTACATAGGTTTTTAACTTTATTTATTTTTAAATTAATTACAGGTTATAAGTTATATTGTAAATAGAAAAAGAAAAAAAGAAAAGAAAATGAAAATACTATAAAAGTTTTATAATTTTGTACTTAATTTTATATTATTAAAAATGTGTAAATTTCTGTGGTGTTTTCTTGTTTGAGTGTGTGTTGTATTAAGAACGGGTTATTTTTAAAATTTTGACGGGCTTTTGAGTATTTAGGGCAGATTATCATTATAGTATGTTTTATTGTTAGATTTATATTATATGCGTCACATATGGGTACTGGATTTTTACTGATAAAGTATGTGTTGGGAAAGCGTATTCTATTCGTACTTGAATGGTGATTACTTCCTCTTTTCTTTTTATTTCATTGAAAAAACCCATTTTCTGCACTTATATTGTAATATATCTTATACAAATATTATAATGCTTACTATACCCAATGTACTTAACCAAGTTATATATCTATATTTTACACATTGTATAAATTTGATATACTAACTAATAATTATATTAATTAATTTTGTTAATATAAAATCACTGATGAAGTTCTGTAATATGCAGCTCTTCACACTAGAAATGTATTAGAAATGTAAAGTTTACCACAATAAGTAATTCTACAATATTATGTATAATGTATATGAATTATATTACTTTCAATTTAAGGCACTGCAATAGCGAATATTAAATAAATGGTCGTTAAATGTCCAAGAGTAAATACATTGTATTTTATGCGTTATTGCTTAACAAATCACTCTAACGTTATTTAAACGAAAAAATTGAGATAAATTTATAAATACACAGTTAATAATCATTGGCAGTAACGATGATTTATTATTATTATTTTAACATGATGTATATGTTGATAGGTATAACCTACTTTGTTATCTAGTTAATTAGTATAGTAAGTTATATCGTCTTGATGTTTAAACATCATAGCTAGGATTTGATTCACAAACGAAACACTCGAAAGAAATTTTTTTTCTTTGTGGTTGAATTATATTTTATCTATTATCTGCATACAATACGAAAACTTTAATAATATCAAATGTTATGTAATAACTTGCGCGTACCTTTATATTTTAGATAAAGAATATTATATTGTAATCTCGGTGTTCTTAGTTTCGCGGATAAAACGTGATAAGAATTATAATTTTTTTCAAATTGTAACACACGCCACCATTAGAACTTTGTATTGGGAATTTTAGATGTAATATTATATGTATATTACCTACCTACAGACTACAATGGCAAATTTTCAATGAACAGACTCTATGAGTATTCACGCCTCGCCTCGGGTGTGATATTACGACTAATATTATACGACATATTATTATTATTACAATATTATGATACCCCACTCGCTTTCATTGTCTCGTTCTATGAAACTACTATGTCTTTGGTGAGGATAGGGACTAAGTGTAATAACAGCATGCTTTCAGAAATCTTATTATACCAGTCGTTCTAATTAACTCGATCCGTAAACAAAAGTCCAAAGTTCCCTAAACACCCGTAAGATAATCCGCGCCTTGTCTTCGTAGTTTGTACACTACTGCGCTACTGTAGTATATTTGCTATAACAGCAAGTTAACTTTCCGTGTTTCCAAGCAGTCTCTGCGTAAACTTATATTATAGGATATAAAGTTAAAACTACCTACTAATATGCCATTAAACTAATATTATGATGTGTTATGGTTGACAATGGTTTGTGTTGCTGAAAACATTAGAAAGGTAATATTTTCTCATTTTATTGTTTAGTGGAAATTCCCTATACAAGAGGAGAAATTACAAAATGAATAATGTTTCATATTATAATAATTTCATCAACATCTGTGAATAGATTTTGAAAAATCAAAGAATTTCAAAAATACTTTAAATTCTGTTTCTCACCTTGAATATTATTCAAATTGTATTGGTGCTATGTAGTCCAGTTTGCCGTGAAATCTTTACGAGTCAAATCTATGTAAATATATCAAGTATAAATGTGTAAAATATATTATATAGAATGTTGTGAATTCCTTGATTTTTTTACCCCCAGGAAACAAACAAACAATTTTATATTGGTTTTATATGCTAATCAATAGTTCAATACATAAAAAGTTATGATTTAAATCTTCGACAAAAGTAAATCGAAACTCGATTTCCTTAGTGACCTATCTAGTTTTATTATTTTATTTGTTCAAATTGGGTACAATTGCATGTTTCGAGGAGGATAAAAAAGCCCCAGGGAAACGGAAATAAAAAAATATTCTCCAAAGGTAATTCAATATGTTCAAAAAGAAAAATTGTTTTCTGTTTTTATACCTTGAGATTATTTTGAATGTAGAAAACATAAATAATAAAACCGCTTTTGTATACTTTTTTTTTGATTTCAACAGTTTTAAACTAATCATTGAACTCACTATTTAATTTAACTTTTTATTGTTATGATATTTGTTTTTATTTTTGTATTTATAAATGTAGGTATATATTTATTAGTGTATAATATAAAGCAATAATGTAATGTGTAATATTTATCTGTTTACAGTGCGAAATGGTTACTCTTGTGTACCTGTAGCTTTGGCAGAAGGTCTGGACATTAAGTTAAGTACTGCTGTCAAACAAATCACTTATGGCCCAAATGGTGTGGAAGTTTCAACTTCTAATCCTCGATCAAATACAAACGGAGTTGTATACAAAGGTAAGGAATATGGCTCCTAACTCGTTACAGTAGTTTCTATTAAAAACTTGAAATATATTTTATAAACCTCTAAAAAAATATATACTCAAATACTAAGTGTTTAATTAAAATGTTTACAAAATCGACAAATGATGAGTAAAAAAAACATTGTTTTACATTTACATGAATAACGATCGTTTTCCAATCGTCAGACATTTTCCATTTACTTTCGATATATTTTTGACGTTTGCGGTTTTCCCACAACCTTGTATAATATACATGTAATATGAAACCAAATCCCAAATAAATATAACGCGATAAAAACGCCATAGGGTTGTTGATTGATATTTGGATTTGGATTCGGTTTCGGTATTATTATTCGATTTGTATTTGAATTTTAAATTAAAATCGGATGGGTTACAAAAGAAAAAAAACGTCAGATTTTCACTGCAATATGTTGTATTGATTTGTTTTTGGATGAGCTAGGGGAAAAAATTTAAACTATCAAATTATCAATCCTCATGAGTACGAGTCTGATGTTATCCCGCATGGTCAAATACGTTTTGTTAGCCTTTTATTGTTTGAAATTAATTTTATTTCCGATTAGTTTTTTTTTTTGTCGATCGAATTCACATTGTGTACATTAAATACTCATTATTCATCCCTGGCATATAGCCCTTTGGTTTTATTCTATATCTACTACTTTCCGTGTATGTGAGGTTTATAAGGGTGCGGGTCGGTGAGGTGTAAGTCGACTTGTTTAATATAAAAATTAAACTTATCAATCAAATTATTATTAGTGCGATAGTGTCGAATACTCTTTTTGTCTTAACTTATATTAAATTATTAAAGTAATTATGTTGTTATTTGTTAAATAATGTTGCGATAATATTAAAAAAAAAAATGTTGAATACGTTATTACCATATTCACCTACACCATGTTTAAATTCAATACGTTATTTATTCATTATCTATACATTTTAACTGCATAATAATTTAACTATATTATGATGTATTGTTTTTAATTATACATTAATAATTTATTTTCCAAATTGATAATTTAATAAATTTGTATCGAAATAGTTTAAAATATAAAAACAACATTGAAAAGAACGGTTTTTGTATATATTGTTGAATTACTCATTAATGTAGTTGATCGGTTCTTATTGTTATATTATAGCCTTTGTATTGATTTTATAAAGTGTTTATGTCTTCCATTATTTCGCAATAACCTAGTTTTATATAGATGTCTATAAAAGTATTTGAAGTTTTGAACGCAATATCAATTGACATTAGAAAAAAGTACCTTAGATAGTGGCATAACTTATATATAATGACTTGTATTATTAACGTCTGTGTTTTATAAATTGTCGAAGAAAATTGAAAACTAAATATTTTAAATGGGTAAAAAGCGTGAAATAAATTTATAATACCTCCTACAAACGCTGAAAAGCTTGATAGTAATAATTAAGTACTACCAGTGTCGACGTCTATGATAAAATAGCTAAACATGTTGAAGTGATTACATAATTTAAACATTTTTTTCCGGTGTCTTTTATAACCTTATACATTTGATTTTAGATATTCTCTTTATCAGTCTTATTAATTTTAATTTTAATTATTATAGTTATCTATCGTTACCTTAGAACCATCATGCCCAATCACAATAAATTTACATACTTTTTATACTTTTTTACTAATTTATATACGTATAAAATAAAAATAGATTTATGGTTTAATGACTTGAGAAACAAAAGACAATTATAGTATTATTGTTACGACATTACTACGACACAATGTTATACTGTCATTATGGCGTAGCTAAAAATTTAAAATCGTTTATTATCATGGTATTATCTCAGATAGGTATCCATCATCGTTTTTCTTTCTTTATCTTTATTATGGCCTATTTAAAGTGAAACTATTTAATATTACACTATCAAGATCTATCTCGTGAATTTTCAGTAAAAATAATGTTTCAGAAAGATGCAGTACATGTTTTTAAGTTAATATTTTTTTAGTGGAATATAAACTTTTAAAACTTCCAGTAACAATACAGTTTTTTGTTTTTCTTCGAAAGTTGGTAAAATTGAGATTGTTCGTATTGGTTCTAATTCTTATGCTATGCTTGGTATTGATAATTTCGTATTAGATGTTTTATTTACCCTTTTCATCCTTTCTATATGAGTATGCTTCATGTTGAAAAGAGGCAAAAGAGCAATATTAATCAATTGTTAAATATTATAATTATTTATTCCATACTTTCCTCGTGTAGGAAATATTCGTCTCCAGCAAAGTTTTTGCGATCAATTTCACAAAATTAAAACTTACATATCACTATATGTATATGTATACCATATAATTAATATTTTTGTGTTGAATAAATATTAAATATGTATGTGACGCATACCATACAAGTATAATAAGTACATAATTACTAAAAAGTATACATGTGTTTAATGTTTATATATATACTATTTAGAAAAATGGGTGTTCTTGCAGAACAGTTCTTATTTAGTTTTATTTTAGTTTAAGGAACCATTAATAAAATGCAATCTTACCGTTGCTAAAGTATACATAATCGCAACATGTATTAGAGCATATTAATAATAATATGAATTCTTGTATGTTTAATATTATTCACAGGTGACGTTGTACTCTGTACATTGCCTTTGGGAGTATTGAAGCAATCTACCAACAAAAAGACTCAGTCACTTCCGAACACTGTACAATTTTCACCGCCGTTGCCCGACTGGAAAGTTGCCGCCATCGAACGTTTGGGTTTTGGTAACCTCAACAAGGTGGTGCTGTGCTTCGACCGCATTTTCTGGGATCCTAATGGTAACTTGTTTGGACACATCGGCAGTACTACGGCTAGTCGCGGAGAAATGTTTTTGTTCTGGAATCTGTACCGTGCGCCCGTGCTATTGGCTTTGGTTGCTGGTGAAGCAGCCAGTGTCATGGAAGACATATCGGACGAAGTTATTATTTCCCGGTGCATGTTAGTGCTGAGAGGGATATTTGGAACAGCAAACGTTCCAGATGTAAGTATGATAAAGGGCACATAAATATGTATATGAAATTCATTAAAATACGTATGCCAATCAAGTTAGGAAAAATCTAAAATATATTTGTCTCTTCCTCTCCCCCTCATTCACACATATACATTCTGCAGATAATTATTACAGTAATACTATGCATCTATATGTGACATTTAATCGACCATTAATCTGATAGTTCAATTAATAAAATCAGGATTAAATAAATCGAGTTAATTGTACTGTGGAGAAGTTTTTTTATTTTTTTTTAAATCAATAGTTAGATTTTAGATTGAGCAGCTTATAATGCTTATATACTCATTTATCATGTACCTATTTATTTTACAATGATAAGTGTTATGTCTGTGTCTGATATAATTTATTTAAATATTAGGAGCAGTAAAACTGATTCAATATTGAATTTTGAAGGTGAATTCTAATAATAAATTGGATTTATTTGGTAATTTAAAAGGATCGAAATTCGCAGTACTTTTAAAGATTATTAAGAAAACCAAAAAATAAATAAAATATAATAATTTTATAAACACTGAAAATACGGAAATATTTAAGTCAATAAATTGTCATAATGCAGTCATTACAATATGGTAAACATTTTGATTCTTGACTGAATTGTTGTGCAAACAATGCTAATAGTTAGGTTAATTGTAAATTTGACAATTAAAAGTCATAAATTCATAACAAATCATTCTCTACAAAAAGATGTTTTAGTTTAAATTTTAAAATTGCTTCTCTGAACATATTTATATTTTTTTTTATCTCGATAAGATCTCTATCAAAATCTTACAAATTAACTTAACTATTACTAATTAGTCGAACTATTTGATTTAACCGAATTTTCACTTTTAATATTAGCACTTGATATTCGTTCGTGTAGTTTTTAAAATGGTTTTCTTTGGTTAGGCTTTTTTGGGCTTAATTTGTTATAAAATCTTTATATTTTAAAACAAGGTTCTTAACATAATATAATGCATTTTAAAGTAAAAGAAAATCTTTTAAACATGTAGTTAATCAAAAGGTACGGCATTTTATGATTTAAATAGTTTAGGTATTTTATATTTGCATTTGATATTTTTTTCTAATTTTCAAACCTTTGCTTGGCGAATGTTTTTAATTAATTACATAGGTAGACAACTCGTATTTATGTTAAAATTACAGTATTGAACATTTAAAAAATATTTTGTTTCATATTTTAAATTAAATTTGTATTTTTTATCGTGTTAATAAATAATGATCATTATAATCCGTGTTTTTCATACATGTGTTTTTAGTATTTTTTTTTTTTTTTTATCGAACGTATGAAATAATAATTTACAACTCCATATGTACAGTATTTATTCTATGCACTTCACTTTCAATTCATATATCATTACTGTATCTATCTATATACACAAACATTTATTTTAATTATTATTCTAACGTCATCGTATAATCTATTTTCAGCCGAAGGAAACCGTCGTTTCTCGCTGGAGAGCCGATCCATGGGCACGCGGATCATATTCGTTTGTGGCAGTAGGTGCCTCCGGCTCCGATTACGACTTGCTAGCGGCTCCCGTTTCGTGTTCCAGAAGCACGGAACCCAATACTAGTTCAAACCCGACTGACGGAAGCGAACGACTCTATTTTGCCGGTGAGAAATATTCTAAAACTATATTAGGTATAATATCATCGCTACGACGGTGTTGCGCGTTATTGTATCGTAACCGTCGTTGTTTGTCCCGCGTACGAGTGTATGACACGAGCTCGGACTGAGCTCATTTTTTAAAAACATAAAAAAAAAATCTCGTCTAGACCAACAAATAGATTTGAAATAACAACCCGGTTTCAAACAACGGTTTATAGACTAATATTCGACCGTCTGGTCCACAATTTCTCTTCTGTTGAAAACGGAGGCGGCGGCGTATCGTATACATAATATTATTATATCGTCTCGTGGCCAGCCCGTAAATCCGACTCACCTGCCAGTCGGCGTTGTACGGCCGTTGACACGTCAACCGATTACTCTTCCTTTAAGAAGTTGTCAAGCTGATTTACAACCGTGACGGACTTAAGAGAGCGTGCGATGACGGGGTGTCTTTTTTTCGAATAATAAGTCATATTTTCTGAGTAAAATTAATTTCAATACCTAATCACCGTGGTGCACATTGTGTACATAATATATTTATATGTGTTGTATAATAGTAACGTTCAAAAATCCTAAATGACGTTTATATTTACGCCGTCTCTTTCAACATTCAAACATTTTTCAAATGCTTTATTATCTCCCACGCGTTTTATAAGGGCGGTGTATGCAAATGAACATGTTCAATTATTATTAAATATGACCTGTCAACTATGTTTTGTGTCTGTTTATGTAGGTGAACATACTATACGTAATTATCCGGCCACGGTGCACGGCGCTTTTCTTAGCGGCCTTCGTGAGGGTGGAAAGATCAGTGACAAGTTTTTGGGATGTCCATACGCAGCGCCTACATCAAAATAATTTCAATTTGGAGCCATTTTTTACGTATTAATTTTTTTTCCATTAACAAACAATTTATGTTTTACTTTTTTTCTATAGTAATCGATGTCAACTATTTTAATTTCAATACTTGTATTCATTTATTTTAAGAATTTATGCCATTTTTTTCAATTTAAATAATTTTAGCACTTTAATTATATTTTATAATGAATTATTTAGTTAAGCTAACACATGGAAAGGTTATTACTCTAACGTCTTAAAACTATATTTAAATATTTCTAACGACTAATTTTGTAATTCTTAACATTTAAATTAATATAATAGTATGTGCATTTTATTTAAATCTTTATGTTTAATAATTTTATAGAGCGCTAATCATTTTTAGAAGTAGAAATTGAATTTGATATTTATTTTTTAAAAGTGTGTAATCATTGTTAAAAAATCTTTTAGTTATTAAATATATGCCATATTGTGTTTAAGACGGAACCTAGTTGAAGATTTGCCATGTATAAAATATAAGTTTAATATTATAACAATTTTTTTTTATATAATTAATTGTCATCAATTGTATTACTATAAGATATGCATTATTATTTAAATCTTAGTTTTATCGATACACTTTTTGTCAATTTTTTTTCAAACAATTCTTTGTAATTTTTTAAACAAATAAAGCATACGTATTATCCTTATATTATACACCTATATTGAACGAGTTGTGCAGTTTATGCAGTCTGCAAACAGAGCTACCTATTGATTTTTAACATATTCCAGTAAATTTCACTTCACAGACATACAGATAGCGCCAGATGTAGACTAATAATAATAAAAAAAAAGAACAACTAGAATACCTCTCACTTAGAATTTAATCAATTTCTTCGCAACCTAGTCACTAATAAAATATAATGACATTTATGATAAAATATCATTTACATCAATTATACAATACATTAAAAAAATTACAGCACATGCTTGCAACTTGCTCTGGAGTAAGTAAATCGAGATCAAAAATTCCAGTCTACAGTCACCAGTTCGGAAGTTGTTAGTCTCGTTTTTTTTGTGTAAAAAAATAATAAATACAAAAAACAAAGGAGATCACAGGAACATAAAATAAATTATTTGTCTAAAATGTGTGTTTTATTTAACAAGTAATGTACCTACCCTTAAGTAACGTATTGAAACTCAAATACTTATTAATACTCGTATTATGATATTTATTTTTACACGATTTCCTTTCATATAATATAACATAATAATATAATATGTGTAAATATAATAATTAATAATATTTTTGTTAATGAGTAGGCAGGTTATTAAAACTTGATGTTACGTTTTTAATTGTTTTTTATTTTAGGGATTGAAAATATTATAATTTAATGTATTATTTTTGAAAATGTATTGAAAAACAGTTGAGTGACCAAATTAAAATCATACAGAATTATAAAATGTAAGTTTTAACAACTATACTTATTATGGAATTGTAAACATATTTTTTTTTTTTTTTTTAAACGAAAAACACAGAAAAAGTAATTAGTTATCTACTCTACATTCAGTTAAAAAGTTTTATTATGAATAGCGAGAACCGTATTTTTATGCTAAAGTCGAATGAAAAAAAAATATAAACAGAAATTTCGATAAATTCTGAACTCTGCAGAGATATTTAAATGGATGTTTAATTAATTAATTAATTTCAAAAACGTAAAGTAAAACAAATTGTTAAGGTATCTTTAGCTCCGCGTTTTTGTTTATTAACTATATATTATACTGTTAGTTCTTTGTATAAGATATACAAATTTATCGAAACTACTCTTTTTTTTATTTTGTTAACATTTGTTCAGGTATAAACCTAAATTTGTAAAAAAAAGTGTTAAAAATAATAAGTAAGCACATTTTTTATTAGATAAAGTATTAATAGTAACTTAATGTTATAAGTAAAAGACTACTGACTGTTTTTGCCAGTCGACAATATTATTTGAAATTAATTTTTTTTGGTATTAGGCATGTCAACTTTTTTTTTATTATTATTATTTATTGGGAAAAATTTAAGGTTGACTTTTATCTTAAAGTGTTGATTTACTTACGAAGCTAAAATCTAACGAGTTCATTGTTTTTGATGTTATGGTGTAAAAAATCCTATTTCCTCTGCTATTCATATGGTCATTCGTCCCAGTAGATTTTATATTGAATTCTGATCATTATAGACGTTTTATTACATTAATTGATGCTAGCTAGGTTAGATTTTAGAATTACAAGCTATTCTTCAAACAATTCATGTTTATAAGTCGGTATAGACTGTAATGTATGTATATTGCATGTTGTAAGCTACATGTAAAAACAAAGTGTTGAAAAAGCGGCATCTGTGTATAAAACCATTTTTTTTTTAAAAAATGAAACCTAATTTTTTTTTAATGTGTACGGTAATTTAAATAATGTAACAGTGAAAAAAATTATACGTATACTTATATAAAATTAATGTCGAAGAGCATTGATGCAAGCGTGAATGGTTGTGTTACGTGGAATTTCAACAATCAGAAATGGCAAAATATCGTCTCTAATAAAATCATAATGGCATGACATTGGGTTAGGAATGGGTATGTGCGTGTGTGTGTATGTCCTCGGAAGTCTGATCTGATTATGATCACGTTCATTGATAATAACACGTAGTGTGATAGTTTTAAAATGATTCATACCGAATAATATTTTATGTTTGAGCATAAATTATACAATATAAAGCCAGTTTGGCGGAAACACACCGCCACTCCAATGGTACCAGCCGCTAATGAAACGTTCACGTTACGAGAACTTTGATAGTCATGAAGGTTGACGCGAGATAAAAAATAATAAGCCTTACCTTTATAATAATATATTATGGGAGTATACATATAGTGATATTTTAACCAGTGAAACAAGTTTTGTCGTAAAAATAAAAATAAAAATCATTGTCATCTCCCTCGACAGACAATTGCCACCCGCAATAGTATTGTTTCTAGACTATAGATAAAAAATATCAGTATCAATTATTATAGGTAATATTGTAATTATCTAGTGTTTTCATATATTGTTATTAATTTTGCCTAATAAAATATTGTGGTTGTTTTGTGTAATATTGGTTACTCGGTTGATGTAAAATCCATTTTGTAACCTTTACTTGTTTCACGAGACACTTTTGCGTAGGTATTCGCTCTATCGACCAAAAAAAAAATAAATAATAATAATAATAACAAAATAACACGTTAAAAAAATGTCATTGATGGTTGATATTATTTTTTATATCACTCAACCTGACATTATATTATTATTCGTTTCATGTGAGCTCGTTGTAATATATTGGATCGGACGAAATAAATTACGTTAACAGAAAAAAAAAGTAGATACTGAAGTCGATCGTAAGTGTAAAAAAAAAAAAAAAAATCTCCCTCTCTCAAACGCGATATATACACCCGCAAGTCACAGCATTGTACACGACGTATATATTTTGTAGTAATCTAATAATATAATATTCTTAATACGATTTTTTTCTACTCGTAATATTATATGCATTTCTATGCGTCAAGGTCCCGCGACTACATCCACTCACCATCATCCCCTCCGTCGTTATCCCAATCGTTGGAAAACCCTTAATCTCCGGTATATACGGTATAATACGTTTATACGCGTATACCAGACGATAAATACCTATACCTATGGAATATAATATTATACAGTGTCATTTGTACGACGGACGGTCGGCGGGGGTGAAGTGGCACGGCCGCGACTATACACAGCCCGCGCCTCTAATCTGCACGGTCCATCGACAAGTCGGGTTTTATTGCCCCGCGCGCGTGCAGTGTATGACAAGTTGCCCCGGGACGACGTTTCGATCACGACTCCATGTCCATAAGCATCGCTATATACGGTCTATAGTACCTACCCACCACCTCCACCACAATAATATCGTTCCTATAATACTATTACTACCACGGCGACGACTTCCACTCTACGACACACTACTGCAGCAATAATATGTAAGTCTACTTGTATTATTTTTTGTTTAACGCACACACCGCGAGCACAATAATACTATATAGTATATATATTATAAAAAACGCTTGCCCACACGACCGTTTCTGTCGGTCTTTTATCATAATATATTATAATATACATATGGGTACGATTGTATAGGTAAGTGTATTTATTTTTCATTTTTTTTTTATCATCATTTCCGTCGTCGTCGCGGTCGTCGTCTCTAATCGCGTCGTTCGCCGTGCTCCGGTGCGTGGAACTTTCGCGAGATTATCTCACAATATAATGTATGCGTACTATACACTTATATAGACCACGGGGCACGCGTGGTGCATGCCGGTACACGAGAACCAGTGCGGAATTCGATTCGGTCCGTTTGGGGTGGCTTAGAGAAAATCACGCGTAATTTGTTAAAATATATATTTTATATTATAATAGTTATAATATTATACTCGAATTTCTGCACGTCGAGTTATATTCCTGCACCGCTGCAGCCGTTCGGTCCTCAGATTAATAGGTACCGCGTGACGCACACGCATTCGCGTTCACAAAAATGTGGTTACAAACGCGTACGATATACGAATATCCGTCGAGTTCGCGATTTCTCGGAATCGTTTTTAATATTTTTCTAGCTACGCGATTTCAACCGGATCGTTAATTTCTCAGATTTGGGAGACAAAATTAAATTTTCTCTCACGCGTCCGATGTATTTTATGCATTACAAATTTATCGTCAACTGTTAGAGCTTGTATTGTCACGAAACAGTTCACACAAAAACTCGATTTTTTTTTTCGTCTCTCTCTCTCTCACACTCTTTCATTCTCTTTCATTGTATCTTTATTTCAGCGTTATTTTTATACCGACTTCGCAAAAATGTTATATTAAAACTATTTTTTTCATTTATCCAACTTAATAAATAAATGTTCATATTTGGATTTCTATAAGTTTCTTTTCATAATCCATAATACACATGTGGTGCATAGTACATTCTTCTGCATTTTTATTTAAATTAATAAATTCAACTCGTTCTGCAAATATTTTAACACCGCGAGTTAAACAATATAATATATTATATTATGTATGCACAGTATTTAAGTAGACATTCTAAAAAAAAAAAATAAATAACAAGAGTAAAACGAAGAGTACTTTAATTATTTTTTACTGTTTGCTGTTTGTTAATATGATTATTAATGTATGAATAATATTATCTAAATATTTTCCACACTAAAATCTAAAATATATCAATTTATTTCAGTTGAATAATTCTGCAAAATGTTTATAATTATATTTACGTAGATATTTGGTGTATAGGTATGCTAAGGTGGAATGTTATTGTTTTTATAGCCAATACTATAATTAACGAAATATAGAATTCTTTTTTTGATAAAACATTTGAGATACTACACATTATACTTGTAATTATAACATTATATAATATTGCCCATATTTTTTTCATATCATTTTTGTTGGTAAAATCATTATAAACTTTTGATTTATAAGTTTACTCTTTCGAAAAATGTAATACTTTTTCATTCATACCTACAATACTTACAAAATAAAAACTTCAAGTTGTAAAACTAAAATACTATAGACAATTTAAAACAAAACTTATGTCATGTTTGATTATCATGTAAATACTTTACACTTTGCTAAAACTATTTGAAATTTTACAAAAAAAAAAAAAAAAACCATTTGATGTTTCAGAGTATAGCAACAGTATACATTTTTACTTGAAACATTCCACACAATGTTTGTTTTTAAATTACTAAAGAAAAAAAAAGAATTAGAAAAAAAAGAAGAAAGCCGTTTGTCCAAGAAATACCGTTGCTTCACCACTTGATAACCACTGTGGAAAAATGTTGTTGAACAAAAAAGGGTGAAATAAATTTGAAAACAAACCAAATTAAAGTTAATCGTTCGTTTTTTTTTTTGCATGATCCAGAATCCTGCAATACCTCTCTTACTTTTAATTTCTCGCGGTACGACCGTAAAAGAATATTTATTAGGAGTGGGATGGGGATGAAAAAAAAAATTCAGAAGAAAACTTAACTGTTCCTGACCATACCGAAGTTTGGCGGTAAAATATGTATGAGTGAATATAAACTCCCCAGAGATTTGCTGCCGAATGCATCCATAGCGAATCAAAATGGCTTTTTTCAAGGCTTACAAATCATTCAAAGCCTGTTTGCCGACTGGCTCTGGGGAAATATGTACGTTGCATACGTTTAATAAAGTCGCCTGTCGAACGGTTTTCTTCATTTTCGCGATGGTAAATAATACGCACACACATATAATATATAAACTTTATTCCGCTGTCGAGATACATAATTTTCACCATTTTCTCTCTCTCTCTTTCTCTTTTTTTTGTGCTACCGTGATCATAAATCATTTTTAGTCGCTGATTAAAGACCACGCCAAACAATGTTCACGCGTTGTACTGTATACCTGTTTTATTGTATGTATATTGTATATAATATATAATATATATATATATATATATATAAACACACGAGTACGTACCGAATGTATTATATGTCAATCCGAACGAATGGATAAAGCACATTTCTGATGCAAGTTCGACGAAAGTAGAACGTATATACATTTCGTTCATATATATTATTTCCCAATTACACTCGATCCACGTGAACACTCGAATAAACGCATTTTTCGATCATTGATGTAGTTATTATAATTTATAATAACGTGAGCGTGGTTATGCCACTATACCGTGTATACGTACACGAGTGTGGTTAAGGATTTTTTTTCTAATCATATATTTTACAAAGTAAATAATAAGCTCCTCCGTAGATATCTCTTATATATACTTATTAATTTTCTTGTGCATGCTTACCTATGTTTCAAGTCAGCGGCTGATCTAAATTTTCTTTTTTTAAATCCGTTTGTTACTAATAGAACTTTTATGGGTCACCGAATTAACGCCGTGTAAAATGGTCGTTATTTTGTGTAGGTTGCAGGACATTTTCATCTGATATGATGTACTTTGACCCTTCTCAAGTCTTGTATTTGATATCTAGGCATAAATATCATATTAAAGCGACCATAACGGTTTATGATTATTTTTTTTATATTCACTGTAAACACGTCGTACCATAATAAACACGCTAAATAAAATAGCCAATAGGTGAGTGTACTAAACAATATATATTGGCATATTGCGTGTTTAAAAATAACTTGAATTTTTGAATAATTTTAACGTTTATTGTGTTGTTTAGACAAACCTAAATCATGTTTATTTCATTTTATTATTATTTTTTGTATATTTTTGAATGACTTTGTACATAATATTAAGATAAATAATATTATATAATAGTCATTTCTTTCATTATTTATCGTTTCGTAGATTTATTATCATAATACATAGTAAATATTACCCGTGTAATTGTAATCTTTATTATTTTTTTGTTAGTATTGTTATAAGGTGTATCATATTATACAAAATTTTGTTATGCTATAACCTATGCTAAATTATAGACTGTATTATAAGTTATTGCACTAAACAACTTTTTCTCGGTTATTTTTATAATTCTATACAAGCAATCTAGTTGTATATTCGTACCGTTCTTATCAAACAATACCATATACTTAAAAATATATATTTTATTTTTGTCGCTCTAAACAATATTACTTATTAGTTTTATTAGTTAGGTACTATACTATACTTTTTATTGCTTTAAATAATATGTTCGCCAACGGTTTTTTATCTTAACAGTAGAAATACGTACGCCACACAGTTTTTGTTTTAATTCACGCCGAGTTGAGGATCGTTGAGAAAAATATAATAATATAACATTGTACGTATTATAGCACACTGCACAGTATTACAATAAAGAGCAGTTATTTTTAATAGAGTTTTGAAGTTTTTTGTCGTCACATTATCAGTGAGATCGCGTTGTTTTATTCATATAGTCAGACGCATTACTACCAATACACAAAGGACACCTATACGATAACAACTTTGCTGCGTCCCAATTTCGTTTTATTAAAAAATTTGGTAGTTTCCGACATCGAAAACGAGTGCATCAGTATAACGCGTAGTCCGTTGGCCATTTGCACGTCGTGTATTCACGTAACACACATAGGGTACATACATATTATATATATATATTGGAATATTGGATGATCGCTGCCGATAAAAGGCTTAAGCAGTAATGTAAATGGCTTGAGCGTCTTCGGATATCATCTGAGAATTACGAACTTTTTTCTCGTACGTGTAGCGCGTGCTCGGGTACTGCTGGACCGTATTTAACTTAAAACCGTAGAACATTTGAAACGCGGACGTTCGAAAGGGTTGCAAAGGTACGGAATGCATATATCGCGCACTGGTTATATTGTTATCATGATAAACGTACGAGAACTCCCACGTGGTTTCGCAGTAGAGGCGTTCCGAGAAAACACCATTATTGCCATGAGTCTCGAGCAGACGATACGTATATTTTAAATTTAAGGAGACCTCAAAACACTGTCTGCAAGAGCAGACGCTAGACACCGCGTGCGGAAGGAAACACGACAAAGTCCTAGCCACGATGCCGCGACCTACATATAATATACTATTATGACTGTATAATAAGTATATTTGTATGCGCATATGTGTATGTGTATAAATGTACTGTGTACATTTTATGCGTATGTGCAGTAAATATTCCAAAATATACGTATATTATGTTCTTAGCCGGGAGTGTTGCAGCAGTGTACACGCTATATTATATTATTTTACGACAAGACCGTACACATACAAGCAGTATACATTTCCTCTGAACTCGTACGAATTAAAATTAATGCATTTTAATAACACAATTCAAATGGTTTGTACGCATAATGAAAAGTAAACAAGGATTTTTAATAGTATTATATTATATTATATTGTTCGTTTGCTGTGAATTCATATTTCATACATACCATTATTATATATAAACGCGTTGCAGAGTTAAATTGCGATACATAAATAATATGATATAATTTAACAATATTAGGAGTATAGATGCAGGAAATATTAATTTTTTATTGTCATTTATGAATGTGCTACTCTGTAATGATTGCCTATGTACCTACTAAACTCTTGTAATTTTTAAGTAAATTAGTACTAATCGCAAACACTATATCCCTGTCCAAGAATTATCTTACCAAACTTTTTGTGTTTTAAACGAGTAAAAAATGTTTGTTTTTTCATTTAAAGAAAGTAATGATTGATTAAAAAAGTAATTGAACGTTCACTAACCATGGTGTTCACAAAGTTTTACAGTGTCTTTCTTAGACTATATAATACAGTACCATTTTAATGTACTTCCGTATTTCAATTGTTTTTTATATAAATATACGTATATATATATATATTATATATAAGTAAAAAATATAACCTTTGTACAACATTGTATTTTTATTCTAATTAATGGCTTACAAAAATATGTTTTCAATTAATTTTTTTTTTTTTTTTTAAAAATTGTATATAATAGACGTTTATTATGATTTTTAAAGGTAAAACGTTTACAGTAAATCACTATCTGCAGTGGTATTGACTATACTACTGATTTACATTTATATGAAAATATTCGTCTAAAGCTGTTAATGAAGAACGTAGATAAGATAAGAATAGGAAAATCCAATATGAATTAATTGCTTTATAAAACTCAATTTATTATATTTACTATCAGATGCTATAAAATTAATTTCAAATCTGTGACTGAATTCCTTAAACCTAACTTCTCCATAAATATATTTTGATGTACAATTATTAAGTTTAAAAACAATGCTATAATATAATATGTCTGTATATCCCATAATATTTACATGATTAAGTTTCATAAATTTTTACACATTTTTATCCACCATCCTTTCCAATGGATTTATTATACCTCCCTTTTCATTAAAATTAAGTAGATATCTCTTGCGTTATGATTATTTTTTTATAGATATAAATGTGCGTATATAATATCAAGTCGAGGCTGATATTGAGAATAAATTACGCATCTAGAGTTCGAACCTAGTGCCATTATCTCTGATACTGAAATTTATTGCTTTTTAAAAAGACTAAAAACGGATTAAGTACTGATCCTAGTGTGAGTGTTTGGGAATTCTGCACGATTTGTGCTAACATTTAAATATCTGCAAAATCAAGTATCTTATTGGTCGTGCACTCGTGTGTTGTCTTACTATAATAGTGTGTATCATATTGTTTTATTTTATTTTTTTAATAAATATAGACTAAGGTCTTGATGATGATGAGTAAATTAATATTTGCTTCAGTTCATTAAATTTATAAGTTAGTGGCTCGTTGATCACATAGCTAGTGGTGACATTATGAATATAAAAATGAGTAGCAGGAAAACTCTAAGGTATTTTAATACATATTGAAGGTGTATGGATAGGTAAGTATTGGTTAAATCAAAACTCAACAATCCATCAAGGAATAAATAATATCTGTAGTCCACTTACATTCAGTCAAATAAAATAAGGTCAAAAATATTAGCATTTTAGGGAACATCACATGGTGTACGCGAAATTTTAATTTCATAGCTTGCAAAAACTTTAGCTTAACTCTTTTAAGCTGCCTTGAAGCACTAAAGATTATAAGTTTTGAGTATATACCAACCTAGTACGTAGAAAGGCGAAACAGTCGGTCGTCACAGATGTGCAATGTGCATAAATATAAATGACTGATCAATATTTATCATGGGTTTTTTTGTTAAAAATTTGTTTCACTCTTTGATCGATTCATATTTTTTCTCTTGGTAGACTTCAGGTACTGGTGGTGTGTTTTGAGAATAAATAATCATTGATCGAACACTACATAGTGATTATTGAACACGATGATTTACACTGACTTTTCCACAAAATTTACGTTTGTTTGCTTTTTTTTCAAATATTTTAGAGTTTAGATGTTTTTCAACAGTTATTCCTAATGCAGTAATGCACAGATATAAAATTACTTCTCTTAAGTTTTAAAATAGAAATCTGATCGTCAAAGTTACAATACGCGTTACTTCTTGAGTACTCTTATTGTTTGATCACGTGTCCTCCCCTTCAAAAATGTAATAAAAATAAAATCATTTTCAGACTGACGTTATGCTTGGATGAAAATCCAGCCATCCGTGCACTTCTATAAATTTATAACATAATAAATAATTATTTCGTCACAATATTATACAAAGATTTTTTTTCGTTTATTACTTATTCCAGTCAACCTTTAGTTAATAATAATATTTGTAATTTAGAAAAAAAAATATTTGTATAAAATCATGACACTGAATTGAAAAAAAGTGAAAAAATGTTATCTAAAAAATAAACATAGTCAATATAGATTCGTTATTTGATTTATACTATATTCATTATTCATATACACTTTCATAAAATACTAAGTAAATAAAAAAAATTAAAAAATTTTTTTTTTCGTTTTTTAGAAATATTTTTAGCAGTTGTACCTAAAGGTTTTTTACATACTAAAACTACATTTTCAGTACTACAATATTTTTTTTATGATGTCTTATTTTTATCCATGCGTGGAATGAATTCATTTTCTACTCAAGTTCTGACTGAATAGAATTTATAAAATATGATAGGCCATACAAATAGGTACATATATTATTATATAACATTTCGACAATTGTAATGTACCCATTTATTCAAAATCGTTATTTATTTAAACTCGTATGAAAATATACGCGTGAAAAATTATCTACGTATTGTTTTGATAAAATAAAATAATTATCACCCTGCACACAAAATAATTCAGTGGAGTTAATTTCCATTGAATCTGAACTCAACTCCAAAACGACCGGGTTAAATAACAATTTGCCTGTCCATGGGTTTCCAGTAGTCAGCCCGTATATAATAATTAAATTACTGAGAGTATAATATATAGAACCTATTGTATGCATTGTTATCACGGTAGAATGACTTGTATGATTTATGCGTAAACTGCAGTATTATAGCAGTTTGGCAAAACCTAACTAATAAACAAACAAACAGATAAAAAAAGTACCATCTGATAACTGGAGAAAAACTTACTCGTTATCAATGAAAAATGATAAACTAGTATCGTGATAGGTACCTCGCTGGTTACTTTTTTGTACGTTTAGAACACGTTTTCACGTTTTTCTATTTTAGTTTTTTGACCAAAAAATATTGTTTATATACGAGAATCACATATTATGACGAATATCATAATATTATTTCATAATGGATCTTTACCACATGACTTATTCTGTATAATTACTTGTTTATATTAGTTTATGTATTATATAAAATATAAAACAGATAATTAATATTACTGTTCAAAATTAAATCACGCAGTATCCAGTGTCCGTATAGAGCAGATTAGTGGTTTTAATATAACGATTAATGGTATATATATATAAAAAAAAAGTGATAATCATTTTGCAGAAACCTAAGTATTTTTAGTTTTAATTTTTTGTACATACGTAACTGTACTCAATTTTCATAGTTATAAGCAAAAAAAATTTTTAAAAATATGTCATAAATGTATATTATACTAGCAAATTAAATCGCTATCAATATTAAACAATTTATTATTGTAAATTACCTGAAATTATTCTAGAAATCACAATTTTCACGTGTAAAAAACAACAAGTCCATTTAGAATGTACATCATTATGTATGTAATATGCATTACAATCTTAATACGTTACTATTTATACTTTCATAAAATCAATTAGATTAGTAGGAGTATACTGAACATTTTTTGGTTCGTAGAACAATATACCTATGATATAAACATAATCCATTACAAAGAGGTCTCGATAACAAACTAATTTTGAATAATTTACGTACCATGACCTGTCGTCAGCGTGACGTGTAGAGTGATCCTGTCAAAGCATAACGCGTCGTTATGTAGACATTCGAAAACCCTTTTGTACAAAATATAGTGCATTCGTTAAAAATATGAATTAGACATTTTTTTTTTATATATAATATAATGATAGTATACAATAAATATGTTAAAATATTTAAGTGTGTAACTGTATTACGCTATTGTATATACGT
The DNA here is from genome assembly GCF_020184175.1 of Aphis gossypii. Taxonomy (NCBI): domain Eukaryota; kingdom Metazoa; phylum Arthropoda; class Insecta; order Hemiptera; family Aphididae; genus Aphis; species Aphis gossypii. Next base: position 84,369,330 of record NC_065531.1, read on the forward strand.
AGTTATATTATAACGATTTTTTACTATAATATATTTAATTTGTCATTATTCAAGGAGTGATCGGGAATCATATTATATAAATATATGAATTTATTATGGTAGGTATACCAGGTATACTATACCTATATCTAAATTTTTTCATAAAAATATTATAATAGTTAATGTTTTATCTCATTAAAAAAGTTGTAGGCAATTTATTTTTCAGTTGAACTTGGTATTTGGATTAAGACATTTATTAACTAACAAAATAATACTACTTAAACAAACTAAATTATCATTTATAGACATAGTGTATGAAATGTCAAAATCACGGACAATTTACTTCCTGGTCACGTCTTATGTGTTTATTGAAAACTTTAACACAATACTTTTGTGACACTTTCATTGACAGTTTTTGAGTGCTTTATTTTTCTATTTTTTGGCATTCTCCTTACACTTTTGACTTACCTATTATAATCTTCTGAAGCAGAACGACCTAAAAACATTATTGTTAAGTAAAAATTATATTTTTTATTTGTTAAAAATATACCAGCTGTTACTTAAGCCATTGGGAAATATGTTATTTTCTACAGTAGGCTTATTTCTAATTAATAAGAACTGAGAAGTATAAATATCTGCTAGTTTACAATTATTAGGAACGATAAATATGTTACCAATACATTCAAATTTTTATAGTTTGTTTGTTTGTTCTATGAAATCTATGGTGGCTGCGTGTGAGGGTATGTTATGTCCGAGATATGCTGATAGATGTTTTGGAAGTTTCGAGTTTGTTCTAAATTTAGTGTATGTGCAACATTCCGTCATTATGAGTTTGATGAGAGTAGAATGACATAATATGATGGGCATATTATAAACTAAAATTATTAATTCTAACTTGCAACAATTACATTTATAACTAAGTTGTTTAATTTTAATTTTCAAATTAAAAGGCAATAGTTTTATAACTTATACGTGTATAAAAATAATATTATTGTTATTTTAATGGAAAAGATCAAGAAAATATGTTCAGTTGCTTTATAAACAATGTTTGATTTTTCGTTTAATTTATAATTATTATTCAAAACTATACCTCTTATCCAAAACATCTAGGTTAAAACTGTAATACTGTATTTCTAAAGTTTTTTTTATAGATAATTTTTACATGTTATACATCATTACTATAGTAAACCAGGCTGTAGCCGACAGGAAGTATGTGGTAACCTGGTAACGCCTTAAATAAGAACATAATATAGCCACAAACTAACCACTATAATATATAAATCTATATATATAGTACTAATCAATGTTAAAATATAATGTTACATAATATTTTTGAAAATAATTAACTACATTAATTATTATTTAGTATTTATATTAATAAGCTAACCAATTAGTTATTTTACAAGCTTTATTTGCTAATTATTTTAACTAAATGATAGTGCGTTCAAAATCGTAAATAAATGGCATCATAAATTGTCGTAAGTATGTAAATTTAAAAACAAATGTTTCAATTTCATTAATTTACATAGGTACATTTATCAGTAAATACAATTTTATTTTTATTTTATTTCGGAAGTTCATTGTGAATTTATTTAATTTTAGTAATTTTTTTACTTGTAGTGAGAACTAAAAAATTATTTAGATAAGTCATTTTCTTATTCAAATAGTGCACATTTTAATGCAGATAAGTATGTAATTACATTATAAATTATTATTAAATTTCAGTTTAAAAATAATTGTATAATTTGTTAAGTGCAAATTAATATGCAAATAAAGTTATCTTCTCGAATTTAACGTTCATTAAATTCAAAAATAAATAAAAGCCAGTCTAGAATTTTAATCACTAAATATCATATAGATACCTTAATGTTAGTCAAATACATAATATATAAAAAATATATACACGTATATTTTTCGAAAATTAAAATACTTTGTTTTAAAATATAAACAAACAAATAACATGGTTTATTGTTTTTGTTCTATACTTTATTTTTAAATATAATTAAAATGAACAATTTATTTTACGTTTTCATATTAACTCATAATTATTATGAATTTTAACATAATTATTATACAAAGTATAGAGTAGAGTAGACGGTGTTAGTGTTGAAAAATTGTTATTACACTTAGAGTGTTAATTTCTCAAATTACAAGATACGTGCCCACAGACATGCGCCTTGAAAAAAGTATAACAATAATTAATACCCGTAATAATAATAAAAATAATAATTTATTAAATTTAAGCTTCTTTTTTAGGATCTTTTGTTACAACTTTTATTTGGTAATTTTTGCTAATTTAAAATTACGATTACTCTAAAGTAATTTTGTTTTATATGGGTACTCTATTTAAATTGTAAAAAATTACTTTATATTTGATCCACAAAATATAATTTTTATAAAGACTTTCTTTACTCAACTCCTTTGTTAAAATACGTATAGCTTACACATGATACACATAGCTAGAGATGTACGTATTTGGTTGGCAATAAGGAGTAGTCTATTTTGACCACAATTTGGAGCAATTCTCTCATTGTTTTACATTAGAGAAAGATATTTTGTCTCGTGCTATATATATACTGTACATTTATCTTGCTAACGTTTAGCAATACATTTATATTTGCGGGCTATTTATTTTTTTTTAAGATGACCTGGCTATAAGGCGTAATTTAATAATTTTAATATGTATTTGTGTAAGTACTTTTTACACAACAGATGTTAATAAAATATATAAATTACAATTTATTTTATGTGATCGATTAGAACCGATTTACCGAAGATCGTATTTTATCATTATAGTCCAATTGAAATATAATTGTTTGTATTTGTACACATTGGTTTAAGTATAAGAACATTGTACAACTCGTCGTGAAGTTAAATAATTGAAGGAAATAGGAAGAGAGATTTATAAAACTTGGTTTTCCATTTCAGTTGTGTATACCGTGGTTATATAAATCTTCTTACAAACAAATGATTAAAAACTATCAAAAACGTTACTTATATATACGTATATACATTTGTAATTTATATTACACTCGTATACGGTTATGGATGATACATTTTAAAGATAATAAAAACATTAAACAAGTTTATTTATATAATATGATGTCAGAAGTTATTGACAAACAGCTAAGTTTTAATTGAAAATTAAAATAAAATTTATTACGTGATTATGTATTCCTGAATGGTTTCAAAATAAATATTAATTAATATATCGTTGAATATTGTCTGAGATCTTCATATTATTATCTTTATTTTTGACAGTATAATAACAATAACATATTCATGAATGTAATACTTTTAACTTAGGAGTATATTGTACTTCGATAACATTTATTTTCATTTTCAATTATTAAAGTAATATCTTTTATAATTTAATATTTTATGAAAATATTGTAGTAATATGATGAGCCGTAATAGTTTTTTTTTCCAAAATCTAATAAATAAATAAAATAATATAATTTCATTAAATTACCCATTTAAAGGCATTGTGTTTTGCATATGTCACTTAGCTCCGTTTATAGGTAGATCAAATGGCTGTTAATGAATTTATATACATATTATTTCACTCAAATGTAGGTGAAACGATTTTTTTTTTTTTTGTTGACGGTGTAGAAATTTCATCCGTTGTATATAATGTTAAACATTCATCGAGTCATCAATATATTGTCCGAATCGCCGAACGGATTTTACTCAAAATCTCAGTTCATCGGTCATCAATCATAATAAAATTTCATTCTTCCGTATAAAACGTTTAGACGCGTAAAAAACTGTGCGCTTGGAAATATGTCAAAAGAGGGGGGGCTTCTACATACATAGCGCGTATTAATATTTCACCCCTTCGGATACGTTTAATGCGTGTATTTATATATATATATATGTAATATTATGTATATTATGTTTATATATGTGCTGTGTTAAAAAGCGCCCCTGACACTGTAGCGGGAGAGCTATTCCATGAAATGCCAAACATAATATCAGATATAATATTATGCGCAGACGGTGCAAGTCATTTGATCGATACGCCGCTGTCGAACAACAATAACAACAACAAAAACCAAAGATCAACAATAAAGAAAATATACCAATATAAATAAATAAAAAAAGTTCATCGTGGTCTTGTGGGTGGTATTTATTTTACATTTATGTGTCTCTCTAGCACAATACTGTGGATAATTATTGTTATATTATTATGCATCACTCCGCTCGTCGTCCAGTGACATTATTAGACGGATGAATATTATTGCAGCCATGTCTATTGGATTTCAAACTTTTCTAAACGACCGGAAGTTCGGTGTATTATAAAATATAAATTATAATACGTCGTAGGCGATGACGGTTTATGGTCCGTAATAATAATTTGCATCAGTTGTGTTCACTCTCCCTCGTTAAATTCATATTTGGACGTTGAATTTCAAAATTCGTTATTCATAATGTAATATGTATTTTCCCATATTTGTTTATTGTTGAAGTTCATATAGTAATAATATACTAATACAGCGAAGTTTGTGTACTACAGGGTATGTTTGAAAGATTTTATTGGAATTTATTTTAAAGCTTTAGCAGGTTATTTTTATAAATCGTAAGTTATTTGCCTTTTTAGTAATTGATTGATCGTGTAATATAAAATTGTCCAATTTAATCAATATACATTATCTTGCAGCTAATTTGATTAAAATAAATTTATTGTTAACTTTCATTAATCTTCATTGTCATAACAATCATATTAACATTCTTGCATAAGAGAGTGTAAACAGATTTAGCCTAGAAAATGAAAATAATAAACCGACGAACCTGAACACTGTTCCCTAAATGTCAAACTAAACACTAAACGTTGAATTAGACAACTTTGACACGAATAAATTCCATTTCAATTGAATAATTAATAATCACTCCCAAAAGGTCGACACTCTGTGTCATGACGTGTGTACGTAGGTGTTTTGGCGTGACGTGTTTCATTGAAATAATTTAATACTATAGCGAGTGCAACTTATAAATGTAAAGTATTAGTAAAACAATAATACTAATCACATAGGTATTTTCGATATCTATATCGATATCAAACCGTATCATATCACATCGTGTCCGGTGAAATCGCGAATTCAAACTATAATAATAGCACACAGTGCTACAGTTTAAATCGTCGAGGATTACTGTTAAAGGGTTTGGTATTCGATGGTCACGTGACGCATAATAATACTGATTAGCTTCATCGAAATCTCTTACTCAAAACAGCCATATAACATTTCTTATGAACAGTTGAAGTTCAAGTCTCGACAAAATTCGCAAATATTTACGAGTTAAATTGAACATGTATAAGATTATCCATTTCTACTGTGGTTAAAAGGCTTGGAAATGTTATGCAATGGTTCTAGTAAGAAGTCCATTATGAAAAATTAATCTAAAATAATTTGCTTACGTATGCACAATTTTTGATTGTAGGCATTGCATCTTAAATTAAAATTTTAACGAAAATGGATTTTTAAATGAAAAATAACGAGTTTAGTTATTTTGTTGTTATTCAAATTTACTGTTCGTGGTGACTGGAAACTTATATATAATTATATATATTTACTAACCCAATGACATTTTAAATAATGTATTTAAATTAATTTTAAGATATTGCATGTTTTTGCCATGTTAGGTATAATAATTAATGTGGTTTTTTTAGTAAAAATTAATTCAAACTACAATTTTGCTTATTTTCTTTCTTTTATTAGGGTATCGGCCTTTAAGACCAGCCCCCATCAAACATGTATTATTATATTCCTCTATATTCGTCCACTTCTCTCCATCCTGTTTCAGGTTTTATCGTTTCAACGAGTACATCATCGGTGATAGTTTGGTTCCCATCTCAGGAGAGGTTTTTTCAGAAGTCGTTTAGTGTGGAGTTATTATTTTCGATTACGGTACTTATTTTTGATTCCTGTTATTCCCTGCCTATTTTAATCATTTGAAAGGTATTTTTTTTTTGTAACATAAGGGTGTTTAAAAAGAATCTAGAGTTCCTGATTATGTCTTTTCCTCCATTCACCAGTTTGACTATCCTTATATGGTCCAAAAATCCTTCTTAGAATTTTCCTTTCGAAAATACCTAACCTTATTTCTTCCGTTTTTCCAAAGGGTCATGTTCTGACACATAAAATATTACTGGGCGTATTTATGTCATAAAGGTATACTCAAGTTATATTACCTTTTTTAAGTCTAATATTAATTTCTACTTTTATGCCATTGTTATCAGATAGTAAACCTAAGTGATTAAAATGGGATACTCTCATAAAACTACGGTTCTACTTTCATTTTTTCATTTTTTAAATTAATTTATTTTCTATTTAAAATAATATATTTTTTTTTGTCTTCAATAATTGCAGTTTTAATAATGTGAGAGAAGTTGATTTAATGTGTCGAAAAGTTTTTATTAAAACCTCATTACTTATAGCATAACAAAATAATAATAGTCATGTAAATATACTTAGGTATATTCTATAGGTATACTCTGAATCGTTTTTCGTATGCGATGGTTTATTATTTGAATTTGAATTTAAATTTAGCACAATCATTACTTTTGATCAACAAAATAACAAGGTCTACTCGAAATTTTTTATTCAGCAGAGAAGATTTCTCGTTTCTTTTATTATGCTGAATTTTTGAAAAATCATTTAATAATTAAATATAAATTGAATAAATATATGACTATACTAAAATAATTTATCAAGTCAGATGTTTTTGATAGCAGTTATTGAAATAAAATAATATATTCAATTTAAATATTTATTCATCTCAGATAGAAATTCGGCAAGATCGTTACCTTTTATATAATATATTTATTTGTATTATAAATTTAAACATAAATCATGGTATTTTGCGGGCAAACGGTTTGGTTAATATTATTTATTACCATGTCGATTGTTAAATTTTTATAATATTATTCATAAATAATAAATAAAATCATAAATGATAAAAAAGAATTTCAAAACAATTGTATACAATACAATATTATATGCATATATTTGTATATGTTAACACTTTTTATACTAACTTATTTATGGAAATACCTTTAAGTTATTATTTTTGAGACGCCCAAAACTTCTTTTATATTGTTATAATATTTTTGTGCTAAATTCAATTTTCTTACTATTGACTGACGAGTGTTTAATATTGTAATATTGACTTATGTCCATAAAAGTTATTGTCGACGATAAGTCTAGTAGAATTATATTTTGAATTTCTAAAACTTTATGAGTTTCGGCTTAGTGAAAGATGGAGAAAGTTTTGGAGAATATAACGTAATGGTATTTACATATCACACAAAAATTCGTATATACAGAAGTTCACTAGTCTGATAAAGGCAGTTTTGAAATTATGGTATATTTTAAGAGGTAAACATATGTATTCAGAGCAGATCTCAAAAGTTTAAGTGTAATTATGTTAAATTTTTAATATTTACATGAACAAATTGATTCAGATATGCTGCAAAATATTGAAAATAATAATTAAATATTACACCTACTATTAGAAAGATTTTAAATGTCTGGGAAAGTTAACTGATTTTTTTTTTAAGTTTAAATTAATATATAATATTTTTATTTAGTAAATATACTAATAAGTGATGATTAAAAATATATTTTTATTTCTCGAAAAAGTACCATACTTATTATTAGTCAAGTTTAATGCATTATTTTCATTAAAGTACCGAAAAGTAACATGTAAACATTTATATTCAAGTAAAAGGTGAAGTAGAGTATTATAATATATTCATAATTAGACATAAAATATATAGAAAGAAACATTGTACTTGAAAATTTCTTCCTTTGTTAAAATTATTAAAGTTTATCAATAAAATGCATTTTAATTAGTTAAAATAACGTTACGGTTTAATGTATAGTAATACTTATTAACCAATACATTGATCTGCTTAAGTCTAAAGTTAATATGGAGATCTTACTTTGCTCAGTTAAAAAGTTAAAAATAATAAGCTTATTAATATTGTTTTTAATTACCACCTTGGTTTAGATATTCTAGTGATTGTGGCATTTATACATTTATTTAAATAATTACCAAGTATTTTGTTAAAAATATATCCTATATAATTATTTTTAATTTTGAACTAGCTGTAGTTGTTAAGGTAATTATACTAAACTATTATTAAATAAATAAAAGGTAAATTATAAAAAAAAAAATTACTTTTTTAAATTATGATTAAGCAATTTTACAAGTTAAGTCTTATTGTTGAGAATCATTCCTTGTTATATTACACTAATAAACTGTCTGTGTTTCTGGTTTAAATGTGCAGCATATAAATTAAAAAAAATATATTATTAATTTCTATTTAATTATTTATAATATATTAAAAAAAAAAGTAAAAAAATAAGATGTCGATTAAAATATATAATTGATTAGAATTTTATTATAGTAAACTGTATAATTAAATTTACTCTTTGTCTTATAAATTATAATTCAATTATATTATACGAGTAGGTTCAAAGCTGTAACTAGTGAAGTGAGTTTATTTCATTTTCAGTTGCACGAATAGTTGAATTGCCCATACAGGCCATCAAAGACTCTATGAGGGCCACTCAAGTTATCTCGGGTATAATCGGACTAAAAGCAATTTAAAAGGATTAAATAAAATAGTAACAATAAAGAATATAGATATCTTACCATTTAATATTCATTATTATTAGTTTAATGATTAGTTATTATTTGAACTAAAATATTAAGTATTGGAATCAATGTTTGTAGGTATAGATCATTTTGAGTGTAAGTTTTAGGTATCTTTTCTTTGATTCACTATAAAGAATATTTTATTTTAATTCAATGATAAATCATTTTAAGAATGTGAAAGATAATTTTTGTCTGTTTTTGGCCTTTAAGAACTAGTAAAAAATCTTTGAAAATTTTGTTACGCATATAATATAATACTACGATCGTATGTTTAAATAAACTATAAAAAAAATTCCAATCTCTATAATCAAAATTTTTTGGATCATAGTGAAAAAACTAAAATCGTCAAACGTCATGAAAAAAATAACGAATTTTTGATATTTTGCTATAATAATATAATAAACTTCTGAAAAATATCTTACCTACTAAGTATTTGAGTGTATTATATTAAATGATGGAGGAAAAATTGAAGGAATTATCTTGAATATAAAAATTGTTACGAGGAGTAATTGTCATTATAATAATATGTAAGTATACTCCATATTATAAAATTGAAACTTTAAAAGCTTATCAAAAACAATTTCAGCTATTATGGATTTTAACAATTTTTAACTGCGCTGCAAAAGCAATTTATGAAGAACTTTGTATTACTTTTTAATCTCTTTGTTTTGGATATAACAATTTATTGTACTTGCCTAATAAGAAAAACATCGAACTTTTCTTTTGTCAAATAATATAGTTTATAAGGGTTCAAAATATTTATAGAATAATTATGAATCTGAAAAATATTAATTTAAATAATTGGAAATAATTTCAAAATACTATTGTTTTTTTATTTTCATACTACAGTAAAAATTCCAAATCAATTTTATTAAAAACTTGATTTAGGTTTAGTATTCCCATTTTCCACAAATGTTTTTGTTTTTTTTATTACAAAAATATTCTGACTTTTTCCCCAAACTAATACTAACTAGGTCTAATATGCTACCAGATACCACTATCAAAGTTGAAGATTGAAGCTTTTTATTGCTTCTAAAGTTGGTACGTTACATACAAAATGAAAACAACACTCGTCGCCATACATCAATGTAAAACTAATACTACTGTGATCAGAAACTAAAATTAAAATCAGATGACCAGGTTGAAAAGTATACATATATGATTACGGTTATACTTTGTAAAAAGTGTTTATAAGTGGTTTAGGTATTATATTGTATAAATAGTATAATATACATATTATTATTAGTATGACGTATTTTCTTAATATAAATATCTGTAACACGGCGTTTTGTGTATGCAATATTGATGCACTATATCAGTTTAATATTAATTTTATTTTAATGATCATAAGAATAATATCATACCAATTATGATTAAATATCATTGGATTACATACATCATGTTATTTTAAAATGTTCTGTATTTAAAAGAACATACCTTATCATATTAATAATTATAAACACACAACATATTATCATAACCTACAAATTTAAACGTAAACAATTTACATAAGACATGTACTTAATATTATTATTACGTATGTATGTAAATAAAAATGTTTAAACTAACGTTATAGATAGTATATTTTGAAAATTGTTTGCGTATTTAAAATACACGCATAATATGAAATATTATTTGAAACGTGTAAAAATATTAAAATCGAAATCATACATAATTATGGTTAATTCATTACATTTCAAATTATAAAATCATTTTTGAATAAATATTAGTTTCATATAGACAAAAAATATTTACTTAACAACTTTTAGAACTCAAATCGACAATAACAATATTATGTATTTATAAAGGACGTAATTTTAGTTCGATAGTTATCATTTGCGTCATTGCTGATTGATAGTGTGTATAGTATGTGTAGTAAAATACAGCTGGATAATATAAAGTTAAATAGAAAATAAAATGTGTGGGTCGAAAAATTGTTCAAAATAATAAAATATGATAAATAATAAGACTGTGAGAATTTCAGGAAGGAGAATTCGTTTTCGATGTTACTTAATTTTTATATTTTTGTTATTTCTACTGTAAATGTTTAAGTTATATTAGTTAACTATTTTTTTTTTTGTAAATGATGATCACTATTCTTTATGCCCTTGTAAATAAAATGATATATTTGGTGTACTGGATTATAATGATTGTTAAACCATTTTGGGTTAATAAATCTTCACAATATTGGTAGTGGAATAATTATTATTGTGATAAAAGTATAAAATCTTTATTATTTTCATTATTAGACACCGGTATGACTATTCACTTAAACATCTTTAAATTAGCCGAAATTATAATATAAAAATTATAACAAATGTTTTTCTGCATAGTATTAATAGTAAACTTTTAAATTTGTATAATTAAATACGCACGAAATGTGCATAAGGAAATATTATACATTTTCTTTATCTATGTTTTATGGACGACAACAAGAGTAGACGTCAAGATTAATGGTATTTTGGATTGAATGGCTTTTTATAAACAAACATTATTTGAAAAGTCTCATGTTATTTTTGAAACGTCGTATGAGTGCCAAACAAAATATCTCCAAAATAAGTTAAGGTACTTTTGATGATAGCTACGAGAGAGTAATAACTGTCAATATATATATACAACTAGCTGGCTCCGTGCACTTCGTTGCCCGTTAAAAATGACAATTCTATATAATATGATTCGAATTTTGATTAATTTGTTATTTAATATTCGGTTTAACGCTGTTCAAAACTTATATATTTTCATTGACCGTTTTGATTCTCAAAAATCTTGTGAAACCACCACTTTAATATGCGAATTTTGTAAAATGCTTTCTTATTGCACACTAAATTTGTGGTACGATTTTACGAATGTACCGTGTAAATTTTAAGCATCGATCTATCATTGTTCAGGCTCTACGTTTATTAGTCAGTGAGTTACTCAAGTCATAATATTATAGTCATTCTGCTTGCCGTTGCCGTGAGACTCTCTTATGATTATGCGAGCAGTATATTATCATGTAGGCAATCCACACACGGTGGATTGCGGACCCCGCGAGATGTGTACGTAAGCTCATAATTTCTAACACTTAAGTTTCAAAGTTATATCATTTTTTTATTTTACTACGGTGGGTAAAATACAATAATATGCCATCTCGTAATTTTTATATTGTTGCCTGTTGGTAAAACAATAAAACTTGGTATAACTTGTTATGTTAGTTTATTGCTGTGAATTTTAAATTTACTGTAGACATTGACTTATTTTGCTAATTCTTATTTTTGTTGTTATGGTTTTAACAAAATATAACAACAGGTCTATAATTATTATATTCAATCATAATCAATAGTGACCTTAATATAGTTTATTTTCTTGCTGGACTGCAGTGACAGTTGTTGTTTTTTTACATCCCGATTCCGAAGTTTTCTGGTGGATTTTCCTAAAATTGTACTACATAAGCACCTTCTCTTGCGACCAATAGGAGCGAATCATCAGTGAAAAATGTTACAAAAATGGGGAAAATAAATAATAATAACAAAAAAATTGTTACCATGATTACCGAAAATAAAATAGTAATAATAATAACAGTAATAGTAGTCATCAGTATTTTTTTTTAATTTTCCGTGCAATTTTCTTAACTTTTTCTTACATAAGAACCTTCTCCTGGAATTTACGACCTAAACAAAATAAGATGAGCGAAATCTATCCAGCCGTTCTCAATTGATGAAATGTTATACATTTTTGTCTCTATTTTTATATATATAGAAGATAGAAGATAGATAGATTATTGTGAACTAAAAAAAAATTCACTCAACAAATTTCAAATTTCCAAACTAAAATAACTATAGAAACCATAGATTATATTGATTGTACATCGAGCTGATGTTTAGATGTCTACGTCTACTATAGAGTAAATAAAGACAATGGTATCGAGTTCAAATCCCAGACATCAATGAATAGATTTTGCACTTTTTCTACTTATTCGGTTGACTTTTTAAAAATTTTCTTTCGTAAAAACCTTCTCCAGACAATAACAAATACTCCTAAAAAATAATTAGCGAAATCGGTTCAGCTGTTCTTAATTGATGAATTTTTATACATTTTTGTCTTCATTTTTATGTATAAAGATTTTTAATTTCTTTTTTTACTATGACAACGATTTAGGTTTGTATGTCTATTTGCATGCATTTTTAAAAACATTTTAAATAAATGATTTATTTTATTTAAATGGTTGCCATTGACTACCAAAAATAATTTAGTTGACTATTTGCTGGATAGATGGCGATTCTGTAATTTCATCACCACCTCGTCATATTTCTCTAACCCGATAACTTTCTCAAATTTTTCGTCCGTAAGAACCTTCTCCTGGCAATTACGGCCCAAACAAAAAAAGAATGAGCGAAATCGGTCCAGGCGTTGTTGAGTTATGCGCTTACCAAATTTTGCGATTCATTTTTATATATAAGATAGCTGACCCGACACGGCGTTGCCCGTGTGTTACTTTCTTTTTTTGCATTTTCGTATGCCGTGTGTTAATTTTTAATTTAATCTTATTGATAGTGCTAATATTACGTCGAATTCACGACGAAAGATTTGTAATGTGGCAGTTTTTGTGCCTACGTATTTTAAAAAATTCTCCTGAACAGAACCGTCACCCTGGCGATAGGGCGTTGTGAATAAAAAATAATTAAATAAAACATATATAATGATTTAAAAGTAAGTAGTTATAGTTTTAACTGTTATAGTTTTATTTAATTATTTTTTATTCACAACGCCCTATCACCAGGGTGACGGTTCTGTCATGATTTAAAAGTAAGTAATCGCTTTATTGTTAATCATGTGAATCATAATTATTATTATTATCATTGTAGTACTTTGTGGTATACGATGTTTCTTGTTTGATTACCTGGCGCATAGATAAACAAATCTGATGGTTTTCCAACACGGGAACAGGCAACATACAATTGACCATGTGAGAAACATGGGTTTTCTAGATTAATACCACAAACACTTAATGATTGCCCCTGGGACTTGTTTATAGTCATAGCAAAAGCAAGACGCACTGGAAACTGTAGTCGTTTAAACTCAAATGGCACATCAGTCGGAATCATTGGGATGCGCGGTATGAGAACATCTTCTCCTTTATACTTTCCTTTGAGTATAGTTGCTTCTATCACATTGTTTAGTAATTTTTTTATCGCTAACCGTGTACCGTTGCAAAGACGCGGTTGGTTGATATTTCGCAACATTATAACCACCGATCCAACCTTTAATTGAAGATTGTGAGGTGGCAATCCTGGCAAATCCAGCGAGTTTAAAAATTCCGGTGGATAGTTGACTACATCATCTTGATTAGTAGCCGAATCAACTGATTTATATATCATCAATTCGCCTGTAATTTGTTCTTGAATTTTGAAATTTAATTCATTTACATCTATGTTTTTTGCAGCCAGTATAGCTCGTTCGCTCAACCAATCATGGTTTCTGTAATTTTGAGAAACATCTGGAAACACCTTCTGAATAAGTTCATCTTTTGATCGAGTTAACTGACAAAAACTTAGAGGAAAGTTAATGCAGCCAGTCAACATGTCTATAGGAAATTTGCCATTACCAATGTCAATGAGTTGTTTAGAGAATATGTTTCCAGATTGGTCATTTTGCAACTCGACACGCATATTCTTGCTTAAATGAAGTACTTTGACATGTTTCCACAAACTGGAGGACTTTAGACATGCATTGAGTTCATAAGCTGGCGTTGATCGTGGAATCACCGGCAATGTTTGACGAAAATCTCCTGCTAATAAAATCATTGCACCACCAAATCGGTTATTATTGCTCCGTAGATCTTTTAAGGTTCTGTCCAAAGCCTCCAAAGATTTTTATGTGCCATCGTGCATTCATCCCAAACAATCAATTTACATTGCTGCAAAACCTTTGCCATTGCAGAGTTCTTCGAAACGTTGCAGGTTGGAGTTTCATTGCTATGCATATTTAATGGCAATTTTAGTGCTGAATGGGCTGTTCGACCACCTTCAAGCAAAGTTGCTGCGATTCCCGACGAAGCGAGTGCAAGTGCAATTTTATTTTGTGAGCGAATTGTTGCTAATATTAATGAAATCAAAAAAGTTTTTCCTGTACCACCAGGTGCATCTAAGAAGTAAATCCCTCCAGTTTCATCATTTGTTACTTTCATAAGAGTTTCAAATACATACTTCTGTTGTTCATTTAACAGTGGAAGATTTGTTTGAATTAATTCTTTCAAATCGTTGAGATCATACAGTCTTTCTCGATGCAACTCTTGGTTAAAAGCGTCATGCATTGGACGATTGGGCGCGGTCAGGCCTAATTGAATTAATAGTTTGTTTGACATTATCAAGCACATGTCCTCAATTGAAATCAATGCTTCATTGTAAATTTCTTCACTGATTTGTATATTTGGATTTCCCATTCTATTCTGTATTTGATACAAAATATCATCACACATATAATCTATGTACTTGATCCACAAATCAATTGGGCTTGATGGGAAGCATGTAGATATGATTATAGAAAACAATGTTCGTATTTGATGAGCGTGTGATGATATTACAGCATCATTGAGAGTTTGATCCCAATGAGCGTCATTTTCAAGCAATTGCAAACGTTGACAGGCTTCTCTGTAGGATACACACAATTCACCATCAACAGTTCGTAACTGTTGGAATGATGTTGGGCCACGTACATTGACTAATAGCAGTCGTAAGTAAAAACATTCATCATTGCTTGGATGTACTGAATAAATCCGGCCAATCGCATCGGTGGAATATACATCTGTATATCCTGGAACTGGTTTTACAACTGGTCTTCGTTTTTGTATTTTAATGCCTTACAGTGTGAGCAAACCGAGTTCATAGAACCAATAACAACACATTGGTAGTTACTGTAGTCAATTGACACATCGTAACTAAAAGCAGCTCGATTCAAACTTGCTCGCGCTTCACGCGTTTGTGAATTAGATCGGTAATTAGCTTGGTTTGTAGCATTTCTGGTTCTTCTACCTAAATTGCTTCGTCTTATAGGAGGCATATCAAATATAAATTATTTTTTCACTAATCACGAACTAAACAAACACTAACTAACTAAACACTCTGCACAAAACACGATTGTTGGTTGCCATGGATACGATCAGTATTATATTATAAATATTATAGGAAGGGCTATTTTAAAAAGAAAAGGGCTATTTTTAGGGTTTTTCCAGCAATAATTCTAATTTTTCTAGCCGTAAAAACCATCCTTGGACTTCAACGAACATTTGCGAACATTTGCGTTGTTTGTATGTCTATTTGCATGCATTTTTAAAAACATTTTAAATAAATGATTTATTTTATTTAAATGGTTGCCATTGACTACCAAAAATAATTTAGTTGACTATTTGCTGGATAGATGGCGCCTCTGTAATTTCATCACCACCTCGTCATATTTCTCTAACCCGATAACTTTCTCAAATTTTTCGTCCGTAAGAACCTTCTCCTGACAATTACGACCCAAACAAAAAAAGAATGAGCGAAATCGGTCCAGGCGTTGTTGAGTTATGCGCTTACCAAATTTTGCGATTCATTTTTATATATAAGATATACTAGGTATATATTACATACCTATACAGTATATTATAATAGTATAAACTTATTTCCTTTTCACCTGGTGTTAGTGTCTTATGTCACCATAATGGTATTTTTTTCATCTTACATGTGATACTAAATGATTATAAATATCTATAATAGCTCGTTGTCGTTATCAAAGATAAAATAATATATTTAATTTTAATTTTTGTGTTTTCGAAGTCAGTTGCACATTTAGAATTTTTATTTGAGTAGAGTAGATATTATTAATATATCCAGAATTACAGTGCACACCTTCGCAAGCCAAATTGTCTTTCTTACAGTTAATTAACAACGAAAGTGCAAAAAAACGTTACCTTAACAAAATTGTATATAACATATTACCCAAGAAGAAAAAATGTATTGTTAAAATGAAATTTGATATATTATATTACTAAGCTATATTATGTGGTATTAAACAAAATTATACAATTTATAAACAGAAATTGATATTTGCGATTTTCAAACTTGAATGCAAAACTTAGTTTTCTATTTTTGAGATACGGCTAATCAATATCTCTATTTGGTTTTATTATAAGCGATATTTTCTTATAATAAAAATGAATTAATTGTTATAATTATAACTCAATAAGAAATATTATTGTCATGCTGTTTCTAAGATATGACTTAATCATCTTTTTACTTGAAAAATATCATAAAGAAGTGTTTATCTCAGAGTGTTTATTTTACTTATTATTATAGCTGTCATAGGTATTATTTTCATCTGGAAGATCCTTATTTTAGCCTCATGTGGTTGATTGATTAATTGGGTTTGAGCTAACATATACTTTAATTATTATAGTATTTTTAAAATAAATATGAACATTTCTTCACTTATTACTATAATAGCATAATTTGTTTTTTTATATTATATAAAATACCCACTCATTTATAAAAATATATTTATTTTGGATACAAAATTGTAGAAAATAATTATTGAAACCTGGGGAAAAGCATCTCGCCCCATAAATACACTCCTCTTTTTTAGTATCTCTTTAATATTGTGTGTTATGTAGTAATATCTGTTAAATATTATTTTTAATTTTATTTTATGTATAGTTACATATTTAATACACAATTATTTTAAATTGACATATAAATACCATATAATTTACCGTATGATAGTGAATTCTTACACAGTTCTTATTTTATTACAAAATTATATTTTATTGTGTTGAAAGTAGTTATTAATGTAATAAATTTATTATAGAATATAGTCAAGTAAATAATGTAATATATATATATATATATATATATATATGTGTGTATATAATTGATTATTATACGTTTTTGACTTGACATAAGAACAATCAGTTGATTTGATACATTGTTTAACATTGACGTCATTTATGTCGATAAATTATTGGAATAGTTTACATGGTAAGTTTATTTACAGTTATTTTTAATATATATATATATATATCTTAGTTAATTAATTGAATATAAAAATGCTTTAAATATGATGATTTTTTTTTGAAAACATTGTTTAAAAAATGTGTTATATTCCGGGAATATAAAAATAATTAAATTTAGACTAATTATATTGTACGCGATCAAGTATGTAATATTTTTAGTTTTGTTTTTTTTTAAATTATATAGGATTTTGAATAATTAGTTATCGAGAATTTTTTAATTACAAAATATTGTATGATATAACCATAGAGTAATTACTCTATAGGTACAGCATAGCACCGCGGGATATAGGTATTAAATGGATATGATAATGAAAACGAATATACTGCATACCATATTAGTGTAGTTGTTTTGTTGTAATAAACATCACAAAACTATTACTTTTTGTACAATATTTTACGATGAATTAAATTTACAATAAAAAAAAAAAAAAAAATGATATATTTTTGTTCCTAGAAATATGTTTATACATAATTTTTTTTTTTTAATAAGTATGAGTACCATACTCAATAGAAATTTATTGGTAAGTAGAGCTATTAGTTTTATAAAAATATTTTAAATCGAGTTAAAAATTAAAGCTAACCACTTTAGAAGTTAATTGCCATAACCAAGAACAATATTGACAAAATCGTATGATTTTAGTTTTAATATGCTATTTATAGACTATATTAGTATTATTGGACATTTCTCAAAATAAAAACCAGCTGTATTGGCTATAAAATTTCATTTAATTAATTCGATGAGTTATTAGTTACAAATTATTATAATAATATGTCGTTTCAGATGAATATAAAACGTGAATATTACTATGAAAAAATATTTATTGAAACATTATTGAAGTAATAACTAAGTTTAAATGTTTTAGTTTGTATAATTTAACAACACTTTTACTGCTGGTCTTGAACTTTGCGATCAATGTTTTAAGTAATTATGAAAATTACATAACTTAATGTCACAGTCGTAATTTTTAAATGACCTATTTTCATATAATATGTAGTTTTCATTTAAAACATTAAGAAAATAATCATGAAATAGTTCAAAAGCAGAATATTTATACGTCCATATAAACTAAAATAAATGTTCATCCAACAAAGAAATTGGCTAACAGATTTACTTTACTACATATACACGGTACACCTACTCATATTAAATTTTATTTTACTCATATTTGTTGCATGTTTAAATTTTAAATACCAGTAAGACTATATCTTAGAGCTACTAAACTTAGAACTTCTCGATTATTAACACTTTTTATTAACCTTTTAGAAAACATAATTCAATATTATTCAAAGTATTATTTATAAATTTGATTTTTATACTTTAAATTATAAAATATTATAATATGTCTAAGAATTCAAGATAAAGAAACATGGACATTTTATACTTTATTTCAAGTAAAAGAAATAACATCTATTATAATAATGGGACATTATTTTCCAGATTTATCACTGAGCAGCAAATCATTCCTTTTATGTACTACCAAAATAAATAAAAAAAAACTTTAATGCTTATAATAATATACTCTCTCCAAACGTTCTAGATACCTACTAAAAATTCAAACTCATAATATAATTCAATTCGAATAAAATATTAAGATAACTGTAAGATAATAATATATTGGTTATATTGGCATAATACAATAAGTATAATGTATATGCAACGTTAATCGTTATTATTAATTTATAACAGAATAAAATATATTATAATAATATTATATTATTATTATACTATATTATTATAGAAATATATATATTTTTTTTTTATTATTACAATATAATATCTGTATGACATGGGCCTGAGCTTAGAATTCCACCAAGACTGTGACGTACGGTTTGTATTGAAATATGTACTTGAACAAATTTATAATAATTGTTATATATTTATATATTCAGAATGTCTCATTTATGTCATTTAAAATATTACACATTTCATAATATTATAATAAACTGAATAGCGGAGATAAATATTATTGATAGTGACTAATGATATTCACAAAAATTATAATTTTACTATTTTTTTTTTTTTTTTTACTTCAATAAACGATTTCAGTTTATGTAATGGAATAGGGTAAATAATTCAAAACAATATCGTTCTGCGTATAATATTAAAGAAGGTTTTATTTATAGCGTATATGGTTATATTAATAGTATTAAAATATTCGCGCTTATAATAATTTGTATTATATTATTATATAATATCGTAATGGAAATTGTAGAAAACAACGTTCGACGACAACATGACAATAAGGATCTCATGCAAATCAACGTTATCGATCGTAACGTGACAAATGAAATAGAAAAAAATAAGCGAATAACAGCTGATAATAATATGATCGGGCACAGCGATCGGTGCCGGACAAACGCACCGGCGCGAGTTCCGAAACGCTGTGAACTAAACTACTGGCGACGAGGAAAAACAGAAAATCGTAATATAAAGACGCGCCGCCGTATCGCGATCGACGGTTCAAGTCTAGGAAACGCGTTTTGGGATCGTCATGCCGACGATCACGCCGTCGGATTGCTGCTGCTGCTCTTCTTCCGGTCGAATGGTCGCGACAGTCTCCACAGGTGGAGAATGTTGAGCTGGTGACGAAGGAGGAGGCGGCTGCGACTTTTGGACGCGACCGGAAGGGCCGGTGGCTGTGGCTGCAGCAGCGTAAGCGTCGGCGTCCAAATAGACGTCTTGCCGGTACCGGCCGTATTGTTCCGGTTCTGGTTGCCGTCTGTCGTCACCATACACGGCGCTCACGTCGGCCAGAGCAATCGGAAGTCTCGGAGGTGACTGTTCAGACGAGTAGTAGTCCCGGACAAAGTTATAGCACATGGTGGACAGCAGTTGGTGCTCGAACGGCATCGGCGGCGCTCGGCTGTCGTCGGCGGCGTACAGCATGGACCGGCGCTGCCTGTCCGTCTGGTACCGGCGACGCTGCGGCACTTGCGGATGCTGCAGCCCCGGGATGACGTCCGCCTGCACGGCTTCCGACTGCGCCGGTTGAAGGTATTGCGGTGGCTGCTGGTATTGCTGTTGCTGTTGCTGCTGCTGGTGTTGCTGTTGCTGATGTTGTGGCTGTTGAGCCTGATACTGGTGGTGAGACTGGGAGGGCTGCTGTTGCTGGTACTCGAACAGGTGCGGATACTGTTTGCGGTGCAAGACGAGCAGCCAGGGCATCCGCGAGGAAGCGGCCGACAGGAGGACGGACATGGTCACGTTGATGGACGACGCCTTTAGCTTTTCGTCCCGGTCCAGTCGCCTGACCGTTTCGGGAGTGACCAACACTCCAAAATGCTCTGAGTCCTCGTCGTCCCTGACGGCGGACGGTTTGCCTTGCTGCTGTGGTGGTAGCGACCTGTCACTCATTGGCGGCGGTCTCACCTCTTGTATGCCGCCGGTGGTCACGAACGCGTCGTACTCTCCTTTGTCCTTGTCCAGCTCTCTGATTATGAACACCGGACCCATATACTCGGATTCCGGTCCTCTGTGGCCGCCGGCATTGGCCGTTGGTGCCCGATTTCCGGGCGGTGGTGGCGATCTGTTGATACTACCGCTATTACCTCCCGACGATAATCCTGCAAAAGTCCAAAGGAAATCGGTTACTTTATCGTGAAAACATCCAATGAGTATCAAGAGTATACATATCTACAGTTACGTCATTCTCAAGCGCAAATAGAAATATAATAATAACAATAAACGAGAAAACAAAAATCGTGTTGGCGTTAAAACAATTTAAAACAATTATACATGTAGTGAACATAATCTTGGTGTGTGTGTGTGTGCATATAGCAAAATTTAAAGCAATTAAATCTGATTTTTACACTCGAAGAGTAATTTTGACCCGAAAAAAGTTAGCTTTGGATATGAATAATATCAAATTATGCTCATACTGGTGTATGAAGTGATGTTAATATTACATCGTTTGTATTTGTATTTTTGATAATTAATTCTACATTACGTTCACGTCATCGTTTATAGTTCGTTACCCGCTATTAACGGTACAAACAAATACATATTCACAATGTGTAACAAAATAACAATTTTATTGTTCTAGCGAAACGAAATTTTTGATAATTCATAGTTTTTAACTAGCACAAGAGTTAAGCATACGACGTATTGAAAAACACTGTATATTGACATTGTCAAGTCGCGTCGCGTCGCCCAAAATACTAAGCTTATTTATTTACTATTATTGGACTAATGCCCGTGACAAATGAAATAATGCTAGTGGATTTACACCGTCTTAAAATCCGCTAAATAGTTACACAGATTTTTAACACGGTAATATTTGAGTATTTTTTGTCAATTATAAAACATCGGTCTAAAATTACAATTAATCATAATAATCATTTTATTTTCTGTAGTAAATGTACACATATACGAATAAAAAATATTATTCGTTTTTGTGAGCCCACAGATTTCTTGTGTAAGCCCTCATTTAAAATGCGAATTAGAAGAGTATAGAAAACGAGAACAATTTGAAATATCAGTATAATAAATTATATGAGATAAACGACATTTGTTCGTTATTTGAAATACGCAAGTCAAATATAATTAGCGAACAAAAGATCCATAATACACATGGTAGCAGTATGTATAGATGTATAAACAATGTTTATTTTTCGAGTGACATTATGTCAATAACATTAACTGCGTTTAAAAAGAACAGTCAGAAATTTGACAGCAGCCTATTAATCTAGTGGCAGAATTGTTGAAATCGAGAACTGTCATTGTAGGTCTAATAAAAATATTGCGAAACCAATAGTTTTTTACTAAGTGGTAAAGTAATGTCTAAAAATATTTGTTAGAGATAAAAATCTTCACGGTTTAAAATTGTCTATATCTAGTATTTTTAATATCTCCCGCCAGATGAATTATATTTTTTTATTTGGCGTACCTACTAAATTTCAAACTTCACTGAACAGAATAACGTCACGTTGAATTATTAAGTAACAAAACACATGTCCAAATGATACAGTTTGACATTTTCTTACATAAATTTCCTTTATTACCTCTAATCTTGATTTTTCAAGATACAAAATTATCTTCATTTTCTCATTTATATTGTGTATAATATATATATATATATATATTATTGTTTAGACAGACTAGATATTAATACTAATATAATAATTTAATTTAAATAAGTTTAACTTAATTAAATACATAGAGTATATTTAAAATTACATATAAAAAGAATAATAACGTGTACCTACAATGTTTCATAATAAAAAATGTATACCATAAATTATCAATATGATTTATAAAATCCTACATTTGTAATATACATTTTTTGGCTATTAATTTATTCAAAAATGTTTATGTATCTAAAAAAAATCCAATGAGTTGTTTCTTGGCCATGTAATATTAATATTAATTATTATAGTCTTTAACAATGGTTATAAATAATAAAAAATAATGTTTAGTTGGAAAGCTATTCGTTTTATAATACTAAACTCTATTTACGTTTATAAACTTAACAAATTTATAGGTAGATCCTTAATTATTATTCACATTTTTTGATTATTATTATTTTTAATATTATATTATTAACCTATTATTATAATTCATTTACTTTATTAGTATCTCAAATGTAACAACATAGAAACTACTTGCAACAATTTAGATTTATACATTTAAATATTAAAAATGCACCTACATAAAAAATAACTAATAAGAAAGGTGATTTTAATTTAAAAAAAAAAATAAAAAAAAAAACGTTATTAAAATCTAAGTTTATTAAAATACATTTTGTATAGTACAAAAATCTTAAAATACTGTTTTTAATATTTATTAATTTATTATTAAATGTAAAATTTGGATGAGCAATGAGCATGCTTGATAAGTTCTTCTGAATTTTCTATACCATATTATATTATAATAATATGATGATTAGCGTTAGCATAATGTACTGTTAAATAAAATATTTAAGATTTTTTTTTTTTCAGAGAAGAAATATATAATTTTTATATGACAATATAATAATTTGTTATTCAATTTAATACTCCAATAAACGATGTTTATTATGCTATATTATTTAAGAAAAAAGTAATTGTATTCACAGTTGAACTTTAATAATACACAAGGCTTCTGTTAACTTATAAATATAATAACATTTGTCAACAGTTATTTTCATTGAAACTCGATTAAATTATAAAAGAATAAACCCGAATGGTGTATTATAATAAATTATTATTTCACACAAACTGGAATTTAGGTTCAAACCCTCTCAGCTCTGTATAAAGTTTTTTTTTTTTTTTGAGCTATTGTGATGCAACTACAAATTAATTTTCCGAAAGCAAGTCGTTAAAAAGTTAATTAAACTGTCATTAAAAAAAATTAATTTTGGTATTAAAATTGTATAAAACTTTTTCCCTTGTGATTATTTTATGCACACCAAAAATTTAATTTCGAATCAGTATTGATTTAAATTAATTGACATACAGTTTTATACATTTAAAAAATCATCTTCTATGCTAACGATATTTTATTACTTATTTCTAATAAATCTATTATTCGGTAAATCAATTGTTTTATAATATTTAAAAATTAATTAAATCAATATTTTTTTTATTTTTATTACATAGTAATATTAAGGGAGTTTTAAAGTGCTATTGAATTTAATTTAAAATCATTAATCTTATATTTACTTAGTTGTTAAGATCATTAAAGTTACGTTTGATAGTTCATTGTCATAATATTATTTCGACGAATTTCATTAATATTAGTTTTAAAGTTTGGACTATAACAGATAATTAATTAATATCACTTGACAAACACTATCGCTAAATACAATTTTAATGTATTAATATTATTCACAAACATTATTTCGATCAGTGGTAGCGTCGAACGGGTGATTAATAAAACATGAGGTATAACTATTATTTAATAATGTAAAATTTACCTGGTATCTTGAACGCGACGGCCGAGTTCAAGACGACGGCGAAGAGCAACAACGACGATGCCCAATAATAGTGGTTCATGGTGGATGTCCGGAAAGTCACTAGGTGTGCGGAACAGACGTGTTTGGCTTTTATAAATACGTTCTGGGTTTTGGTTTACCGTGGGGGTTGTGTTATCTCTTATCTTGGCGCGGACTGACAGTGGCAGACGGACCGAATGGCGATGGCGTCTCGGAGACCCGATTACAATATAATACTATCGTATCATTTTTGTGTGTTATTAATGTTATTATTATTATTATTTTTTTTTTTTTTACTTTCTTACGTCTCTGACATATTTTTTTACCCTCCGTTAGATAAGAACATCGACGTCTAGACGCATATTGTGTTCGGTGCGACCGTACCACGACGGCGTATCGTGCGGCGGAGCGGTTACGGAACGGTGGTAGTGAAATCGTCTCCCATACGCCGCCGTATCAATAATAATAATAATGAACCGACCCAGAATTCCGAGGAAATTCCACAGTAATGGCGCCGGGGGTGAATGTAATAATCCAATAAACTATATATAATGATTCGTACCGAATGCATTCCGCGCCGAAGTCACCGAGATACCAGAATAATTATTACTATCGAATCCAATGTAATACCTAGAATCTAGATATTATTATTATTATTATTAAAAATAAATATCGGTAAACCGATGGCGTAGTCATGCACGATTTCGATTTTGCAAGAGAGAAGTTGTGGCAGGGTGGAGTTGATAATTTGTTGTAAATGAGAGGCTTAACTAGGATCCTACGTAAGTTTTTTATGCTAATGTCGCGCGTGGGTATAAAAATATGTTTTAAGGCAACCTGTTATACGAATTTCGATTACATGCTTACGTTTTACGTGAGAAGTTTAAGCAACTGCGAAAACATTTTTAAATTTTCCCGAAACTCCGCATAAATCCCCCCCCCAGTTTTCTCCCTTAATACGTCACTGGTATACGAGGTGTATTCGCCGTTACACTGATCGCCGTTCGTAATACGTTCAAAACGTCCGTCAGCTAATAATCGTGTACAACATAATATACTTAAACGGTTAAGTATAAATGGCAGACCCGTGTGAGAATTCAGTGATATTGTACGACGGTTACAATACTCATGCCCGCGTGGAAATCATCATTTTTCGGTGTACGGTCGACGAACACATTTTCGTACAACGCATTTAAATTAGCCACATACTCGTACACGAGGCGGAAAAATGGCATTATATAGGTAGGTATAGTATGTTATAATATTGCGACGTATTTTAAACGAGTTTCGTTGTTCCGTTATGCACGTGTTTAAGGGTATGATATTATGATATTATTTGCATTTTTAATGCCGATCGTTTCTTTTTCTTCTTCTGCGTCTTATTTTTTTATTTTTTTTTTTATTGTTTATTATTATTTGTACTACGTAGTCTGTGAGCGTATTTAACAGTGGAAATCGCATTGTCTGCGCGCAAACGATACGCCGTTAAGACGTTTATGCCGAAAACGGATATTTACAAAATTCACGCGCGGCTTAAATATATCTCGAATAAGGAACTGCAAACTTCGAAACGTATTTAACGGAGATTCTCGTAGAAATTACTGAAACGAAATAATAATAACAGTTTACTTTTATTCGACAAAATTATATTATTATAATATTTAAATATAGCTCAATTTAACGGTAAGTGTTCTAATACTTTTTGTTTAATATTTTACCTACAAGCACCGTAAAATGTTATATTTTTTATTTCATTACCTATCTTATCTTTTATTTTATTCCATATATACTTAACCATTGAGAATTTAAAGACTTATAATTTAAATAATCGTTTATAACTAAACGGCTGTTATGGTTATTATACGTTCAAGTAGATATTTTATTTGGTATAAGTTTAAGCCTATACAAAAAAAAAAAAAGAGAGATTTATGAATGTACATTTTTCATATTATTAAAACTGAAATAAAAATACTACAATATTTAATGGAAACTCTGTTAATAATAATGTTTATAAAGTCGTACCGTAATAGTTATTGAATTTATGTTTAATTTGTATATAAATAATTGAAATATTAATAATGTGACTCATAATAAAATGTATTACAAATTTTACAGTAGTTAAATAACTAAAATATATGATTAAAAATAGAATATATGACTTAAATTAAGGATATATTTATTAAATGACAATATATTCTATACTCCATAAAATATATTTTTATATTAGGAACATTCAATGATCGTGAGTAATAATTTTCTGAATTACATCAAACTAAGACCAACTTATATCATTAATTTTAAAATGGCCATTTCTTTTTTCTTGGAACTTTTATGAAAAAATAACACTAAGAGGTACCTAATACAACAATCAAGTTTTAAATATTTAGACAATTAATAAAAAAATAATTGTCTTATTAATGAAGATTATATCAGATATAATTATCAATAAGATTTTGATATTATTCCAATTAGACAGCTTCAATAAATCATTGCACTAAAAAATGATTTGACCGGAAGTCGCTTTAAATCACATTTCATAAGTTTTCTTCTATTTCTCAGTGACTATCGGCAGTTTATAATACACCCAAAATAAATAATACTAAGAAAAGAAAAACGTAAAACAATTACATTTAGGTAACAAAATTGTCAAAATCCATGACAAATTTTAATCATCATTTTTATTGTCTAGTCTAAATAAGGTTTTAAAGAAAAGGATATATTGTAATAAAGATAAAAATCATCGTTAAGCCAATACATTCTTCAATTCTTTATCAGAATATAAAAAAGTGAAACACGCAATGTAATTATTATAACAACATTTTATATTTTTATAAGATTAATATGTTTGACTTGTCGTCAGTACTTATGACTCACACAGTAGGTATCATTAAATAGTCGTTATGTGTTTTTCGTTAAATACCTTCATATTCGTCTGTATTATTATATCTGAAATCATAAGTTGTTTTCGATGTCAATAAATCCATTATGATATGGAAAAAAAATGAGACTATAAAAATATTCATTAAGTTTTATTATTATGTGAACGATTTTTATCTCGTTCCATTGTCATATATTTTTGGATGGGTTAGGTTAGTTTCCATACTAAGCAAATAGGCAGGTATTGAACATACGTAGCGGTTGAAAAAATTTAATGCAAGTCATTCGTTATTTCAAAAACTATTAACGTTTTTGAAAAAATATTTTTATATGAACTTAAATTGTTAAAAACAGTATATATTTTTTTAATATTCCCAACATTTTTAATTTTTTTGATGACAAAAAGCACATAAGTAAAAATTACTGCAAAAAAAAATATACATATATATACATGTTAATATCTTTACAAAAATACTAATTTTGTTGAAAATATAGAATTATTCAATGGTTATTTTTGAGAATAAAAATATTTGTATCCTAAATAAAAATGTTTGATTATAATACCTATTATGTTAAATATAAGTCATTCAATACTGACGTTTCTTTATTTTATTGAAATTCAAAATTTGTTTTGAAATTGTGTAAATTATTCATTATTTGTACTAAATAGTTTTTTTTATAATATTTTCATTGTACATCATACATCCATCATATTTTAATTATATTTTATTAGAATTATTGATACGCTATAGATATTTATTAGATATTTTTGTTACTTTTTAATGAATTAAAAAAAAAAGAAAGTAACCTTATAAAGTTAATGTATTCTATGTATATTGTATAATGTATATCCACTAACCTGCACAATGACCTCTATTTTTAGAGTTTTTTTTTATTGATAAGAAACTAGTATATTTATACATATTATTATAAATGCACAATAATCCTTATATTATACAGTGCATTGTATCTCTTAACATGAACACTCTGTATAGAACTCAATTGTCTTAATTTATGTTTTTCAAAAAAATCTTTTTAAATAATCCATTTTCAGTTCCAACAGGAAACAAAATCACCAGTTAATCAAGAATAGAGACTGTATCATAACATTATAAAAATTTTCTATAACTATGTGTGTAATTAATAAATTACTTTAATGACATTCGGTATTACAGAACTCAAACAATTATGAAATAAAGTTTTATAAATTAAATTTAAGTAATTATGTTTTGCTATTAAATTTAAAATATAAAATCATATATTTAATAATAAATTGTATAGTAATTAGACTAACTAACTAAATTAAATTATATTAAATATCGTTACCTACAACATAAAATATAATAAATAATGTTTTTATCTTTAAATTGCATGTTCAGTTCAATATAGTTGAATATTAATTATAATATAAACCTCCGGAGATTACAATCAATGTTTTTAACATAAAACCGTCATTTTCTACTTTACGAATTATATGAAGCACCAAGATAACACATTTTGGCGTGAAATCCATTTGGCGTCAAACGTGTTATTCAG
The DNA here is from genome assembly GCF_020184175.1 of Aphis gossypii. Taxonomy (NCBI): domain Eukaryota; kingdom Metazoa; phylum Arthropoda; class Insecta; order Hemiptera; family Aphididae; genus Aphis; species Aphis gossypii. The sequence goes on from NC_065531.1 coordinate 84,398,319, forward strand.
CTTTAAATCAAAACGACAATTTCTGAAATGTTCTTATATAATTATTAATTAACAAGAACTAAACATGTGAACATTGGAACAGAAAACAACTAATAACATCAAAACACTTTTTAAAAATAATTGTCATGTATTTAGTTCAACCACTAATTTACTGCTTACTATAATTTAAATTTATATTAATATTTTAAAAACATACAATTATATGGATTAACACTATTTTTTTGTAATATTGTTGAATTGCTATGCTAATAATAAATAAAATTTAAATTTTGTTGTTAGTTTTTTTAATGAATGCGTATTTTGCATGTTGAGCGATTATTATTCTGTACAAATTATAATTTGAATTAGGTAAAACTTAAAAAAATATATATTACACATTAAATTGTAAAAATACAAACTTGTGTTTTTCTTTTTAATTTAATAATAATTCAAGAGTAAAAATATAATAATATTTTTTTATGTCGAAATTATGTTAAATATGAATATTTAGGTATACACCAGCACGAATACATGTAAAAAATAATATAGATATTTAATTTAAAATACATATATAATATATATATAATATACATAAATCGATGTCTAACCTCGTATTAATTTAAAATAGTATAAATAAATAAATGCTTCAAAGTTCAAATACAACAATTAATATTATGCCCTTAAAGACAGCTCAGTGGTTTTATTTTTCATTCATAGAAACATGTAATAATTTAATCAATTTTTAGGTTGAACTACATTTACGAATACTCGAGAATCGTCACATGTCATTTTTATTCTACTCGTAGTATATAGATGGTACACATTTGAATTTTGAAGTATTGTTATGATGATAAACAATTGCTTGAACTCTTATGATTCCAGTACATAATAACATTCACGGTAAAACATTTTTTTTCATATACATACTGCATACATCCTATACTCGATAAAGATAAACAACTTTAATGCCATTTCTAAGAATGGTTCACCATTGTTTAGAAAACGCAAATGTATAAACATTCTTATTTTTGACGTATGTCACGTGTATTGAATTTTTTTTAAGCTACAAAATATCAGATTTTTTTAAAGCCACAAACGAATAAAAAATGAAAATAATTTTGGAAATAAATTATGTTTAATATTAATTAAATTAAAATTAATTAAAATAATTTATACTGTTAGAACTAGTTAATTTTTTTCTTTAAATGCTTTTTTTACAATATTATGTACAATTTTTTTTTTTAAAGTCATATTATTATATAATACATAAATTCATATTAAAAAATGTTTTTTTGTAAAAATGTTACGATAAGATGCGAACCACAAAAGTCTTTGACGCGAGACGCAATTCGGCCATCCCTGGTATAGAGATATATATTATATTTATCTGGTGTCGGTGTAAAAAATATCTATTGAAGCCCATTTGAAATAAAATACAATTTAATTATACAATTACTATAACATAATTATAAAACAATATTCAATTTAAATACTCGTAAAACGATATCTTACATCGTTTGATGTTTGTTCAAAACGTGTTGTTGCTGTATAGTGATCGATCTGCAGGACTTTGCGATCTGTTAACACAACAATTATTTGAACAACGTCACTTGTTCAATGTGAGATTTTCGCGTTATTAAGAAAGGTAGGTGAAAACCAGAACACTTGTAATTTTAAATTATAAAAATAGTTAGAAAATTTGGAAATGACTTTGTACTCGCAGCTGTCTGGCTGTGACAAATTCCATGACGAGCAATAGTCTTACGAAATGGAATAGTACTACCTTTTAGGAACTTTACTATTATTTTTAAGGCTTCTAAAGACGACGTACCCACGGTACCTATATATTCGTAGTAATCTGGGCGATTGGTCTATTTATCTAATATTAAGAAAATCCAATGTTGAAGTGAAAATAATTATATTGTTCGACCTTTGATATCGGTTTTAACACTTACACTGCATTATTATATTAAAAGTGATACCTATTAACTAATTGTATACCGGGTTTACTACATTACGAGCAATAGTGAACTTTGGTGTTCTATTATAGAAGACTACATCTAACAATATATTTTTTTTTATTACTTCGTTTATGTGTTTATGTGTAATCGGTTGATACAAGTTTAAAAGTAGGCATGTAAAATATTTTAAGCTGCTGTTGGGAATTTATCTCGATTTTACAGTTTGAATCAACTCAATAACAGACACTTTGACAAGTTTAAAAGTGGTTAACTTTGAATCACTGTGTGAAACCTTTTGCTTTATTGTAATAATAATAGATTGTTTTATACTTCCATAAATTAGCACATGCAATTCAAAAGACATTAATATGTTCAATTGAATATCAATGATATTATTTATAGACATTTCACCATCGGATATCCTAATGATTTTAGTAAATGAATCGAATAATATAGATCAACTTACTCCATACGTTACTTTCAAAATTAGTTACATGCCTCCATCGATCATTTAATTGTTTCTTTTTTAATATTTACATACGAATTTTGTATTATTGTTATTGTATGTGTGCTTTTTTTTTTTATAAATAATCGTATTACTTTTATTTAAAAAATGTAAATATATATATTTTGTATCTTGTTAATTATAATTATTTTCGTAGATAAATTATTATTATTGTATTTCACTATTCAAAATATTTTAATTAAATATTATTTATGAGTCTTGGTCAGTAACTTAAACATTTACTAATTGTATGCGATTATATAAGTACCTACTAATACATTAGAATAAACAATGGGCTTATTTTAGTCTATCTACTGTCTTATATCTTATTGAAACATCTAAAATTGACCTTTTGAGACTTAGATCAATTTAAAGAAAATCCTTCACTGTTGAGATTTCAAAACTAATGGCTCTTTAAGGAACTTAGTTAGGTATTAAAGACGATGTAAACAATTAACTAAGCCTTTTGAAAATAAACGGGTATCTGGTGACCGTTCTTGTAAGTGAAAATCCAGGAAACACTAATTAACGAAATTTCACGATTCAAACCGTAGAAAACCATTTACCTATTGTGTCCCTTTACGAAATAATGAGGTGTGCTATATCAAAGATTTCGTTTGAAATGAAAAGAAAACGACTTACGTTTATAGTTTATTTATTTGATCTTAAATCTATGAGCCAAGTATTTGGTGGAAACTCGAAACTCAACATTTCCATGAAATTGATTGTATTAAGGGTGTTTACTCATAGATTAATGCAGTAGGACAATACGTAAAAATAATAAAAATAAAATAAGTCATCAAAACAATAGGACCTAAGCCGGAGCGACAATGAGATTCGAATACCACTTTTGTGGGAGTTTTATATAATATGTCATCATAATATTGTTTTCAACTATTCGAGAACAATATGAGGGGATCACATTAAAAACTTGGTGTAAAAAAAATCAGTCGATCAATAAAATTTTGAAATTTAAAAGACGTTGCATTGAAAATAAAATGTACCAAAAACTCAAAGCAAATTATAATAATAAATTCTATATGTAAAACTATAATATCTTGTTTTTAATAAGAATTATTGTATTTTCCGTACCTAATATTGTAATATTGTATTTTAGTTCAAAAAAATAATATTTAGACTCAAAGTTTTCTAAGAGTTAAAAATATTTTTAAAAGTAGTTTAAGAAAAGGACAGTCAAGTATATTATCAAAGTTTTGTTTGTTTCAATAAATATTATATTTCATTATTAAATTATTTTATGCTTACTTAATTTTTATAATTTAGCTAGATTTTAAATTTGTTATAAATGCTAATACGTATCTATATAGTATAAACTATATATAAAGAATAATTTATTGATAAAATTTTGGATATATAACATGAATAACTTTGTATTTTATTAGATGTTTTAATAATATGCACAACAATATATTCTGAAAAAATGGATGAAATAAAATACAGATAAAATAGTTATTAATATTATATTTGTATCTAATCTTATGCAATAACAAAACACTATTTAAAAATAAAATGTATTACATTTTATTTACACATTGAATTATTATATTAAATAAATATGAATGTATATTTTACACATCATATTTTTTATGTAATTTAATTTTTGAAATTAAAGCATTCATTTTAATTTGATATTTTATATAGAAATATCTATTTTATATTATAAATTTATTCTTAAACTGCTTATAACAATAATGAAAAAAAATTAGTATTTGTTAGCATAAGTATTTTAATATTTAAAACAATTTAACCATTAATTAAAAAAATTAAAAAATATGGAAATTTTGCATGTATATTCGTTCTCTAGTGTGTTAATTTTTGTGAATTTTTAATTTCTCAATAGTTAGAATAGTTTGATAATAAATCAATTATAGACAAATCTTAATATTGCATAAAATCGCATGATGATATTTATAATTTGATTATTTGGATTAATGTAGTTGTTTTAATCTTAATCATATTATGGATTTAGTCTTTTTAAGAATCATATTTACATACTAAATCATAAATGAATAGACCTGTTTGAATATACATTTATGTACCAAACCTTTAAGTTAGCTTAATAATTATATTATTATTTACAATTATTTTGATGGGCATGTTGATTATACTGAATACAATTTGTATTTAAATAATTAAAATAGAAAATGCATTGAGTATCATCAACACCATGATTTGTATTTTTGCTCGATGTCACAGAGTATGATTATACAAGTCTCAACATCCAATTTATACGTGACTATGTCAAAACCAAATTGGTTGTGATTCAAATAAACACGAACCTAAATAACATTTGAGAGCTTCAGCACTGCTCCACGAACATCATAAAGTAATAATAATGTCATATATTTTTTTTGCAAAATCCATTCTAACCAATGTCAACAATTAAACAGATCGAATAATAAGTATTTGTAATTTTTAATAATGTATGTATTTTAATAGTCAATTTTGTCAATTTTAGTTTTTTTTTTTCATTAATTTTAAGAAAAGATTGTAATTAGGTACGCTTAACATAAATATGTAATATAACATACAATATTAAACATAAAATATAATAATGACAACGACATAAATTCACTGGCATACAATCTATACTATAAGCATTTTTTTTTTCAGTAGGTATCTATTATTCAGTAACATAATATTAACTTATAGTAAATACTAACAAAAACTGGCCCAAACTGATTTTCAGATATTTCTTAGATAAATATAATTTGTTTTACAATGCAATTTACATATTTTTTCAATTCTATGAATTAACACTATTCAGCTTTGTTAAAATATATTTATCTATATAGAGCAGCTAAAACCTTAATAAGAAGTATTCAAATAGTTCAAAACACAATTTTAAAAATCATATATAATAAACCTAGGTTAACTCCAAGTATACAGTTGTACAATGATACGTAAATTTCAACAGTTAAACAACTTTAATATCATAAAAAAACATTATATTATATAACAAGAAAAAAGGTATTACAACCAATAGAATATAACTATAATACTCGATATGAACGCTTCATAATTCCTAAAACGAATACCACAAAAATCTGTAACAGTAATCTAATAATTGGAATACAACTTTATGAAATGCTCTCAATATATATAAATAATATTGTAAAAAGCGTGTACATTTATTTTAAACTATTGATTAAAAAATGGTTACTAAATAACAATAACGATGAATAAAAAAAAAATAAATAAATATCTTATAAAAATATTAAAAATAAAATAAAAATAATTACCTTTCCTTTCATTTTCTACCCTACCGTTATCATCATTAGAATTTAATTTGTATTAATTGTGTTATTCAAATTTGTATTAATCTTTTTTGCCTTAACTTACCTAAATTATTAAAACATTATTTTAAAATTGTTATATACATTCTTTATTCAGATGTTACACTTTACTGATATAATTATTTATGTTATATTTAAGTTATAGTTTAATGTTCATATTATAATATTATGTTGACTCTCGCCTATCGTCATACTGTTTACCTTAGTGATAGATGAAGCAGAAAAAAAAACTGTTAAATAAATTTGTTGTAAACTTTATTTCTATTAAAAAATTTATTTTATTATCATTATTATTATTATAAAGTATAACTAACAAATTAATTAAATAGTATATGATAACATTATTAATTATTACAGTAAATATGTATGTAGTTTTGGTATGAGTGATTAATAGTTTTTAGCTATAGATATAAGTATTATTATTCGTGATTTATTTCTCTGTAACTGTAACGTCTGTAACCTAATATTAACTGGAATATGGATTCAGAGTCGTACTATTAAGACAAATAACGTCAATAATGTTAATTTCTAAATTTTTGAAATTATTGAAATAATGATTAAATAATATTAAAAGTTGATTTCAATTATAAATTGATATAAATGAATTAAGGAAAGATTAGTATCAATTATGTACCTAAGTTAGAAAGGTTTATAATATTTAAACTTACATATAACGACACTTTATAATCGATTTTATTTATCGATATACATATTAGCATCGAGGTTATTAGTCATTATATTGATTCATTTTTATTTTGTTTTTATTTATAATTGCGATACGGAATGCATTTCAAATACATTTTTTATTAGAACCTATACATCATTCTCCAAATTATTAAATAGTATTATTACTGTATAATAAAGGGAATTTATTGAACTAAGTACTCAGTTAGTGATACAAAAAACAGTTTTATGTACTTTACTAATTGTTATTAATTATTTATTTAATATTAAGTATATGTGCCTTTAAGTTGATATTATTAAAATCTGTTAAGTATATAATTTATAAATATACGTAGTATTTGTTTATTATTTAACTCATCCATTGGCTAGGTTGACACGGAATGAACTACGCTACTTCTATAATTTGCTTTTCAGTGAAATGTACTTACCTACAGTAGAAATTTCAGTTATATTCATACTTATTATGAATATTTCAAAACAATTATATACATGCACCTATTTTGCCTACATAATTGTGTAATTAAATTATTTTTACTATTTTTTTCTATAAACATGCAATATTCGCATAACATTGTTAGAAAAACACTTTTTTTGTAATTTGCTCTCATTCAATCTTGCTGTCAATATAAACCGATTATATTGTACAACTTCAATTCAAAAAACACTGTAAGTGTATAGTATTCCACGAGGTATGAAGTCTGTCCAAGTTTTGAATAGTTCCTGGCTGATGTTATATAATTTGTCATTAAAAATGTAGTTGTATGCATATGGTTAATTTACCAGTGTATGAATCTAAAGTTAGTAAAATGTTATCCAAGTACCTTAGCACATATCATTGTACGTAAATCAACTGTAAAATATTTTTGTGAACAAATAGTTTTCAAACCTAAATTTTACAAAACAATTCCATATGAATTCTTATTCTATATGATTATAATATACTGAACATTCTGAGTGAGACGTTGCAGACTATTGTATTAAAAATAATGTAAATACATTTTTTGTTTAATGTAAAAATAAAGTGTTAAAAATTGTATATCATACGGTTTATACTATTATTAGTAATTCAATTATATATTTATGGACTCTATAAATACTAATATATTATATTTATATTTTATATTATTATTAGAAACTTAAAACACTATATACCACTATATACCATATAAATTATCATAAGCATCATAGTACATTTAAAAGAAAATGTTTGACGTGCATTTAGTATAATAATTCTAGGATATTTTCCTTATTGATGTATAATTTTAAGAAAACATAGTATTGTAAATATACATTCTACACATACATACATACAATATAATATGGACATAAAGATATACAAGCAGTGCATTCTCTCCAATTGAATTAACCCTATTTCTTTTGGGTCTGGTCTGACTTGTTCCATTAGCTAAAACCATCTTACAATCCACTGCAGATACCATCTGTTTATCTGCGTTTTGTGTGCGTATATTTTCCGGACCTTAGGATTTTTTTATTCCATTAAAATCGTGACAAATCAAGGATTTTTAGCAAATTGGTTTTTATATACAGACACACACCCACAAATACATATAATATATCAGTGGCTGTAGAAAAGTAGCTTGTTTTCGGTCTCCTTTATAAATATATATATATATATATATATATATATATAGAAGCTACCTTTCTTTTTCTTTTTTTTTTTGAAGATACTTTGGATCATCATTGCACAATGACGCCGCGTCAAATAGATTCTCTTGTCTTTAGTCCCTAAAAGGAAAATTCCATTAATTTTCAACCCTGCAAGAAACAGCGAAATGCTAATAAAGTAATACGACTCTTTTCGGCATGACCTTTCAGCCGACAAAGCCACTTCTTTTTTTTTTTAACCTCAATCTACTCTGCAAAAATTAGATTATAAAACTCAATGAAATTCCTTATTATGAAATTCTACTGCAAGTGTGTGTAATGTAATATAATATTGTAGTTTTTTTTTTACAAAAATCATTAAAATAATTTGCTTTTGACAATTAAGACGACAATCAAATTAAAGCAATACGATGTATGTTTTAATAAAATTAAATACCAAAATAAAATTATACAGACTTTAATTTGAGTTTTGTAGCAAGGAAATAGAAGGAGGGTTTAGTATCATTGTACAAAGATACGATTTTAATTCCATTTATTTGTAAAATGTTAAAAACTTGCATTTCTGATAAATAATTATTTTGATTTTATAAAAATATTTTATTTTCATACATAATAATATGATCTTTTGCGTACCTTTATTTCTATGTATTGTTTGTAAATCATATTATACTGTAAATATACAATTATATACATACATATTGACAACAATTATACTGATTTCAAATCCAATATAAACTTTTTACACTAAATATTTATTTATTTTTGCTGTTAGAATTTTTGTAACATAAATAAAATTTGAATTAAGGACTAAACATATGGACGATAAATAATTTCAACAATTGTTGGTTTAAATAATTATAATGGAAGAATAGTTAATGTCTATTAAAATATTTGATGGACTATTAATGTTATTTTAGTTTAATTTTAATCATAAAAATATATAACACAATTATGTTAGTTACAATTTCGAAAAATTAGATTAATCAACAATCTTAAATTTGTTTATTTATCACTGAAATTTGAAAATGAACAAAAAAAAAAAATTTTATTTTAGTTTAAAAATTTCTAATCATAATTTTGATGTGTTAACTAATTCTGTATCAAATTCGCCTGACCTAAATGTCTAGAGAAAGTCCGTAAAATATATGATCTTTATTGAGTTAATTGATTAATGATGTTAATGAATGTTACAATTATATTAAATAATAACTATTAGTTAATTAATAGTATTAAGTATAAACAAGTTTTTTGTACTAAAGGGATATAGAATCAACATTTTAGAAATGACAAATGTCGATTGAACTTATTTCTAGAATATGATGACCTACAACACCATTAGTGAAGTTATTTGTAAGTCATTCGTCATCCAGCTCCTATTAAATTTGGATCACTTTTGTTTACCCTTTTACAGTCGAAGGGGTGGCTTGCCCTAATGTTTTTTCGACCGATATGTGAACCGGAGCCATGATGGAAAAAAAACTGTTTGATTGATGTCCACCACATAGATTCTGAGTCTTTTGATTTGTTCATTTTGACCGATTGTTTGAACAACCTATTTTTTTTTATTATAACCAAAAACACGAGCTGTAGCTGAAAAAGTGAGATAAAAAAACCAAGCAACATAGACAGTTTGAAAGACCATTAAAATTGCTTTTCCCTATTTTATTAAAAAAAAAAAAAAAAATGTATTGTCCGACAAAAATATTAAACCTTCTCTTATTATATCCTATTTTTCAGGAGGTTAATGTTAAGGGTAATATTACATAATACGTGTTTTATGATACCCACAATGAATAAAATAAGGTGTCATAAATATTTATAATATAATTATCTTTCATATTATTTGATATTATTCAATGACTTTCTGTTTTAAAATCAATAAATTATTTTGTAGTGATCATATTATTTGATAGCTTACACAAGTTCTATGATAATATCAATGTACAGTAATACAGCGAATACATAGCTATATTATATGAACAATTTTTACATATAAATGATGTATAATTAATTAAAACAATTTTTGAATTCGATAATATTATAGTAATTTTAAATTGAATTTACCATTAAGAAGTGAGATTTATATAAACACATTCTAGATATTTTCAAATAATAAATCAAGTTTGATTGACATTGAATAGATCATATTCTTATGAGAAGTTTTCGGCTAGAATAGTTCACAATTTGACCTATATAATATTTAATATATATATATATATATATATATACATGTATAAACAGGATATAAGTTAAAAGCCAGAGTAGTTATTTTTTTCACGCTCGGTTCGTTTAGTTTTTCGCTGATGGTTTGTATTGTGTGTTGAAAAATTTGCTTTTTAAGCCTTAGCACGTCGTTAATGAAAGAGTAGGTCCTTTTCATCTAGAACGATGAAAAAGCGGATTTTGGAACGTTTAAAACAATGACGGGCTATTTGTTGTTGGGAGGTCCATTTCTTAATGTCAAATACGCATCGGGGCTTTACGCAGAAATCGACGCCCATAACTTAAAACCTCCAAACTCATAAACACAGACTCTCACTTTATATTAAATAAATATATAAATGTATGCTTTTTTATTCCGTAATTCCAAAATAAATCTGTCTTCTTGGCTTATGAAAATAAATGTATTTTATTATGTGACAAATTTTCCCATCACAAGAACATGGTTTGCAACTCAATCTAAATACCAACTTATGTTCTTGACTTCGTGTGGTTTTATAATAAATTATTATCATGTCATCTATTATTCCATCATCAGAATGAAGATTTTATATATTATATATTTTATACGGACCTATTATTATATTATTATACACACGTAAATTTACAGTGTTCTTGCTATAATTTGTTATATTACATGATTATTTGTAAAGAAAATACTTATATTAATATAAAAATGTACGTAGGGTGATTTACAACTAAAAAATAAGTTTTGATTAAAAAAAAAACTTGTTGATTAAATAATAATATTAATATTAAAAAAAAAAAAAAAAAAATGTTATTATAAAATGTTAATTATTTCACACATATTGGGAAACTATAAAGTGCATTAAATAATGGTATACATTTTATTAAAAAATTCAATATTCAATTTTATTTGTTGATAAAAAGATGATTTCCAATAAAAACTTATCATATATGTATTTATCAAAATGAAAAAAAAAATTTTACTAAATTTTACTTCGACATCAAAGTATTGTAAATAAACTCAGAGATATAATATAGAAAAGCTCTTCTTTTTTTATTACTTTTTTTTTTTTTTAGTAGTACATTTATACATTAAAAATCTCAATTTATTTTAAAATTATCGTTTAAAATAACTTTTTATTTGTTTTGGTAGGAAATTTTATATTTGAACTAAATATAAAGATTTACATTTAACTCAAATACAATGTTTATCAGTAACGTGGAAAAAAAAATAAATTGTCGGTTTTATATTACGTTTTACACTTATATACATATGTCATGGACCGTGAGGAAAAAAACTTTTTTTCCCTGTTAACTAATGACATTATACAGAGAGAAGCCGTTTTAGGATATTACGGCTGCAGTATGAATGGCTGAGGAAATTATGACATGGGAAAGTTGGCCGGTACGCTGCACCTGGACCGTGAAATATGGCAGAAAACAGTATGTACGTACACTACAAACTGCTGCTGTTGAAAAGTCGTTTTCATTATTATTAGGTACCTACTGTGACTTTTATAATATTATGAGACTTATAATGATGAACAAAAAAATAAAGTAAGTTAATAAATAAAAATGAAGTGGGTACCACCAATGCAGAGCAAGTGCACTATGCTGAATACTCAGTATTTTTATATTTTTATTATTTATATATTTCTAAATCAAAAATTACAACCAACAAAAATAAAGACACCAAACTTTTATAAGGTTCCCAGAGAATTCGAGCTTAATATGCTTTTTGCAGCAAATGAAGAGTATATTATACTGCTACAATTTGTAATTTGAAAATACTAGTTTTAGTATTTAAAATTGTGGTATAACAGCCATTTCTAAAATAATTAATATATTTTTGAATACCTTTCTCTTGGTATAAAAAAATATCAAGAGAAATATTTAGTTATAATTACAAGTGTGTAGTGGATTTAGTATTTAATTAAATATTTATATACACCAGTAATTTATTTATTATTTTAATGTTTTCATAAATATATAAAATTTATAAAATTTGTTTAATAGTTTTAATATTTTATATCAATTTTAATCCTAGCTACTGTGTTTTATTTCATCACAAATAACTTTTGACTTTTAGCCAACAACTCAACAGTTATTTGTTATATATTTTATTTGTATGTGAAATAATTAGATTGTTGGATAATTGTTTTGAAAGTACATTACTGATTAAATATTCATTTTGCTTATCAATTATATTTTAATATTTCAAATAAGTTTAATATACACCTGTAATATATATTAAAAGTATAATTAGAACAGTTTTTACTTTTTAGTGATTGATTTACTTATGTATTAAATATTTATCTATGAAAACTTAGATCATTTTTTTTTCAATTATTATTGTTTGTCGCACACTATTATGTATACTGCAATTTTTAAAATGTAAACATTTATTACGTATTAGGTACAAATTGGTTTAATTAATGCGTATAACGCACATGTAAATATTCAACGTAAATGCCAGTAATCATATCTAATTTATAACTATACTGCACCACAACTTAACGAATATTTCTTTAAAAAATTGTAATGTTTTAATGGTATTATTTAAATGACGTAATTTATTTCAAAGTAAATGAGTATTAATTGTATTATACTATTATAAGTTATAACACGTCTTATATTGCATAATGACATTTATTTATAAAGTAAGTACAGTATATCATGTACTATAATTGCATATACACTGCGCCGTGCTATAATAAAATTCATAAAACTGGTATTTTAATTTAATATTGTTGGTACAAGTGTACAACGGTACATAAAAATATTATTAAGCATTTATAGTTTAAACACATTTTAATTTGATAAAATAACTTTCATTTAAAATGCTTAAATTTCTCAATAAAAAATAATTCATCTTAACATTTTTGTCATTATATTTTAATCTTAAACATATTCTGGTTAATTCAATTTTTATAAATATTTTGTTTCTAAATAACTGACCAATAAACCACAGCTAGCCTCGTGGTTACCATTTTTAGGAATTTTTTCATAAAATCTAATACATATAATATGTAAGTATTCAATCAATATTCAAATTGTTAATAGTTTCTTATGTTTGTACCTAATACGATTTTCTGTGAAAAATGTTAAAATATTCCCACTTATGCATCACTTTATAAAATTTGAAATTAGAATATAAAATATCAATAAAAAAAAAAAGATTAAATGTTTAAATTGTTCTAGAATTTTTTTAGATTAAACTATAGTGTAAGTTTTTTAAAGGATTAATAATAAAAATCACCATTGCACATCTGATTAACGTGTATTAATAATTTTTATAGTATCTAACACCAGTTTCGGAAAAAGCTGTTATATTCATCATATCATCGGATGTGGTGCTTTAGCTCTATTATAATAATTGACATATTATGATTTACAAACATCTGATGAATCCATGACGGTTTGACAACAGATTGTTCTGCGGTTTCATAACTTAAACTGGTTTTTAACTGGTTTATTTAAATGATAGAAGATAATATTATTAATAATATTTTAATTTTATGAAAATCTCCACCTATAGGTAAACAAAATCATGATAATGTTGTATAATATGGATACACAATAGTGAACAGTTGATACCAATCAACATCCCATTAGAGTTTAACCATTGTATACGTTATTGTTTGATCAGGCGAATATCAGCAACGTGGTAGTGCCCGATTGAACGAAATTCCCCATAATCGGGACGAATATAAACTATGATCAATGAAGTGTGTGAATTGGACTCTGGAGAGAGATAAGCCGATCGTGAAACATTAATAATACCATTGGTCAAACAGTTGTAATTATCGATCATGAGTCTATGGCTAAATTAATATTTGGACAGAGCCATAATTGCCTATTTTAATCAGTTCTATAACATAAAGCATTTAAAAAGGTATGTAATATATTATTTATTTATTAATATCTAATGCTATAGATTTTGAATTGTGACGTGTAACTTTTATTTTGTTTTTTTTTTTTTTAAATTGCTTTTGGATTTTATTATATTATATTATATTAATACCATCATTGAATTTTTACAAGTTTTTGTTTTTGTTTTTTTTTTTATAAAAATCTTGTATTTTTGTGTTGAATTATTTTTTTGAAAATGTTTATGAATAAAATAATATTGTATACCACACATTTATTTGTAAATAAAAAAAAATCTCAGATTAGTTGTGCACAAATAGATTACGAACTAGTTTTATACTAGTTTAAATTTAAATAAAATATGTATATTAAATTAATTAATAGCCTAAAAGCCATAAAGGTTGATAAGTTAATGAAAATAATAACTTAAGCTATATAATCACTTAAATCAAAGCTCAGTAAGTACTAAAGTTAAAATGTGTCAAAATAGTATTTTAACTCTTTAAGTAAAAAATTATTATTAAGAAAAATATCAAAAAACATAGTAAAAAAAAGTTAGCTCAATATTTAAATTTTCAGCTAGGTCACACGACAGTGATTGTGATATTTTTTAAATGACAAACCATACTGTTGAAAGTACATGGTATACAATGTTATAGAGTTAAAATCATTAACACATAATTCATAACTAACACTAAATGTTGGTCGTATTATATGCATTATAACATGAATAATGATCATATTAATTATTATTTGTTTAATATACACATAGTTATTTATTATAAGCTATATTATAATTTATATTATGTGAAACCCTATAAATTAATATTAAGGTTTTAAAAATATTCAGAAAGTCTATGACTAAATTAAATAAAACTAATTCGAAAATAAATGAGTAATAATATAATGTAGTTGAACTTATTTTGATACAAAAAAAAATATTTATACATTGTGTATGAAGAAGAAAAGTACGAAGTTTTTTGACTCTTATTTTTATACGAAATAGTATTAAAAAAAAAAAAAAAAAAAAACCATGACTGAATACTACAACGTCTATAACAGAATGGGTATATATATATATTATATTATACATGGGATAAAAGAAAAAGTGTAATTTCCCTTTCCATTTACTGTAGAATATTGGAAATGACAATAAATTATGCATTTGTAAGGTTCAGTAAGAAATGTTATTTCGAAAACGTATTAGGTATCTAAAATAAAATACATTATTACGAGTGATGTGTGTTCGTTTTTTTAATGTTCTATAATCTATATGGATAGGCAATATTGTGTTTATATCCTATTTACCTAATATTATATTATCATATTCAAAATGGTCATTTGTCGATTTACTCAACAGTTCATCTAATCATTGTGAAAATACAGACAACTATCAATAATTTTAAATAAACACAATCAATTAATATAATTTCAATTTAATTATTAGAACATGAATATATATTACAATTTTACTAACATTTATTATTAAAACAACCATTTCCAAGGTAACCAAGATGTGTACCCAACAAATTATATGTATATATTTTTTATTACTTCATTTCTTTTTTTTACATGTTAGCTATAACGGCTTTTCATTATATTTTAATTTGAAAAATACGCTTTTTATGTACAATAAATTATGTTACTTATTGCTATTTTTGGACGTTTATAGTTACTACTTGTGTATTCATTGAGACGAATAGGTACTATATATACATATAAACTATAATATTTATATATTGGCCTTTATATGCCTTTATGAATTGCAACTAGAAATCGTTGTAAATTCAAAGTAATTTCAACAAACTTTAGAGCAGAACTTTTCAAAGATATATTCAACGACTATAACGCAATCTTGATATTATTTTGAACATAATATTATTACTTAATTCTAAGATAGTATAATATTACATTCCATTTAAATAGTTTTAAAAATATGGTATTTCTTTAAAAGATATGAAATTTATAGTTATGGTAGCATTGTTCTAAACGTCGGGTTTTTAGTAATATGGAAACTTTTGTTATTTTATTTAGAATGGAATATTTTTGAAAATGTGTTGAGGAAATTTATTAATTTATCTATGTAGACTGAACCTTTGTAGTAATTGATTAATTTGTACAAAATACATTATTTTTGTGAGATGAATTAATAAAGAAAAAAAAACAATAATAAATTATTATTTAAATGTTTTTCATGTTATCTGTATTTAAAATATTGAAAGAAAATATTTTACGTATGCTTTTAAAATAATATTCAATATACCTAATCATTATACTATAGTATGTAACACTATATAGTTGTTTTTATTTTGTGTTAACGGAGGTAGTAGTGATCAAATTGCACACTAAAAAAACTTTACAATCTATAATCGTTTTACGAAACAATAATTACTTGATAGATTTGAATATTTTTTCATTTGTTAAGAAAGCTATTGTAAAGTGTCTAAAAATGGAAAAGAATTGATAGTATTAATTTTTATATACAAAGTCAAACTATGTGAGTGTTAACCGCCACTGCAGATTTCAAATCTTCAGTGGGAATAAAATTATAGAAACTCTTCTGCAGATCCGAGACATCTGTCAAAAAACGGAGATATTGCTTAATTCATTTCATTACAATGTTCGTAATATTATAGCCAATCTTTTTCACCAAAAAAAATTATTCGATGTGTTTGAGAAAGTCTATTTCTGATTAGTTGAAGACAATAAAATACAAAATCACCGTGCAGACATCATCGCAATAGAAAATAATAAAGACCATAGTCTCATTCTAGACCATTTTGATCACGTGGTATCACTACTGACGATGTCGTCAAAAACTATATTTTAAATTACTGATTATACATGAAAAATTACTATTTATATTTACCATAAGAAGATTCTTTTTCCTTTTTTTCTTCTCAATTTTGTTATTTACGAGTTTTATTTAAATAATTTTTTTGTTTGTTGAATTTTAAGATTATTTTAATGTGATCTAACAAATTATTGAATTTTAAGCCATATATTTTAGGAATTAATAGCATTAATTGTATTGTAAATTTAAAACTGTCTTATGTATTTGAATATTGATTACTGATTAGTATGCTGTATTTTTAGGAAATTCGCATTTTAGGTAGCTTTTAAAAAACTCGAATATTTATTTATTTTTTTTTTATCATTTAATTTTAAAACTTTAATCAAATTGAATGTTTATTTTGCAACTGAAAATAATAAAAATGTTATATTAGTTGTTAATTTTTATTATATACATATAGCTAAAATAATTTCATAATTAGTTTAAAATATATTGTTAAGGTCTGTGTAAAATTGTTATATTTATTTGGATTGAAGTGTAGAAGTTCATATGAAGTTGTCATTACCCTGACCATCGATAATATTGTTCTAATAAATATTGAATTCGACGATAAATGGTTGTAATTTAATTTACTAGATACTCTGGAAAAAAATAAGTTGTTTTATTTGTGAATTTATTACTATTTGAATACATCGTCATATATTCCAAATAAAATAAAATAAATCGATGTAATTTAATTTATTCGTACATATTAACCTTATCAAACTATCAATAGGAATAGGATACAATATTATGAAATGGAAGAAAATATTTTAAACATATTCACTTTTACGAGTTATAGAAAATTCGTTGATATTAATTTAATAAATTCGTAAATTTTAATACTATAATATAATTAGGCACTCGGTTTTCATAAACTTTCAGATCTAAATCATCTTTTTCTTCACATATTCATGAATTACAAATAGATTCAGAATATTATATTTAATTGAATCGAATATTTATTAGCAAATGTTGATTTTTTCATTAGCATAAGCAATGTACTATTATATATTATACGAATATTTATATTACATCCGCTTTTACTGAAATGATTAAGATTTAATAAAAAAATGTATATTCTGTTGTTTATGCTAATTACTTCCTATCCAGACTAATAAAACAAAACAAATTCAATTAAAGTATAAGTGATTTATTGACACCACTATAGCTATAGCATACAAAACCGAAGAACCACCTTAAAAGTATTCATCTACGTCGTATATGTTATATACTAAGCTAGTTGTATTAATTGTTGTTGTATTTGTTATTGTATAATTGTTTTTTTTTCTTATCTACTAACACTTAATAAATAAGAACTTCAAAATTCATTATATTTTAAATTACTAGGTACATAAATGTTTTCTTGAATTTATTTTAAAGTCTATAATGATTTTTACCAACATCCTTAAGTTTATACATTTAGGAACACCTAATGGCTAATAAACCATTAACCAAAGTTAAAGAAAATATTTCTTCATATTAAAAAAATGTTATTTAAGTTTTATAACTAACATTTAAATTACATCGATTTTATGTAGAGCGTGGCCCATTAACATTGTGCTAGATCTTTCTCCGACTATTGAAGAATTGATTATCACTTTTCAGACAAAATTAGATAGAGAGAGAGGATTAATATTCTAATAATAAACATATCATATGCATATATTTTGTGTAGAATAAATCCAATAATCCTCATACAAAACGCTGTCATCATTTGATTATATTATTATGTATAGTTGTAGCCTCGAAGCGATTTGATAATTATTATTGTCACATGCTAGTGTAAACATAATATCACCAAATATTGTTCAAACTATTTATAATTTGAAACCTCTAGTGCTCCATTTTGTTTTTAGTATTGTCACAATCATTAAGTTATATTATCACTCTAAATTAACCACAAAGTATAAAATATAATCTTTTATGAGTTGGATATAATTAATTCTTAACAAATGAATATCCAATTTATAAGTTATATAAAACCAAATTTTTTTTTTTTTTTTGAATGTTTTAATTTTTTATTTTATATTCAAAAATATAATATTTTTCTAGTGTTTTAATTTACTTATAACTATTGAATTTTTAATGAATAAATTATTTGTAAGCATTTAAAGTTTAAATTCTTGAAGAAGTGGAAAACCATTTTGCGTGATACACTGTGCTACTATTCCACTCATCTGTACTTCAAAGTTGTCATACTTCCTCATAATGAAATACTCGCTTAAAATTAAATTAATATTTATATCAATCAGATCAAAAATTACCAATTTATTAAAATAATTACACGCGATCCTTATTAAATTACAGTTAAAAATGCTATTATTCATTAATTTTTTAACTTTTAATAAAGTTCAACCATTAATAAACTTTAAATATCATGAATGATAGTAAAAATAAGTGATTTCAGTTTAAAATTACAAAATATACAAAAAAAATCTAAGAATAAATAAAAATAATCCTTATAATTATTAGTAAATATAACGAATTTCGTTTGACGTTGAACTACTCTATGTTGAGGTGTTGAGTATTTATAGTTATCAAAATTAATTTACATGATAATAATATACATATTATATAGATATATAATGATTGGTTATACAATAAATTGTTATTTATAATAAACGTTAAATATACTAAATGCATTCATCCAAAAATGAAATGTTCGAAATCATATACATAGTAATATGCTTACACAATAGTTGTTGCTACCACAGTTGTCTCATTACTTGTAATGCTTCTATCAGTCAACATACTCTGATGGATGATACCTATATTATAATTCACAAGCTGCTGTCATATATCGATTTTTGTTTTTACATTTCAGTAACTGTGTCTAGGCAGGTGCCCATATCAGATGATATCAATCAGTAATTATTGTAGATGTCTGTCAAATAATGAAATGTCAAAATGAATGGTTATAAGTAATCTTTTTTTATTTGTCTATAGCACCGAATGACATCTACTATTGTGCAAAATTGCACCAAAATCATCGTGTTAAAATTTAGAAAGCAATACCAAGTACATTTAGTTCTAAGGATACAAATAAAAAAAATTAAAACAATTAAAAAATTCCGAAACGTTAGTTCTTATAATTTATAGTGTCTAAACCAGACACATTTTGCATTGTAAAAATACTTTGTATTTTAATACTTTGTATTTCAGTTTCGCTACGTCGCTGTTGTTTCTTATTCAATTAAATGCACTTTTCTAGTAGACAGCTTTAATTTTAACGCCTGTTATGTTATTTTTCCTTTTACATCAATTTTTGTTAATACTTATATGATCCAATTTTATATACTTATACGTAATACAGTATTATTTCGATTGGGCACCTGGTGTTTAAGTGTTATCGAGAAGATGGTTTTCATAGCAATTTCTGTAATCTGATCTGAACCTAACCTAACCTACTGGCAATAACTATATTAATAAAATTTAATTTAATCATAATATAATAATTATCTAAAATTGTGATCTTATTTCTACAACATTCGCAAGTTTATGACTAGAATTTTCTGTCAGTAATCAATACCATTAAACTAACGGGGAACAGTAATTTTTAGACTTTTCTATAAGTTTGTTTCATTAAATCGGTATAATGATAATGTTAAAATGTAAGTATCTATATGAACATTATATTTTTTTTATTATAACAATTTTATAAAATGTTATTAGAGTAAAAGAATAATTTTATTGAATTAAAAACTTTTTTGAAATTAATTATATATTGATTTAAATTTTGTTTAAATATACATGGCTCATTAAATCCACAAGTTATTTGACTAAACGATTTTGTGTTTAACATAAGTCATTATCATTAAACGCCTCTGATATCAATTTTGTAATCGTCAAAGTTACTAATTAATCCCTCCTAATTACTCACCGAACGTAAAATACGTATTTTCATAGTGTAATTTGTCAAATGCACATGCCTTTGAAATTTTATAAGATATACTCATAGCATACACACTCATTTTGTAGAATTAAGTGAAACTCTAAATGTTTACTATTTATCATTTATTTTTATTTATAAATGCGCTATTATAGAATTTAGTTTTTGTATATTGAATTTTTTGGTAAACTATACTTCAGTTTTTGAAATACCTTGAAATTTGTTGAAATATTTATGTATATTATTGTTAATTAGATTATTAGGTATGTACTGTTTTTTTAAAATGATCTTTTATTTGATACAAGATTTGAAATGTAAAAATTAGACATTTCTGCGTCTTTTGAAAGTTTTTAAAAATATATTTAGACATACAAAATAAATAAGTCGTTATTTAAAATTGTATTACTTTGTGTTTTATTTATATGATTCAAAGTTTTAATACTTTCTAATTAATTTAGTCTAGATATTAGTTCATCAGTTGTCCTGTTTCCTTTAATTATTTATTATAAACGTTGCTGTATTAATTTTGGTTAAAAGATCAGAATCAGTATCTTTATGATCATTAATTAAAATAATTGTTATTAACAAACATATTAAATACCATATGCATATAAATTAAAGCTTAGGAAATTGTTTTGTACATTAATTATTTTTAATTAAAATATCTATCTAATCTCTAATTGTTTAAAAATTATAATACAATTGATTATAGAAATATTAAATTAGTGGATTTAAATTTAAGGTTAAATTAAACTTATGATTGTTGAAACTATGTATACAAACGACTTTCTGCTGATAACTGCTTTTTCAAAGTCTTTGAAGTTCATGCCACTAGGTTTGCGCTTCTTTGTCGTATACTCATTTTATAAATATAGACATTAAAAAAACAATATTGTTCAAACTAAAAAATCTTTAAATAAATACAAATAACATTTTTATTAAATGTGTAAAAACGTGTGTCATCCTCTTCCACATATTTATTGGTGTTAACGTTCATCTTATATTAGCTGTGTGTTGAATGAACAATAATAATTATTTTTCTGGTTATATAACTATTATAAAATCATATTATTTTCCATGTACTTTATATTTAAATACAACGCACAAAATTAAATAATTGCAAATCCATGTATATATTATTTTGTTTATTATTGTCTGTGTACACATATTACAACAATTTAAAACAAAAGGGATTAGGGTAGGCAAATATTTAAAGAGTTTTATAAAACAAAAATTTTGTTTTATAATATAACACAATATTTTTAATTGCATTAATGGTTTATTGTTTCAATAAAAAATACTAATTAAATAATTGTTAAAATGTTTATTAACATTTAATTATTAGTTCTTTGTTTTCAAATTTAATTTTAATTGACAATTTCGAAACTTGGAACATTGGTGAAGCCATTGTTTTTATAGTGATATGTTTATTTTGTATTTTGATAAACACTTTTAAGGACGATAAGAAACCACAAAAAAGATTTTAAAAGCACGTTTCAGCATTGCAAATTAAACAAAAATGGACTTTACATAAATAAATTTTGTTTTCATTAAATAAAAAGACAAACATTTTGACAACAATCTGACTTTTTTGAATAAACTAACGCGCTTTAATATTATGGTTTAATTGTTTTCCAATATATGACGTTCAGGTTTTAAAAAACAATAAAAATTATTACCGTTTTACCAAAGTGAGTCCAATAAACGACTTGAGTGATTAACATAACATTTAAAATTTATTTTTTAATTTAGTTAAAAAATGTTATTTCTTACTTATCAATTTTTAAACGGCTGTCTCAGAGTTTCTATTTAAATTAAAAATAAATATAGGAAATAAAAGTGATAATATTTATTTAATAAATAATATAATTTTATGAATACTAATTTATCGAGAAGTTGCAATAAAAAAAAAATGGGGTGACTAATAAAATATTAAAAGGACTTCCTTTTCTCAAAAAAAAAAAAAATAAATAAACAAAACATTTATAATAAAATAACATATTTTTATAAAAATTTATTGTTTCATCAATTAATGAGTT
This sequence comes from Aphis gossypii, assembly GCF_020184175.1. Taxonomy (NCBI): domain Eukaryota; kingdom Metazoa; phylum Arthropoda; class Insecta; order Hemiptera; family Aphididae; genus Aphis; species Aphis gossypii. Next base: position 84,421,212 of record NC_065531.1, read on the forward strand.
TAATTTCTCATAGAGAAAATATATTAGCCTGAAACAAAATATTTTATTGTGTATGACAAAACTTTAACATGAACAATAGTATTCTTTTGATCTTAGATAATATAAAAATACAAAACAACACGGATAGAATACTCACTGCTGTCCGGAAACAATTTGAAAAGTTTCAAATTTTTAGAAAGTATGGTAAAAATGTATTTATTAAGGAATTCTTAAATTTTTTTACAAGATTCAGATACTGGGTGTTAGTCACTCATCTCGCTTTGTTCAACTCAGCATAAGGAAATATATTATTATGGTACATTTGAAAGCATTGATAAATCATTGCACAAATAAAACTTGTTTAACTATTAATTGTGTTTATAGAAAGTTCAAAAATTGTACCAAACTCTTAGACTGTTTAACTTTTGTTACTGTTCAAAAAATACAATTATATGATATAAATTAAGATAAATAACTAGATAGGTAGTTATGTTAGTTATATGTCCAGTAACTGCTGACAAGAAACTAAAATATTCTTTGATAAAAATTAAAATAATAAAAGAATAATACATTTACAAACACCACCATTTGATGTTATGTTTATTCAATATTATTAAATAACTTACTATAGATTTTGAAAAAGAATTCTTGTAACTTTGACCTACATACACAGTTTTAATTTTTAAGTTTGTAGTAATATTAAAAAAATTGAATCAATTCTTTAGTTTTCATATTTTGAGATTTATTTTTAAAACACCTTACGATTTAAATATGTTTTAAATAAACAATCGGTGGATACAAATTGAACCAAAAATAACACATAATTTACTATGTGGCTTGACCGAATTTCTCCTTATAAAAAAAAAAAAAAAAAAAAAAAAAAAAAAAAAAAAAAAAAATGATCAACTATAATTAATATTATAATATATGGAATAGCCTATTTAGATTTCATTGATTCCAATATAATACATGCTTTCTCAGTGTAGTTATACATATGAGTATTTTAATAATCTAAAAATATCAATAGTTAATATACTTTTTTTCTTTAGTTTTGAAATAACTTATATGATATCAACTAGTAAAATATGATTTATTTATGAATATTATAAATTGAACAAACTAAAATGTAAATTTAAATCATTATTTGTAAAAAGTATTAAATTGTATATGATATATGTTATGTTATCAACAATCGAGCATATTTTATATTATATAAACCGATAATTAATTTTCTTGTCCTCCTTAAATTTGTTAAAGTCAAAGTCTTCGTTAAAGTAGGGCTAAGTAGTTTTTAAAAACTATCATACAAATAGAACCATAATTGTAATCAGTAATCACAATCAAACTACAGTAATAATATAAAATATTGCTTCTTTAAATTAGAACATGGTTTTTTTTATATATATATAAATAATTATATATACATATTATATTGATTTTAAAAGATGTATTTAGTAAAATGATTTAAAAATAAAGCTAAATAGTTTGTTTATATTTGTTTTTCTTTATACTTTAATTATAGGTAAATATATTGTAATACGAAAAAGGAATAAACATGGCTTTTACGATCATTTATCGTTTATCATACTATATTTTTATATGGAAATATTATTATTCTTTGAACTCACCAAGTTTTAGACAAGTAATTGATTTCATTTATTATTACTAGAGCAAATATAATATTAATTAAGAACATTTTTATTTAAACTTTATCAAACAGTTCCTACGATATAATTCAAACGATCCAATTATTTATAATAAAAATCACATTTAATTCGATTAGCAGCAAGAGATAGACCTTGCCAACCATCATTAATAACGTCATTTTTACATTATATATATTTGATGGGAAAGATGATGTTATTTTTACAAATATATATTTAAATTGTTTGATACTATGTTGTGATAAGGCTCCTAGTCTCATATTTCGTGATTTTGTATTCTTAGGCGTAGGCTATACTCTCTCTTCTGGTGACTAAAGTTATATATTTATAACAGACAACATTGTATTATTATTTTCGAGTTTATCTCAATCGTTTACAAGTTTTAAAATCGTAAACTAGATACCCAGAACCTTTGTTTTCTATTTTAAGGTTACCTCATACTCTTCATAATAAAACGATTTCTTCTTTTTCCAATTGTATTCTATTAACTACAATTTTAATTATCTTATGCACAAGAAGCTTCACTACTTAAGTTATACTAATTTAAATTTTTTAATATTAATTCATAGGTCTGTGACCTAACTTAGTTGGAATTAAAAGTCTAACTTTAGTCAAACTTTAATATTATTCGGAATAATATTTAAGTATAAAATAATTTATTCCTTAACTTAATTTTACACTGTTATACTTGTCTTATATACATATAAATATTGTCTGTAATTTTTATAATGGAAATTATATTTATTAATGTAAGACTGCTTGTTGAGGCGTAAAGAAATATATATATATATATACAAATAAATACATTTTTTTATGTGCATTTCATTGATCAATGAGCATCAGTACATACACGGTTAAATTACGAAAATTAATGCTCTATATCTTTCATTTATTTCTTCATATTTTTGTAACATTGCTATAAATCAAATACACTTAGCAAATAATAAACCTCAAAGAAGTTCGATAGTTATATTTTTTAACTTTATCAAATAAAAGGATAGTTTTTGGTTTCTTGATAAAATCTTTATTGACTTTATTTTACTTCAAACGCATATTTTGCAATCAAACATTTATATTTACTTTAGATTTATTTATGAGATAATAATATGGTATTTAGTTAATACGTAAAACATTTATACATTTATAAATTCACATATGATAATATTATTATTAATACTCATCAAAGTGAATAAACTATCAATTTTATCACTGAAATTCCAAATATAACACTTAAAATAATATAAACATAATATTGTAAGTGTATTAGACAAATTAAAATTTAAAACAATCTTTTTTTTAGTTAATATAATAAACGATTAATACATTTTTCATCTCAATTTTTTAATAACAACTAGGTCTCATAATCAAAATTATTTTTTGTATGTTTACATTAGATAAGATCATGTTTTTAATAGTATTTTAGGTTTAATAAGATAATATATTCGTTAAGTAAATATAAAGTATAAAATAAATATAATATTATTCAATAAATCGTTTCCTTAAAAAATGTATTGTCTAAATAAATACAAAAACTCAATTATATAAAACACTTTACCAGAAAATATTGTATTTGACCTAACATAAGTGAATACAATTTTATATTTCAGATAGCTCAATTTACTTTAAATATTATACAAAAAAAGTAGTTTGAAAAGTATAAATGCCATCTCTCATGTTTTAAATATTATAAATATTACAATTTCAAAATTTAAAATTTGTTTATGCATAGTAAAATATTTTCACTACAATGTTCAATCTGTTTAATGACAATAAATTGTTGTTTGATTAAAAAATACATTTATTTATTGTATATACTTTTCAACTAATAAATTGTATTGATAAAGTAGTTTAAACAAAATTATATTTTATTACTCATAATTATTATTATTGTTTTAAAAATGTTTAAAAGAAAATATTCGGTGTTTAATGTAATTTACTTTCTTCTTTTACTTAAGATTTTTTTTAATTTTGGAAAATATACTGCACAACTTTATAGTATTTTAAACAAGTAAAGGCAAGCTACAAAAATTATTCACGCAACTTTAATTGAGAAAATATGTAGAAAAATAGAAATAATCCGTTAAAAATAATACTGTTATTTTTATGTTAATATTTTGCAACTGGCTATTAATATTTGTTATTTTATTTAATCAGATAAATTAAAAAAATACTAATTTAAAATATATGATGTATTATGTTGTTGAAGGGCAAACATTTCTCGTATGTGATGGAATGGTGATTGTGTGATAATTTAATAACGAATTTATATGTTTTCTTTTTACTAAAAAACTTAATTTATTTTAATTACATTCGTTTTATTGAAAAAAAAATGTATGTACCTATTTTTTTTTTTTTTTTAAATAATTCTGTAGTTTATATTCCTTATAAAATATGGTTGTATAGTGTTTGAATGAACGTTTTTGAGAATTTTTATAAATCTATAATATTGGTGTACGTTTGTAATATGAAGCAAAATAAATTGAAATATATTAATGTGTCTTGTTTTTTCATTTATATTTATTGATAAAATACTCGTGTAATTTATCGTTGTAGCTCACCCATTTTAAACGATAACAGATTGCTTTTGATCCATCGGCGCCAGTACAAATTAAATAAATAAAAAAAAAAACAAATAGAAAAACTGGAATTGAAAGTGATATAAATTTTCAATTGTGCTTCGTAGAACATATTATTTCTTCATTCTTGTAACCTATTTGTTTTACTGAAATTTACTTTATCCGAACGACCAATGACGGTTTTGATTTTCAAAGATATTCGATTCTATTCTCAATATGCGTACATATATATACTTAATATCTAGATGGATGTATGTGTATACACGCGTAGTCGTATAAAATATGCTTACGTATCAATTCGTATTCGACGTTCAAATTACATTTCATTTTCCAATTTTGGTTATCATTGATTGTCATCATTTCTCTCCGTCAGTAAGAACCCCGATTGTTATTCAAATCAGACATGGCTTTTGATTCATATGTCTGAGAGTGGAAAATCAGACGGAAGAGGATACAACGAAAAATGGACGAATGAAAATATAATTCCAAAGTGAAACCAAAATTCACCGTTGATAAATGTAATGGTTTCCGATATATCTAGATACAAATCGAAACACGTAAAAGGTTTGGCGAACTTCTCGGGAAATAGCGAATAACTCCGGTTATAAATCTACAAGCCACGCCCATATAACGTCGACGAAGGTTTTGGTTTTTTTTTTTACTTTTACTTTTAAGACGAATTTAAGGGTCTGTAATCCGATTTTTTGGATATTTTTTACGAGTTTGGAACAAACAGACTAACACTGAACGACATAGGAAAAGTTATATCCACGAGATTGTGGCAAAATAAAATAAAAATAAAAATAACACCTCGCGCAGTATAATTTTGGAATATCACTTGTCGTGTTAGTACTTGAGCACGTGTATGTGTGTGTATATTACACACCACACGTATATAATATGTGTGCATCTATGAGAGTATATATGTGCAATGTGCGTGTTTTGTATTAATGGGAATATTATCGATTTCGGAAGTCGGCCGCCGCTCTTTTGGACCGCATCCAGCATATTAATTCGCCTCGCGGTGAAGGAGACGGTGAAGGTGGTAGGACGAAGACTGACTAGGGGAAATATCCACTGCATCTCTCCTTCGACCATCCCCATCCATGATCCAATAACTCTGGAATTACTACGACCGTCGTATAAATTATCATCGTTCCAGATAGTGGTGTATTCCACTGACGTTTAACTTTTATTACACATTCGACGATGACGGTGCACTGGTTAAAGTCGTTGTTCGATTTTTTTTTCTCCGTTTGTTATTTTAACTCACTTCCGTCTGCTGATAAGCAGATGTCATAGCAATATGTAATCCACCGAGCGCAGCAGTGTGCCACCCGGAATGGACACGCACATAATCCCGCGAAACTAAAATAATATTGTAATATTTATGCTAGTCTAAGCCCACAATTCCGCATAACCAAATAATAAAACAATTATAATGATCGTATATTCTTATACCCAGACAGTTAGACACTCTAATACTGTATTTGACATGATCATACTTTATTTTTAAAACATAATATTATATTGGTATATATTTTATGACTGTCAAGCACTTTAATCTGCAGTAGTTGTACGCTACAGTCGTTATGTTTCTATTTTATAATTAATGATTAACTTTTATATCACTTCATCCTATTATAATTTTCTTTTTCTTTTATAGTATAATTAATGCAGAATATTAAAATATAAGAAATAATTAATAAATACTTACATTTTCGTTTTAAACTTTATTCGTGTTTGTTTCTGTTGGGTTATAGTAATGTCACTTTAATTTTTGGGCTAAATTAAAATTATAATATTACAATGTTTTATATATTTTTAATTTTCATATAGTATAATAAATTATATTAAATCGTAATGCTCTTAAGAAATGATTTCTATCACCTAATTTATTTAATTATGAAAACCATAACTATACGCGTTTATGACACCCGAATCAGTTAACATTATAGTAAACAATCTCAACGTTACAATAACAATGTTAAATGTGTATAGGGATAAATATAAACAACAATTAGAACCTTAATTATTTTAATATTAATTATACATTTCTAATTAGTTTATACTAACTGGATATTTTTTTCGCACGGTAAGGTATTTTTTTTACGCTGTTGTATAGAATAACATGATTGTCAAATTTTGATAAATTAATCTAAAGCATATGAATATAGAATTGATAAATACATTATTAAGACTAATAACTTTCCCTAAAAATATTAGAATATTTCAGAAACATTTTTTTTTTTTAAAACTATTTTACAAATATAATTGAAATAGTATGCAGCTGTTTACAAAGGACGATTTTATGGACTTAATAAGAACAAAATCTTAGGCGGAAAGATACAATGTACTGTTTAAACGAACCCGAAAAAAATAACTACTGTTGCGTTTTATACTCTTTCTAGCCCATCCCATTGATTCGATCTACAATTCTAAGTTACAATTGACAAAATTAGGATATAACTTGTTATGTATGGATTGGGGTTGAAATTTGCAAGACATTAAACACAAATTGAACCTCACAATACCACATTGTCAAGTTAAACAGAGTATTTTGAGATCACTGGCTTCGTTACAATATTATGAAAATGCAGACTTGGACAACTGTATAATTGGCACAGTTTTAACGTAACCCATTATAATTGTGATCGTTTCTCAAAGACATCAAAGGCCCATGTCTCCAATGTCTCAAATTAGAGAGAAACTTGTCGTTGCATATTATATTCGTACTAGCATACTTCAGTATATGATCTTTTGCTACACTCAAATTCTCAGAAATTCTACGATGTTTGAAACCAGCCATTTGTGTAAATTTAAATATCGTTAGAGGATAAATAGAGAAATGAATGGTCACTCTTAGAAGTTAACGATAAACATCTCTTTATAGTCTACTGGTATTCAATTTTAGACAGTGGATAAATAAGATATAGACGTATTAAATAAATAATACAAAATTACAATACAATTAACGACAACAAAATGTGTTGTTTTACAATTAAAATTATTTTCAGTTACCTACACGCCACTTACACATACAATCAACTTTATTTATGTAACTTATTCAAGATTAAAATTTTCAATTTTTCATAATTTTCTCTTAAAATCGTTTTAAAGTGTACCTAATTAATATTCAAAAATAACGATAATGTAAGTTTTTAAGTTAACTTATTTTAGATCAACTGTACTTAGCTTAGCTAAAAATATATTTTTTTTCAAAACAATAATTCGTTGAGGCTTTTAGAAGTATAATGAAATTTGGAACAGGTGCTATAAATTAATCAAAAAATTAGTTTTTTTTTTGAATTTTTTTTCATTAAAAACAGTTGTGTGAATAACAAATTTTTGTCATTAAAATATAACATAACTATTTATAAGAAAGTAAAAATCAAAAACTGACAAGAAAAATTAAATATTTTTAAATAATAAAACTTTAAATGAACATTTTATTATTTAAATCTCATCTACATAAATGTGTAATAAATATTAATTAAAATTTTTAATATTCTTATAAGAAAATATTGCCTTGTAGACTATTAATTAAAAATATTTTCGCTATAATTATAACTTAAAAATAGAAAAGTATTTAATAATTAAAATGCATTTCATTTAGTAGTGTTATGAATAAATCATAAAATATGTGTTATTATAGAAGACACTTGACATAAAACATAAAATTAAACCAACAAATTCAAATAAATAAATAAAATTCTAAAAATATATATTGTATCTAAATAGATTTAATTATTTTTTCTTACTTCGCTATCTTTTCAAGTTAAAATAAAAAAAGAATTTAAGTGTAAGTGTTATTTTTTATTTATTTTATCATACAATTTATAGCTTCTCTATACAAGGTAGATATTCAGTATGTTTACATCTATAATATCACAGTGTTTATGGAAATCTTCTCAGATAGCATATGCTAATTATTTTAGAAAACTATTGTAAAAACAATAGAATCTCGATTTTAATTTAAGAAAAATGTAAACATCTAATCGATTTCAGTTTATATCATTCGATACTCAGAAGTACGTTATAATAATGCAACAACAATGGTAATTTATCTTTGTAGACATTGTTTCGACGGTATCGTAACACAAAATGAATTATGTATTATTTATTGTTCATTTTAAAGATTAAATATATATATAAAATAAAAACGAAAAAACAGTATAAAAGATAAATTAAACGCGATATTATAGCAAATAGGTATAAAAGTATATATTTTTAAATAAACATCGTGAGTAGTAAAAACTATTTATCAAATACTTAGTTTTAATTACATAAATTGAACGTATGTAATAGTAAAAATGTTTCTACTGTCTAGGTATGTTACTTTTATAATGATATAATATGTCACTATCAAAGTTTATATAACACATGGTCTATATTTTTCTAATAATAAATAAATTAAACTTATACTTATTTTTAAAATTCATTAATTAATAGTAGTGCTATAAGTTGAAATGGTAATTACCGAATAAATATTATGGCATTCATTTTTTTATTTTTTTTTATATATACATATATGCAAATAAAAACAAATTACATATTAATAATTTTATGAAAAATGATTTTACGCAATATTTCATTTGGATTTAATATTTAAATAATATATTTTAATTTTAAATAATAATCAATGGAATGTTAAATTTAGTACTTTTAAATGATTTATTATAATTAAGTTTAATAAGTATGAATTTTACTCAGCTCTAAGGTTATAATATTCAAGTTGCAATTTTAAAACTATATAAATATTAGGCGGGACAGATCAAATACGATTTAGAATAGTATATAGTAGTAGTAGTCAAGAATTCTATGAACTAGAACCATACTACTTTGTCCTTAAATTCCTTTGGAGTTCTAGAAAAATGTTATAGCTTTAGACGGATTTCCAGAAAAAAATTTAAATTATAAGATGTGTTTAAAACATATTATAAGGAATTCTTTTGAAGTTATATTTTAGATATTTTATTATTATGATTATCGATTATATAATGTATAATATATTTTTAGATATATTTGACGTAAAGGTAATATTTAAACAAAAATAATTATAATTCAAATAGAGTAATGTTTATTTAAATATGTATAATATTTCACTGTTTTTATGTCCGATAAAATAAAAATTCACAAATATATCGTTTAAGCGTTTTTCTTTTTTATTAATCAAATAGGTATTAATTCATTTCGTTTATGTATATATACCTATGATTTAAAGCAAAACTCTTGGCTTACGTAAACAATTATTATTAAGTAAGCTTTTTAGTAAGTTACAATAATATTTTTATTTTTATCTATACATTAATTTATACCTGTTAGCTGGCGCATTGAGTAGGCAATTTCGGTACGTCATCGTATATTATTTAGTTTTCGGAGGGTAACTTAGGTAAATAGTGATGTCACATGTAAGTAAACTGATTTAATATCGAAATATCTCGTTATGATTTATAATATAGTATCATATATAATACTCACTACTCTAGAAATGATTTTTTCATAATGTATTTATTGAGTGGAATAATAACTATTTCAGATCACTAAATAAAAATAAAAACAAATGCTATGTGTACCTAACGGTACGTGATTAAATTGCTTTTAAACTAATAAACATATATTATGTATTTTAAACTATTATTAATATTGAGTTATATTTTAGTGAAGGTATTATTTGCTATAACCCTCTTCTGATTTAAGGACTAAGTCTATGAATTGTCCTTTTAAAGGGAATTAATCAATTCGATTAAGGGTCAGGTATTTTCATATTATTTATATACCATGGTATTCATGAGAATTAGATTTAAATTGAGTATATGTTTAATACCTTCAATACAATTGACATATACATGAATTAATATTTAAAATCTATATCCTCCAGCAGATTCGATACCGACTATTTCTGTCTTTGTCTAACGTACGCGGCACAAACTAATTTAAATGTGTTTTTTGACAAACATACTGATCAAACTAATGAAGTGATAACAAATTTAAAAACAAATTTAAATTTTTCTTTAAGTGTGATTGATATCAGATTTTTTGTATTTTTATTTTGATTATGATTTCTTTAAAAATTGAAATATGATGATTATTACAAACTTTTTTATTATAACTTTTTTTCATATTTAAGTTGATAAAATAAGAGATATGGAATTTTCAATGCCAAGTAGACTTAATGACAAATAAAAATCTGTTTTTAGATTTATTATCACTTTACTAGATCAATCGGTAAATTTGGAAAAAACAAGTCTATATTTTGTGTGTATGTTATAAACACAAATAAAAATAGTCGTTATCGAATCTGCTTAAGAATAATTAATATATTGATTGGAATTAATTATATTAAGAAAGTTGTGATTCAACTAGCAATTATTTTATAAGTTAAATATTATTTAATATAAAATAACGCATATATTTATTTCAATGGCATATGTGTCAGCGGGGATCACTTAAAAAAAACTAGCTATTATCGTTAGTTAATTTAAATTAAATGTATATATTTATATAGTGAAATATAAATAACTAAAAAATGTAATAGTTAATATTTTTTAATGCATTTTGTTGTAATCAATATTATTTTTATACATAGTATTACATAATATTATGTATAGTATGTATGTTATAATATTTAGTCAAATTTAATTAGTTTAATTGATAAGATAACGGTTATTTAATAGTTAGTTAATTACAATTGTTATTTTTTTGTTACACTTCGTACATCCAGTAGTATTTTAATAAGGTGACATGTATTATGGCTAATCTCTTTTTACTTGTTTAATATATAAAAATATATATTATTTTTTGTTTTTAACAATTAAATTTAGTCTATGCCAAATACATCATGAAACCTGTAATTATACTTTTTTAAGTTGTATAACTAGTATTTCCAAACATGGATTTGTAATTAATTAAAATAAATAAATAATTTCTTATTATCAGTTGGGTTTTTTTTTTAGTTGATCTATCCATGACCAGAATTGATAGTTAATTCGGTCGTTTAATTGATATAATAATTATTATCTATGCATCTGTAGTTTCTGCTATACCTGGTTTGAAGATTAAAAGTTGGCAGTCTGTTTTTCTTTAAACGTTTGTCGGCACAAAGATAGATGCCGTCTGTGGCCAAATTTGTTCCGACAAAGAATTGGAATCAACTTCTATGTCCAATCTGTTAATTTGTTACATATTATATGGATTAACATATATTGAGTCCATAACATAACATTTAACATAATTAGATATATTTTACTGACACGGTTGACGAGAATATGATGGTGATTATTGTAATTTTTTTTTTTTTTTCAAAAATAATCAGATCACAATAAGATGATATTTTATAATGCATTTGTTTGATGATTTATTGCTTATCAAATATCCATATAACATAATATTTATATGTGATTAAGTAATTTTGTTAAATAAAATATAAATGTGTTGGCGCTGATCGATTAAATTATGAAAATGTCGTGAAATTTCAAATTTCTCTATATATTCAATTTAAGTGAACAAATACACGACGATTTAAAATAACTGTAGTTTTTAATATTGTACACCACACACCACATATCGTTGTCTATACGTCACTTTTTGTACTCTTTTTTCCTTAGAAAACACTATCTGAAATGTTTTAAATTGTTTGGATAGTAATGTGGTAATATGTACAGTCATATATCATAGTGGAGGGAGAAACGAGACGAGCTCAAGAATGTCGACGTGATGTCATAGATTGAGATTGTGACGGTTTCCTTTGACCACACACACGTCATATAACAAAACTTATAGCCAGATGGTTTCTTTAACATAGAAATTAATTGTTATCCGAGGGCGAGGTTCAAAAACCTTTTAGAACTATTGTTGTGCTTAAAAGGGCAATTGTATATTTATATGTGGTTCATCTCAAAAGTGAACTCAAAGTTTCCAATAAATGTCAGAATAGAACCGCAAGGAGCGTGCGTGGTATACGATAGAAGACGTCATGTTCTTTGTAATAATGTTTTTTTTTTTTTTTTTGAAACAAAACGTCTTCAATAATTATCTTTACCCGGGATAAAGGGATTGTTTTGTCTGATACAACGTATATATATTTTATATGCATACGATTTATCCTGTATATATTTCTTCACAGTAAAATCGAATAACGGAATTAATGTGTAGGATATAAAATGTTATCGTTGTGTGCGAGTAATTATGTGAGATAAATTAGTGCTTACACATATAGCCAGTATAATACTACAATACATTATATGTGTGTGTATTGTAGTCATGAATTAACTGTATCGTATCGAATAGCAGCCAACGGCCGTTATTTTAAGTAAATGTTTTCCCCGGCACGCTTGCGAACGATTTTATGTTCTAGTAGCATAGGGTAATGTTGTGCGACCAATTGTACTGGATTTTAAGGTAATGCGTACCATTGTACCTATTGTTTTTTTCTATTTATGATATTATCACAATAGCTAACAAACTTTTATCACAAAAGTATTTTTTTATTTTTTCCCAAGCGAGTTAGCATTATAACAGGTCAATACCTGAATTAACAGAAATCCGTTCCACCCCTAAAAGCCATTAAAAAAATCAATCACCTGAAAATCTATATGATCGTTTATATAATAAATAATTTGGGTGCTAAGCCCTGATTACAGGTTCTGGTTTGGTTTTTGAAAACGTTGTTGGTATTGTTTATTTCAATAAAATATCTACGCATTTCAAAACATTAACGAACGAAATTATTTTTATGCAATACAGTACTATTATAGTTATTGATTTTATGAAAACATTGAAAATCGTTTGTTAGGTTAGGTTTTAATTATTAATCTTTTATAATATGATAATAATAATACTTACAATTACACATACATATTATAACTATTAAAAAAAAATATATAATAATCATAAACAATGCATTTTGCGGTAAAAATTGTAAAATTATTAAAGTGATTACTTGTAGGATATATGGTTAAAAACTTAGAACGTTGCTATAACTACTACAATGTACTTGAAAAAAAGTTTTTCTAAGAATATTATCGTTCCTCATATTTCTCTCTAAACCATACTTCAAGATTGATATGAACAAATTTAGAGTCACTAAAAAATATCATGATGGACATCATTTAAGAAAATAGTAAACACTTTCTTTTTTTTATGAAAAAGTATGATGCCTGCAGAGTGCAGGTACATAATTTGCTATCCGTGTCCTACTGTGGTCACACCACTCTGTAATAACGCAAATCATATTTATGTTTATTTTTAAACCTTTTATTTTTTTCTAATAATACTAAAACTATAACTGTACCTGCAATGTAATTAATTATGACTATACATTGATTGTATTTACTGTGACAACTGTGTATATTTGTACAACAATGAAAAAAATGTATACTAAAACTAGCAGACAAGTAGAATATATTATGTTTATGTTTGTACATCAATATTTGACCATCTCTTACACACCAGTATGAATAAAATGAAATATAATTACGTATAATCACAATATAATCACACTTGCAGGTGTTCTTAAAAGGACACAATGAGGTTTCTAAAATGCAAAATGTATCGGTAAATTGTAAATACTAACGCCGTACATATTTACATACAGTTGCAATGCAAATCAATTAATTTCGCGTAAACAATACGTACATTTGTCATAATTACATTGGTGAATCATGAGATTATAGAAATGTCTGTGTAAATTTAAATTAATGAATAAATCCATTTTGTCACGGTTTGTTGGTAAAAACAAATATACCTATATATAGATTAGTTTTATATTGTAGGTCGGTAAATTAAAACCTCACAAAGTAAATCTACGACCCACGAGTGTTTTGTAGCTGTTAACTTGCAAGTCAATTGTGTGTTCAGTGTTATCGCACAACTGTATGTAAATATTTCTAAAAAATATTTTTTTACAAAAAGCTTTTGTCAAAATCACGTAATGATAATCTCGTACATAACGATATTATATTATACAGACACGACTGACGGAAATACGATGGTGATTATTGTAATTTTTTTTTTTTTCAAAAATAAAACTCACGTGCGTCAGGAGAGTCGAGCCGACGACCGGAAACTGTAGATAACAATACACTATAATAATATTGTATTTCACGTTAACTGATACCGGGAAAAGGCGCGAAAATCTTTTCGGCGGTCGCAACCGACAATTTCTTTTGGCCAACGACGATAAAACGTATTACGTGGTGTTCTTAATACGTTTTGAACTCGAGGTACTTCGGCGACAAACGTAGGTTAAGTTAGGTAGCATCGAAATAATATTATACTAATCATATATCACGTCTCGTCTCCACGACCGGTGTACCGTCTCCGTGTTACCGTTGTATTATGTGATTTCGGGAACACCGTCCTAATGCGGGCAGGTTTACATGCCGGGAAATGATGAAAACCATTCGACGGGAAACTTGATTAAACGTATGCAACGATGAAACTTATTTCCCAAGAGTCAGTGGTAGTCGATGGGACGGGAGGTGTCGGATGATTTGTAAGTATATAATATATAAATGTATACCAAGAAGATGAAAAAAAAATACATAATAATAAACGTTCGCAGGAACGAAAATATTTTTGAAATTCCCCTGTGGTTCATAACTTACGTATTTGTAAGGCGAGCTTTGGATTGAATAATCCATTGCCAGGAAGAAAAAAATCGTTATAATAAGTAAAAACGATTCGAACGTGTTGTTCCGTGTTAAATAGTTTTTTTTTATAATTGAAATCACTTAATATTTTAATATTATTTAATATTAATAATAAATTAATATCTAACTGTGCTTCAATTTGTGTGTATTTTATTGTTAATTTAATTTTTTCAGGCTTATACAGGTGTAATAGATACATTTTACATTTATTTGAGAGTATAAAACTACAGAATATAAGCAACTTATAAGCAACTAATATTAAGACAAAATATTTTACTTAATGTTTGAGACTAAAACTTTTGTTATGTTTTATTTACTACCATCATTTGAATAATTCAAGCTATTTTAAATGTAGCTTATATTATTAGAGGTATACAATATTAATTAAAAATATGAGCATTTACACTAAATGCATAATTATTTTTAAGTATACCTAATTTGTTTTAATTTGATTTTCTAAAGGTAAAATGGTATAATGGTATATTAGGTATACCTTACAACATTTCGAAACAATTTCGATTTTGAAATACATTTTTAAAATAGAGTAGAAAAAAATGACCTTCTATGAACAAAAACATTATTTTTCATATAAAAAGGAATGGAGTTAGCTTATACGTATATATATATATATATATATATTTATTTACCGTTATTTTGTTTTTCTCTTTTCGACAACGTGACAGAATTTCGTAATAAACCAGAGAAAAAGAAACGGAAATGCCTAACGACACCAGGAATAACGAACTTTGCCAAGAACACTCGTCGCTTTATGAGAACAGAAAGTGACACTTTGGGTGCAGGATAGGGGCCAATTGAATTTAAACGATTTTCCACGCACGGAAAAAGACGAATTTTGTGTTTCACATTTATTTGGTCTGTATTTTCACCCTAAATCCAATATATGTTATTATCAATAGAATCTGATCACGTGGCTTTGTAATGACCGTCTTAGATAACCATCGAATGGACAAAATATTTGTTTTATTATTATTTTTTTTATTTGAAACAATCTAAGGTAGGCATGTTATTTTAATATATTTAAATTATATAGAGTAGTCTGATTATGTGACTTAATGCATTTTAAAACATCTGAAATGTACTTATTTTTTTCCTATTGAATATTTTAATTTCTCCATTATTGGCATTATTTAAGTTTTATTAATTCAGACCTTGGAGTTATATGATAATTTTGAACGGTCAACCGTAGTTGATAGTTGAGAGATGCATGATTGATAACATTACTGGAATGTTTTGAAATTGTTTTCAATTTAATTTCAATACGAATGTCTGCTACACTTAATGTAAATAAGTAATATCTTAGGTGTGTTGTATTTTTAAAGTCTAAACGCATTATTTTAGTCATATAAACATATACAACGGCTAATCGATTATCTTAATATCGTTGATATTGAAAACGCGGCATTGGAAGTAAAAGACAATATTTTGGTCATGGCTCTGTTGAATGACATTGCGAGAAAGCTCTCGTGATCGTCATCGATTTATTGAATGTAAAAATCCAAAACCAATTATAAGGATATAGTAACGGCACGCTGAAATAATAAAGAACGCCATAACGGGGCCAACGGAGCATCGGTGCTTCACAGCAATTACTCTTATCACGACTGATATATTATAGTCGACCTATCCACGTACTCGCATGATTAAACACAAGACAATAATATAATAATATTTTAACCGGTCAGTTAGCCGGCAACGTGACGGGCGTGTTAATAGATAATAGAATCTACTAGCTAAACCATTAAATTGGTTCCCTTCAGTGGAGTGAGATATCTGACTGGGATATCGGAAATGCAGACAACCTCGTAACAAGAACATTGCTCCGCAGCTTTACGAGTATCTTCTGTTTTTCATCAATATTCGCGCTGTAATGTTGAAATGTGTAATTTTTTTTTCCGCGAACGACTTTTGTGTTCACTTCGCGAGCTGTCCGGCGGACCGGGGAGAGCCGACTGCAACGCGATACCATAATTGTTGATATTAGCAAAGTGTTCCGGTAGGGTGGGCTCAGAGCGAAGTTAACGGGCGCGTGAGACGAAGAAGGGGATTTGCCCAAGAATGAGGGATGCTGGCATATTGCTACGACGAAGAAGATCTTTTACTGCACCACCTCCACCACCGCCGCTCCGGACGTCGTCGACGAACGCACGATAATATTATATACCTCTGCCGACATAGCCACCCCTCGTGCAGTTTCTGTTTTGTGTAACACGCGCAAACCCACACACCCACACACATACACACGCATACACACGAGTTCTGGTGGGCGCGTGCGTATACTTGACATACGGGTGACCAGGCAACCGTGAAATCATAACCACGTTAGAACGCATGATGTACCACGGCGAGAGCAAGCGGGCATACCGTATACCCTCACTGTCAACCACTCCCCCTCTCCATAACGACAACCGACCGTTTCTGTACGCATATACAGTATCTCAATTTCCCGTCTTTTCGTCCGTCTCGTTTTCAGGAAAGGAAAAAACTCTTTGATGTGTCTTCTGTTCACCGTTTGTCCACCCGTAGGGCTCGCCGTCGCAGTATTGCAAAATATATACATATAAGCTGCGCTATCCACGTGTACCGAGATGAGGTTGCGGCTCAGTGGCGCCCGCGGTGGATCAGTTTTCATCTCCTTGACTGGCCAAATCAAATCGACTTTAATGTCCACACCAACGCACGCTTTAGCCTTTGCAATACACTATCGTGCCATTTTTTTCTCCTCTCCTGGCTTTTTTTTACCACTACGGTAGAAAACCAAGACGTTATTCTGTTATACAAGGACACGTAAGTCATATGCGTTTACCTGAATTTTTACCGACCGGTGACTATCGTACTGGAAAGTCACCAGATCCGGTTAATTTTGTTGTCTAATCTGTTGAAGCAGAATCTCAAGTCAAAAGAAATGTTAACATTGTTTTTTTTTTCTTTCTTCGTCTTAGTAGTAGTGCAAAATCACTAAAACATACGTTTAAACTATTTTGGTGCTGACTGATATTATCTATAAATATTGTTATAAACTTGCAATCAACCCACTTTACGCATCATGATAACTTAGGGTTTGATTTCTAAACCAAACTATCTCTGGAATATGCACTAAATATTCGATACCAATTTAATTATATCTATAATATTTGATTACGCGTGACTGCAAAATACTAACCCGGTTGCGTGTCAGAAATGTCAGGAATTACAATAATTGTTATAATTTGATAGTATCTTGGTCAATAAATGTGTATACTCGTAATTTGCATAGAAATATGGTATGATACATTGATAATAATATGATATATTGCACTCACCACTGTGCACAGTAAATGTACAACTGTTATTTGCTAGATCGCAGATTTTTTAACCACTCAATATAACTAAATATTGCATTTATATCATTTTAAGAAAATATTACACATCTAAATATAAGTATACACCATGTATATATTTTTTTATTGAATTTACAAATATATATTTTTTGTTTGTTGTATTTACCAAAAATTACACTTTTAAATGTGCACATGTATTCTAGTTTAAGTAATGTATATTATTCTATAAAAGATCGAACAAAAACTATAAAAAAATTTCTAAATAAAATATGTTATATAATGTAATCTAGTATAATATTGTTCTTATCCGTGTACTTTATTTAAATAATTGAAAACATTTTAAAAATATTTTTTATGTTTTTACTTTTTACGATTATTATGTATAGTCATAATGATATTTATGTAGGCTTTTAGATAATTGTTGTGTCTCTTAGGTGATGCATTTTTAGGACATAAAATTATTCTAGGTCCAAAAAAATAACGTACAAATATAATTAAGAAATTTTGTTAGATTTAGTTAATGGAAGTTTTTTTTTTGTTTTATTAGCTCATTATGCTTTTTAAAAGTTAAAAATTATTAATAAAAATTATATAATAAAGTAGATATTCGAAATCAATTTAAATAGTAAAATTTATTATTTGTTTATTTAAATAAAAATTATATCTTGATCTCTAATATTAAATAATGTTGCGGTAATTAAAATCGTATTCATGAATATTACATTAAACCGGAGGTCAAATTAAATTTGTTTAGTAGAAACTAAACTGATTACAGACAAAATGTGCCTATGAATACGTTCATTAATGTTTAATAACTATGTATAGTAAAACGATTTAATTAAACAAAATTAAAGTTTAATATTTATTTCAGGAACTCAAAATAAGTTTTAATTTAATTTTGTGTACTTATACTGAACTTTTTGTTAAGCCTTTAATTTAAAAGATCAATAGCTATTAAATGTCCGAAATACCAAGTACAAATGTATTAAAATATGTCATTAAATGTTCTTACAAATCATTTTATATTTCTTGCAAATTTAATAATTTAGTGAATGAATCCTTTTTTTAAGTTACTAGGAAATTATAAAAGTAATTTATGTTTTATTTCTGTATTATGTTAGATTTTTTTTTTATTGTTATTTAAAAATAATAACAGTTTTTAATCTTAACTGGAGAGCCACACAAATACCAATCTACAGAACATTAATTCATAATTCTAGTCTTAAACGTATACTATAAGTCAATATCATTAGTAAACTATACATTATTAAAATAGATAAAAAAAAAAAGTGCTATTATTATGCATCTTGTTATACAAATAGCTATAATATTTTTAATTATGTTTAAACTTTTTTTAATATTGTCGTTCTGAGAACGTTTTGGATTAATTGAATAAATGTATTTATTTTCAAGTTCAAATAACTTCTTTTGTAATATTAGCCTGATTATATATCTTATAAAATATTAACTTAACATTAAATGGATTTCTCTTTTAATTAATTTGCTTGAGTGATTTGTGTAACGAGGCTGGTGATCTAAATGCCTTAGACGTTCAAGGACTCTATTTTCAAACAACAATAGTATAATTTATATAATCGAATTGTGGAACTTCTGTTCGTGGTTCTGGTGTATACTTCGCTTTTATTGCCTTACCCATGAAAACCGTCTAACCGTAAAAGAACTTTAATTAAATTTAAGAGGACTCCGGGGTAATACACAAATTAAAAAAAATAAAAATAGAATAAACTGAAACGTAAAAAGAGAAGACTTTCGAGGCAATTTGATTTTTTATTTAAGTTTTTGAATGAAATTAATACTACTAAAGGGACAGAAGTTTTGGGTACAGTTCAAAGTTAGTATATTTGGAGGGTAAAGCGATAATGTTCATGGTAATGAAGCAAGCTATCCCTGTTGGTTCCTCGAATTATAGTTCCGTACATAAGGCAAGGAATGTGAGATGGACCTGTGGAATAATGGTCGGCCATAAATAATTTCCGTTAAAAGCTTATGGAAATTTTGTCGCAGATTTGCAGTGGTCTTTCACACTAAATTACTAAAACTAGCATTTTGTGGATCGATAAAATACGTTAATGCTTTGTATGTTTATCATTTTCATTATTATGATCATGAAAATAATATAAAAAACAAATTAAATTTATATTCAGTTAGTAGGTAGTTAATATATGGTCCTATCCACACGTCGTCTGTGTAGTACATAATAAGTCTAACCTAAACTATAATCATAATAATATATATCTAACTATACAACAATTTGGTAATTATTGGTTTATTGACATTAATTTTTAACAAAAAAATAGTTTTAATTTCTGTTTTTTCTATTTAAATAAATTGCATCAAAGTACTTACTTCAAATGGATATAAAAAAAAATTGGACCTACATAATTTATATATTTTTATATAATATAAGAACAAGTTATATTGGATCTTGTATTACACTTTTAAGAAATTTGATCAAGCAAAAAATTGTATTGACATATTTTATAAAAAAATATATATGTATAAAATATTATCATATAATGAAAATGATAATATAAATATACTTTAGTGAACATTTTTTAAATATATACTGTTATTTGTTTATTTTTTTGTTGTTTTTATAACAAAATATGATAAATAGAAAATTCATATTTTTCCGGTGAATATCTAATGTCGTAGTAATATTTTAACTTAAAATGTTAATAAATAATTTAGATTCTGTAGAATTTTTTATTTTTAAATTTAAAACTTATAAAGAACCTTGTACTAAAATTTAGAATGAAAAGAAATTTTATATGCATAAATAAATTAATAATAATCAAAGGCACATTATTTTCAATAACGAATAACTTTATTATTATTGATGAGATAAGTTTTAGATGAAAAGTAGGTGTTTTCCAATTTGAGAAGAAGTTCTTAAAGTAATGTGGGGAAAACGAATTTAGGAGTTACAAAGTTCAATGATGTATTACAAACTATGACGTAAGTGTACAAACAACTAGTGTTTACCTTGTTAAGTAGATAAAAAACTATTTTAATGCAAGCAATTCCTAAAATAAAGTTATTAAAGATGAAACTAAAATGATTCTATAAAAAATATCAAGTTTCGAATTTTAGGAGGACCTAATCATATATTTAACTTTTATTAAACTACTTAATATTTCTGTGTATTTTTTACCAACCAAAATAATTAGAAATTGTTTATTATTGAAGAATTACTAAATACCAAGTATAATCATTTAAGAATGTTAATAAAGTTTCAAATGTTATATAATATAATTTTTGTATATCATATCATATTTTATAATACTTTAATTTTTATATCAAATTCATAAACTCATTAATAAAAATTGTATCAAATAGAACACTGTAAAATTTTAATAGTTAAAAAAATCCTTATTCGAAAAATATTATGTGTTAAAATAATGAATAAATTAGATACCAAGACAAAATTCATAAATTGTTGAACTCTACTGCATTATTTAATTTGTTTTAATATACTAAATGTAGAATTTATTAATTTACAAATATATGTATATAATGTATACATTCATATATTCTCTTGGACACATATTATATTGTATTATATTATACGTTTTGCATGTTTAATTTTTTTAATTTTACAACTTATAGATCAATATAATATAATGTTTGAACTTGTAAATTTACAAAATGTGATCAATATACATTGCGTACAGTACGCAAGTGTCATATCGACTGAATAGGTATTGGATAAATAACGATACTTACGGTTTTCGTCCATGGGAATTATCATCAAGTCTACCGACCGGCGGCAACTGCTGAAAACTTTCATCCGATGATGATAAAAGTTGTCGTCAAAGGAAACACACGGTGGCATACATGTAGGGGCGATGGGTAGTTTTTCGATGTGCTAATATGCAAATTGATACGAGTTGCAGTGGCGGGAGTGAGAGTTGATGGTTAAACTTCCAACAAACTTACAATGTATATAAGAAAAGTACGTTTAATATTCTGAACCACTTACGGTGGTTTTCGTAAGTTTTTACGAAAAGTATCACGTGAGATAAAGTATCTAAACATGGATCCGCCATTTTTCTTAGCTTTTATAATTTATATAAACGTCTAATCCGCAAACATATTATATAAATAAATTAAATATACGATACGGAATTGGAAACACAAATTGATTTAAAATATCTTATCAGTTTAAAACGTTTTACAATTTTTGTTAACATTTATATTTTGTTATAACTAGTTTTGATATAGGAATGTTTATCACACATTAATATATGAATGCAATTGTTCTTAGTAAAATTAAAAAAAGCGTTTTTAATTTTAATGAGTATTAAAATAATTAGTTATTGATGTTCATATCAATGTGGCTTTATCAATTATACAATTATTATTATATATATTTATTATTTTTACGATCTTATAACGAATAACTTTTTGTCTGTATACTTTTAATCGTTGAAATAATATAGTATTATACTAGTTGCTAATAAAAATAAAAAATTATTCATAATCATTGTCATTAGTATTATAACCAGAATAGGAACACATCAAAATTAAGGTGAGTAGATGATTTACACTTTTAAATATTTTATTTATTAGTTTATCACGATATGTAATTTTTTTTTTTATAAAATATTATATGTATTGAAAGTATAAAAATATTTTTATTACCCAAAATATTCATTATTCACATTTAAGTAATTATTATAATATCTTTTAGTTTATTTTTGACATTTTGAAATGTTACAATACCTAATTATACCTAGATAATATACCTAATTGTATATGTCTTGTATTATTCAAACAATTTTTAAGTGAATCAAAATATACAATATTATGCTAAATTTATGTCACATTAAGATTTATCAATAGAATTATAAAATAATTCAACATAATATAAGTTGAACAATAAAAATACTCTAGAGATTAAAAATTATTTCAATCATATTATCTATGTATATGTATATGAATTATTTTTTTTCATAAACATGCGAAATATTTGCTTTACTTAAAAATGTACACTTTTGAACCAAACAAAATACTAAAAAAATATTATACAACTATAGAACACAATATATATTATCATTACTTTTATATGTATAGTTATAATACACTACAGTTTAGTGCCAAGATAAATAAAGTATTATGAATTTCCAACTAATAATTATTAGTAATCGCTTAGTATTAAAAATGAATGTGTTCAACGGCGTAATGTATAGGCAATATAGGTACGTTAATGCATTGGAATCTAACTTAATATCTAACCATGTGAATTCAATATTTATATAATTTACATAATTGTTTTATACATTACATACTTACATGAAAAATAATCATAATAATCATGTATTTAATGAAAACACTGCAAAATGTGTAATAATGCTAAATGTTTTTGATTTTAAAGCTAAAACTTTACCTATTATAGTTATTATAGTTATTATTTGTACATCCACTCATAAACGTAATGGTTTCTTCTTTAAGATCGATAAATGTTCAATAGTTTGCTGTAAAACGTTAAGCTGGTAATTTCTTGCAGTTTCTCTTTAAAAATTAATTTAATTTAACGCGCATTCATGTTAGACCTGAAGCGATGTAAAATGTGTTATCTTAAAGCGCTCGGCTAATGTTGATCGTTTGTAGGGTCGACGGCATGAGGATGGGTGAACTAGTAAACGACGACAATTATCATTTACATGGGTACCAACATTGCAAGCATTTATCATATTATGTTTAGACAAATACTCTACTTGTTTTCGTTGTTTTAATAGTATCCTTCGTTCTATAATCTTGTGAAATTATAATTACTTTCATATTTTTTAATTAGACACTAAGACTAGTAATATCTCTCATTGAAACAGTTTTAAAATTAGATACAGTAAGACTTCTATCTGCTTACGGATTAGTAATTATTTTCTTATACTCAAGAGAAATTTTAATTTAAAAAATATTCTGCTAAACTAAATTCTCAAGTTATAACAATAAATTCAAAAAATAAAAATTAGAATGTTTATTTTAACTAAATTAAATTTTAACTTTCAAAAATACATTATCATTTTAGATAAATAGTTGTATTTTTTTTTCATATCTGATTCAATCACATATGTTATGCTATGTAAACTTTAAGAGTGTTCAGTGTAATCAGAATATGTTAGTTTGATTTTACTTCAACATTTGACATATGTGCATAAAAAAGTAAAATAACCCATCGCACTACAGTTGAAATTAATAGAAAATGTGTTGATACTTGATAGACGTGTAAGTTGCAATACTTTAACTTGTGATAATTTAGTCAATATTATTCTAATATAAAAAATATGAACACATGATCTCATATTATTTACGGTTATACATAATAAAGTAGGTATTTATTTATATCAAAAACTGAAACAGTATTGAAAGAAACCGGTTAAGGACTAACAATTTTGAATATTTAAAGACCCGAAACCATTTAATACATTTTTTTTAGTAACCGAAACCAAAAATTGATGTAGAGATTTTTTCAGTTCTTACTATCCAAAGCTATTTTATCTATTGTGACATATCACTAATTCTAAGCAATAAGTCAGCTATTATTAATAACAACAAATAATTACAAAATCGTAGATCTGTTTATGAATACTAAGAATATTATTATATTAGGCACCATTATGCGTAGAACAGAATCGTCATAAAACAAATTCCAAATTATAATTTCCATGTAATTGATAATAAGTCTTGTATCTGAGAATTCGATTATTGTTGAATCGAAAATCACAATAGCTCATGTAGATTATTACAGATCCACATTCCGTCTATACCAATAATATTTCATTATTAATTCTGGAAATAATAACAATCCATACTTGTTTATTTTTCAGGGTAATTTGTTATATCTTTACCTATTTAATAGTTACAGTGGTAATATTAAATAATGTAGGTATGGTTTACTCTTTACTATACACTTTGAATGACTGTAGTTTTGTCAACTAAAATATTCTCTATCACTGCTAATAATATTGTTAAAATTAATATTTTCAAAAGTAGGTATTATAATATTTAACTCAAACATGGGTCACCACCAAGCGTGTCAAAAATACATTCTTATTTTATGTTTAATAAACCTAAACAAATCAATGTTTAAAGATTAATAAAAATAAAATCAAAACCAAAAGTCAAATAAAAAGGGTAAAACCGGTATTAATCGAAACTGAAATTTTGAGTTTATAAGAACAAAAGCTAAACCTTAACCGATAAAATCATAGATGTCCCAATCTTTTATAATAAATTCAACAATTTCTATGAACTGTAAAACCTTATGTGACACAGAATTCTACATTTAAGTCGTACATCTAGTCAAGATAATTAGAATATCTTAAGTTTAATAACAGACTTATTAGATAAATTTCATTTTATTAATCATATACAATCATGGAAATTATGGTCTTAACGTTACATATGTGTAAATGAATACAAAAAAATGGTATCTTATTAAATAAAACAAGTGAAGAAGAGAGTACGATTATTAACAACAGTTGTTTGTAGTTAAATATTAACTCAACAACTTTAATACTTACCGTTAGAGTGGAAAAATCGTAGAATGGTGATTTCTGGACATGGTGCAAGACGTCTTTTAGGTTGCGTGGGATATTAAGCCCGTGTGTAACTCGTTAGGAATTATATGAAAACGTTTTTTATGTGTAAATATTAATAGACACATAGTTTGACGAAAAAATAATAATATAATAGAAAGATTTTGCATATTCATTAAAATAGGGTCATCGTCAAGGCGAGTCGGTCGTTAAACACTAAGCGTTTCTACACAATATATAATTATTTATATGCAGTACGCGTGTAAAGTTTCGTTGAAAATAACTAAAAGGCGTTATAACATATTTAAGTCTTTCAGTCTAGTATCATGAAACTTTACAACGTCATCGACCTGTATTTTCATAGTTTACTCACGCTATTTAAATAAGTAGAAAAAACAATAATAATGATAAATAAACAATTTTTCACAGCTTGGATCAATAGTTCAGTGCAGTTGTAGTTCCAGAGGGATCTCTACGTTAACAAGCCCGAAATAATATTGTATTGTTGTTCACATTCTGAGCCTGTATACTTTCGTGGTATCTGCAGGTCGATTCCTTAAGCTCGACAGCCACAATAATAGAAAGTACAATAAGGTTTAGGTTTTTCAAGGAATACTAACGATTCACGCCCTGTGCTCCGGATGGTGTGACGTGGGTTTTTTCTATCCGTCGTACGTTTCGGCGCTGTTAATTAAACATAATATTATTAATACAGTGTCACATACCGCTGAGTCGTAGGTAATACACCGTATGAGTTTACGGTAAATCGTATCTACATAATATTAATTACGTCTCTATGTATAGCTGGTTAACGGGGGACCGGGACAAGTCGTGGGATTTAGGCGATACCGTGTAATATATACAGGCGTGTAAATTATTATACCGTGAGCGATGTGCGCGCGTCAAAGGGGAAATTAAGATCAAAAGTTTCGGAGGCGCTCGCGGGGGAGGGTCGGGCAGCGGATGTTTTGCCGTGTATTTCCCATGAGGGCTGCGTGCAACACGCGGCTCGCATATCGTGCGATTCACCGCGAATTTACATTTTTCATAGCTTTGTCCCGCCGTTTTCTCGGTCACTGGTCGTGCGGGCGACGTTCCCGGCGACGACGATTATATAATATTGCATTATATTTACTGTAAGTAATATTATGTGCGCGCGTCAGTCGCCCCCGCAGATGGTGCACCCGCAATGGAGCGTCGGCATCCGGATGATTATAATATTATTATATAACAGTATGCACAAGACAATGCCATCGGGAATAGTACGCGCAATAATTGAAGTTTGAGATTAAATTAAAATTTCACAAATTGAATAGCGACTGCAGAGTACCAACGGCGGTGGGGAACGAAAATGGATTGTTTCACTCCAGATTTTCGTTTACTGTGATTTTTGGGTTTTCATTTTTTTTTAATATATTATTAATTTATTAATTTATGATAATTAATTAATTTAAGACACAACCCCGTTTCTACGGATTCTTGACATAATGTGTTGTTATAGTCTGCCTTCAGTCAGTTGTTAGACTGGTTTGGTAAAACGATATTATTTCTACACCGTGCGCAAATCGTACACAATATTCCAAATCTGTTGTACCCGATTTCAAAGTATGAAAATACTTGGTAATATAGCTAAAAAATGTATACACATTACACACCTAATATAAGTAACTTATATAAGCTGATCGTATAAATAAAAATATTATAATATCGTCTGTTATGTAATAAGAAAAAAATGTAAAAAATAAACTTTACATTATAAATACATGCTACATAGTATTTGTTAAGTAAATAAAATGTTCTTCTTTACCTATAAAGCTATCTGCTATATAGTACCTATATAATTTATTCTATTCAATACAATGATACAGATACTTAAATAATACTAGTGACTAGTTTAACATACGCATAATGGTTTGTTTAAAAAATAAAATAAAATTCTAAATACTTAACAATTATTTATGGTTAGAAAAATATTTAACCCATTTGTTAGTATATTATATTCCTTTTTATTGTCATTTGATCAGTATAAGTATTAAGTCATAGTACTTTATTCACTCAGCCTTGATTACAGAGGTAGCAATTTTTAAATGATTTTTTTTCAAGTACTCTAGAGACCAACTTATCCTGAACCGTATGGTAATTTGTTCTTATAACTCATCCAATGAATACGTTGGTATTAGATGAAATATTATCGACAAGTCATTGTACAACTTCGATGTCAATTATTACAGTATTTCAAATGAATTCTTGTTTTACAATATAATTTATTATTACAATCAAAAACGTACGAACAGCGTCTTAAACATCGGTACACCCACACATCCGACGCACACGTAGAATGCGTGCAATATATTATACGCCACGTTTAAGGCTTTATCATGCCGTTGAAAAGAAAATAATATATCAACGCGTCTCGTATCCATCTGTTTGAACTCAAAAACGATTCCGTCGACGAGTACCAAACAATTTTAATTAGTCGTGACGTTTTAACGTTGTTAACGACGACGCTCGGCGGCAATAGATTTGTACCGAAGCGCGCGCGAATCGGAATGCCGTGTCGCAAGTCAACCGTTTGATGTGCGTTTAAATATCCGCTCAAAATTAGCGTTCTTAATTCGACAGCACATTTCCCATGCCGTTTGTTTCTACCGACGAATAGTTGCTATCCCCTGGATGGAGGCGGTTGAGGGACGGCTGGACGGACTGGGCTTGCGGGTACGGTTGTAATTTCCTGCCTCTCCGTACGCGACTTAACGTAAATATATACATGTGTGTGTGTGTCTGTGTCTGTGTGTGTGTGTGTGTACGTCATTCCCGGATGAGAGAGGAGCAAAACAGAAAGGGAGTGTGAGACGGAGAGATATACAGTGTATTACATAGGGTGCTGCTGGCGGTGGTTTCCGATCTGACGTTATTATTTCATGCATAACTCGGGCATAAACCGCAACACGTCCCGATATTCCGGAATAATCTCTGCGCGCAAACTATTTCGTAAGACTACGTATAGTTTCGTTGTGATTATTATTAACATAAAATTTGTTCGAGTATTAGTATACGAGTAATAATATGTATGCACCGAGTAGAGTGATTTATATTTTTAATGCGCCCGCTCATTTTTTCAATAGAATTGTATGATTAAAAAAAAGAGTTCAAATAATTTATTAGTAGATACCTACTGCCAAAAGGTTATGCGTAATATTATAAATTTATTTTGAATTGAAAGCAAAATAATTTATAGTTTAATGACACCCAACTAATTAGGTAGATTCACTTACCTAAATATTAATCAATGATGACTAAAAAGTTACAATCTATTCTATTTTAGTCGTCCATTAATTAGTTGTTTAATATATCTTAGAAAAATGACAAGTATGGAAAAACATTGTTATTTAAAATGTTTTTTTCTTATTTCTTCATAAAGATTTAAAAATATATCGTAGTTCTAGTGAAATTATTATCTAAGCTATAATTTATTGTAGTTGTTTTCGATTTAGAATCTTGAATGATAGTTGTGAGATCAACAACATTTCTGAATAGTTTATGTTTTATAATATATCTAATAAATCTTAATATATTATTTCAACTTTGTTTATTGCAGTGTGGTACTTCTTGTTGTTGAATAGCCATTAATTGAATTATTTGTTTTGAAATATTAGAATGCATAATACCGTAAGTTCATATGTGACGATTGATTATTTAAATTTAAATGTTAAGAATCTCTTTGTGAATGTTAACATCAAATTTAAAAAACAATTTTATACAATTTTAAAGGTAAGGTAATGTTAGGTATAGCCAATAACGGATTCCAATTTATGCTTTGAGTCGGCAGGATTGGTTATTAATAGTGAATGAAAAAGAAGTAATGTATAATATTATATATATTATGCACACATATATACATTATGTATACATATTAAATTGTATATACACTTGTATGTTATTATAGTTAGTATTTTGGATTAATTTTGAAGATTGAAATACAAATATAGGACCCATTAGACTTTTTAAGAAATCTAAGAACTAATGAGTTTAGTAAAATACTGAATTTATTCCAAGGATACAGTACACGTGTAACCTTAATATAAACCATGAGAAATAAAGACGTGCTAAACATTAAATTAATCTGTTTATTTAACTATTATAAATACATACAAAAAAATAAATAAATAAATAAACGTTATTAATAATTGCTTTTCATGTCACGGGCCAAGTCTTTCATACGCAATTCCAATAGTTCACTATTTTTCAACTTATTTTATAGTACTGCGATATACCGAAAGCTCGTTCGCCGTTGAACATTAAAAACACGTTTTTTTTTCTTTCCACCATATAGTAATTTCGAGTGTATTGTTCGAATATAGTTCAAGTTTTTGTGTATACGGCACACGCGTTTCCAAGTTTTATAATATTTGACGTCAAAAAGTAATTTTGAAAACTAATTCTCATTAATCATTAATATTGATAATGTCTCACTGGTAGAAAAACTTTCCGTACACTGTTTCTATTATAATTAGCTCATTCGCTATAGCTTCGCATACTCACATCGTAATTAGTTTTGAGTATTAAAATCGGAAAAACAAACAATAGACGAGTTAATACAGACTGTTATAACATTCAGTTAATCGTTTTAATCGTAATGGAAAATTCGCTTTTGTGTTTGTGTAAAAGAGAAAAAATATAAGCATTATTGTATTCAGTGGCCAATAAATAGCTGATTTGGTCTACCAACAAAAATTGAACATAAAATGCATAAAAAAGGACATTTCTAAAAATAAAAAAATCTTTCCATGTACATTGTACATGTTAGGTGGTAGCTAGGATTGCATAGTAAGGGAAACATATTAAAATAAAAAATTCTCAGAATGTATGAAAACTTGAGTTTCAATCTCGTTATATTTTACGCTCTGTTTGAAGTCTTCAAATAGCCACAAAACACTGAAGCCACAGCACTCTACAGGTATATTATATTTAAACATACTTCTTGAAAAATTATACATTATAAAGTTTAGTATATATTATGCATTAATGCACTATACACACATATTATTATAAAATGCATGAGTTTCACAGAGTAATTGCAGCAAAGAAGAATTTCATATAAATTATAAATACCACGTATCTAAGATAATATGTATCATTAAAGAAACTAAATGCATTGGTAATTATTCTACTTTAAAATTACTCAAAAATATATGTATATTCAAATAAGTTAGTTTCATTAAGCAATATTACACCTGTAGCGGTTGTGTGCTTGTAAATTTTGTGATTTTAAACATTGATACAAACGGGTACGTATACTACGCACCATTTGTAAAGAATAACTGTGTGAAAATTATTACAAACCGTTATTAAGAACTACATAAAATGAGTGTTTGTAGAAATCTAATATAATTTAGAATGTCCATGGTTGTTCAAAATTGTGGTTTGGAGAGGAAGAAATACAACATATATTTATTATATTGTTATAAAATAATTATTCTTAAGCTTAGAAAATAATGCGCTTTTATTAAGGTTTAATTTTAATTCACCCATAATCCGTAACCTTTGAAATCACTAGAATTATATTTAACCATAATATAACTAATATTTAAAAGAAAATCATATTAGAGAAAAAGTAATTAATTTGGGAACTTGAATTTATTTTTAGTGAATTCAATTTTGGTTTTCAAATATAATATTTATTCTAAACACATATCAATATGAACATAATATGTAATATATATTTGAGAATTGTATGCTTTATATTAAATTTCAACCTAATTTGTATAGACTATATTTTGTTTCATTATTATAAAAAAATTAAAGTTCACGTCGGACTATACTCACTTACTAAAACAACGTATGTGAATGGCGTTAGATAGACAGGGGTGAAAGAGTGTTTTGAAAGTGGCGATGGTCCTAAATGGATCGTTATAAACTTTAGAAGAAGAAGAGAGTAAAAATGTGTTTTTAATAAATTTAAAACTATAATATAATGCCTCATGAAAACAATTGAAGTTAATAGGAAAGGTAATTAAAAATTAAAAATTTAGAAGCAAAAATCACATTCAATTACATTTTGTGCAAACATAATATTTTATACATCGGTAGGCTGAGTTAGTTCATCATACAATTTTCTTGATAATTTTTTTTTAAAATACAGTCTATATTATTATAGAACTACTCACGCATCGCATCAATCATTGACCTATATAAGGCGAGTGTGTTCTTCCGTGCTACAATAATATATTATTATAGCAAACGATGTACCGTGTAAGTCGATTATCGTGACTCAGAAAATACCTACCCGATATTGGTTTGTCCGTACCGGGTGCATATCATATAAGTCTTGATAGAATGCGCCAAGTTTGTATTCATATCCACCGCAAACAAATTGCAGAACATTTATGGTGAACGTATAACTTTTTCTGAACAATATCTTTTCTCAATTTCGCTAAACATATGGTATGCAATATAAAACTATTTATTTACTTGAGTGTACTGGTTCTTGTGAGCATCCTCAGGAACGTAAAAAAACTCACAAACGATTTGCGGTGATGTAAAATATTAAGTTGAAAAATAAAATTGAAACTTACTACTTTTATACATTACTGTAGAATAGTAAATAATTTATAATTCAAATACTCTCTATATGTTTGTGTCATAGTATTACACTTTTAAGTCATCAACTATTTACACATAAAACACCTACAACTTTCAAAGTGTCTTTTACTTTACTTAAAACCAAATTTCCATAATACATATTGTCATGTTTTTAGTTTTGTACGGTAACTAACTGAAAAAAAATACATCTTAACAAGTTTTTTTTTTTAAATCTAATATTACTTTTAAGGATAATGTTGGCATTTTAATCTATTTTATTCATATACCCATAAAAATTCTGAAAAAAAAAAAAAAAAACATTGAATATAATATAATATTATTCAAATCATAATAATTTTGAAGTATTTTCTATTATCTTTATAAATATGTTTATACGCTATACTATCTATGAATAATCACAAATAATAGATACCAAAGTTGAGTTTTAGAACTATCCCAATATGTAGTGTTTCGGTCGTAAAAATTAACAATTAAATGTAAATTTTATCTGCTATTAACATTATAAGTACTTTGATTGATTTATTAAAATTTTTATTCATTTTTCTTAACAAAAGAAAAAAACTTAAATGAAAAATAAAATAAAATAATTATAATTTATAACATGTAAGTATACTGAAAAATTGTTGAACACAATAAAATCTACGTTTTTCAATAGTTTTAAACATTAAACGATTAGATACCAACAAAACTAAACGTGGAAATATTTATATCCAAGGTTAATCATTATTAAATCTATTTAAGGTTAAAAATAATTTTTAAATTTTATGTTGTGTTTTTTTTAAAATTTTGAAATTACTTATTTACATTTCTACAAGTGGCTAAACATTTACAGAAATTGTATGTTATTTACACATTCATAATTTATCATTATTTTAAATAACTTTGAATATTACTAAAATTAATGCATTCAATATTAATATCATCGTAAATAATTACCATAATAATAGAAAAAAAATAAACACATCAAAAGGGTATTATTAGGTATAATATAATATATATTGTGTATAAAGGTAATATATTATGTACTAAATAGCTTGTTAATTGTTTGAAATTCGATATAAAATTTAAAACTGATCAATATTGAAAATTACATCAAAGCTGTGTTATATAAAATAAGTAAGCATTTGTCAAAGATTTGGTCAAAACTAATACATAATATGAATATAATTTTATTTTATTACAAAAGCAGATAGTTATTTATTTATTTTTCGTTGTATAAATACAAACTATGTATTCCATAAAAAAAAAACAATATTATATTATTTAAAACTGATTCCAAAAAAATATTTAAAAATCATGTTATATTCAATTATTTAGATTCGCACGAGTGTATGACTATTTTTAAAAGTCAAAAGTTCTTAAGTTATACTAAAACAACTGTTTTAGTAAATATATATTATATAAATTATACATATATGATTAAATTATACTCTGAATCTCTGAATTGAATATTATATACGACTTAAAATTATAACTAAAACTTAGATGAATACTATTGTAAAAGCCATATTGAAGATAATAATATTATAAATTATGTACATAAGATAGATTTATTCTATTATCAGTATAATAAGGATACATTTTAATATACCTCAATATAAATATAATGAAAAATATTAGCAGAATATTTTCTAGATTCTAATTGAAGATAAAGCAATAATATATTAACAACTTTTTACAAGATAAACAATGTGAAAAAGTGCATAATCTATACCTAAGGGGTATTGTGCTATGAGCATATGTCATATTATCTAGATTTTAAATTGATTGTGTGATTGATGTTATTTATAATGAATAAATTAAATATTTATCTAAGTAGTTAAAATTAAAAAAAATCTTTTTTGATAATTCTAGTGAAATAAATTATGGTTTTACTACCATACCCAATTTGAAACACCATAATATTTATATCACAGAATAAAATCGTTTAGAAAATACCAATTTCTATTTTAAAATAAGTATATATTATGATTGTATTTATATTCGTTTTAGTATTTAACATTATTATTATACTAATAATATTGTATTAGACATCGTAAAATATACTATCTACGGAGAATGATTTTAACTTGTAAGCTGTCTTAAGACTCAGAAATACTGAATTAAATTTCAAGGTTTATTATTGACCGAAACGTTAGAAACTCGACATTGAAACAAATCAGTATATAATGCAAATCACTTTTTTCAGAACCTAGGCTGTTATTTTAGTTTTAAATTAAACAAAAATCTGACTACATAATCGACGAGAAAGTCATAATATTATGTGGACAACATTTTTGGAGGATTTCCTTTTGCAAATTAATCGAGTTTTGATTATCGCGAGTTTGCAGGATTCATTTTGAATATTTATCGGATTTCCATTGGATAAATATTTGCGTAAGAATGTTTTCTTCGCCGCTGTCACTGCCAACGGTACGACCACCATTTCCGTGAGACGCCCGAAATACTTTTACATCGATTGCCGAGAGAAAAGTTTTTCGGAATCTTATTAATTCAACTACCCCTTGAGCGTCTGCTGTTACTATGGAATAGGGATGGGAAAACTTTAAATTATCCTTGGGTTTTGCCCACGAATAAAATGTTTAAATCAGTTGTCCCAGACGTAAGGATGAAGGGAATTTCGAAAAAAGGACGTTACAATAACTTCTAATATTAACGCAATATTATGGTTTATTTGTTGATGGTTTTTTTTCTTATTTTTTTTTTTTTTTTTACATTAAATAACAGTTCAAATGAAATACTGTTTTCAAGGGAGGAAAATGCTGATTAAAATGAATTCCAGTAGAAACGATTTCGTGTCCTTAATAAATTACGTTTTTTTTTTTTTTATTACAACGTTCGTACAAATTAAGGTTTGTTATTACTAGGAAAATGAGAGAGAAAGAGAGAAAAAACACAGTTTCATTATTTTTAGCTACATTGTTTAATAGTGATATAAATTTCAAAAGTCAGCGATTAATAATGATTTAAATGCATATAAAATTTACCATATAGTATCCTCAAATAATTATATTATTTGTGTTTATAACTGGCTGTCTCTCTCTCTCTCAATGTATATATATATATATATATATATATATATATATATATATAAGCTATAACTTATTAAAACATAGTTTTATATAATTAATTTTGTTAATACATTTATTTTATTTTTTTAACTGGAATGTGTAATTGTAGAAGTTATTTTCCAACAAACATTATTCTCGTTAATAGGTAGTTTACACATATTATATTTGATTAAATTAAAAAAATAATAAATAGTTTAATATATAAATATCAACAAAATAAAACAAAATATTTTTTTTTATACCTACCTACCTAACTATTTCATGGTAGGTATGTGAGAAAAAACTTGAAAAAAATATATAAAATATATGTACATAGATAGAGAATTCATTATTATTTTATCAATAATAAAAAATCACATTAATTTTTACTGTAATTTAATCACTTTAAAATACCTATAATGATTACCAACATAGCTTACTCTACAGAAAAATTTTGTCCGACAGATTCACAATGTATACAGTGATATATAACTCTCTGTGTGCATATTCTGATTCAAAAATAACTATAATAACTAATAATCTTAGATTTCTGTAAAAATTATTTGAGTATTGTTAACATAATATATAAATATATGTATTTATTTTGAAATTCTGATTTGGGGGATGAAGGAAAATAATATTCTCTGAAATATTATAATAATTGCTGTGCGGCACATAAATCCGACATATTACAGTATAATAATATTTCGAATGATGAGACATTTATTTTTATTATATAATAATGTTGTACCTATTACAACGTGTAAGATATAAATGTATAATAATATATGATACAAATGATATAATGTTATGTTCTTTGAAAATAAATCTAATTTATCAGTAAAAAATTTCGCAATGTGAACTCGTAAAAAAATAGTTAATTTAATACCTGTTTTGTTGACGATATTTTATCATATTATTTAACTTATGTTCGTTCTAAAACATTATATTTTAAAATTATAGGTAGATGAATTTGTAACTCTTAACACTAATTACATCTAAGTGAATCCGTTTTTCTAAAATTTTATTCAACGATTTATGTGTTTGTATGATGCAATAATACATTAGTAGTAGCAGTAATATTTACTCGTGTAGACAACCATTAATTAATTAATAACGATATTATTATTCTTCAGAGTGGTAGTGTGTTACCATCGCATAGTGTTTTTTTTTTCATCGAGTTGTATACGAATAATATAATATATTATACACATTACACATGTACAATAATAATAAACATTGCGTTTAGTTTTAACCAAACGTCGCGATGATTATGCAAATATTATTACCCCTACAGGAATCTTATGAGCGACGGCTCATATATACTTATATATATAGTGAGGGTGCGACACACCAGGTGTTTGTCTCTATTTTTCACTCATCTAAACTTAGTTTTAAACTTAATATATTGTTTATATGTTTTCAAATTATTTCAATTTGTATTATTATCAAGATAAATGTTAAAAGCATAATATTTCCAAAAGTTGTATAGCTATCTATAATAAAAATAAAATGTTAATAATTATCAATAAATTTATTCTTAAAACTGGAAATTATCTAGTTAAAAATCAAACTGTATACGATTGTTAATTCATATTGAAATTCGAAATTTTGTGAATATTTAACATACATGAACAGTTTTATTTTTGAAAACCTATAATCTGGGTTATTTGAAATATAATTCAAAGAAAAATAGTGAGCAAATAGAATATTTGATATAATAATTATTATTAATGGAAAAAATCAGGATTTCGAAAACAGGACGTGAATACACAACATTCTGAATTTAACTTTTAAATTGTATTTATACAAATCATAGACAGCTGGTGTTATGTTCGTCTGTGTTCGTACTCAATACAGTATTGTACAAATTTTTACACAGAAATTCGCGGATTTATTATTACCATTATTATATTATATAGTATATTAATGCATACGCATAGCCGACGGTCGTAAAAGGTTGCGTAACACGCCTCGCATTTTGTTATGACGATGATAATAATGTCTCGAGACACGCGAATCCACTTACATTAACCAGCAGGAAACCGGTGTTAGAGTATATACAGCCGAAAAGTTTTATATTCCAATTGCCACGCCCGGTCGTTTTATTAAACGTAATTATTTTTTACGGCAGGTAGACATTATGATTATAATATTCTACCATCCCTCGAGTTGTGCGCGCGCACGCACCGCCGCCCCACCATACGACGTTAATGATAACAGTAATAATAGTAATAATAATAATATAATGATGATAATGATAATAATAAGATGGGACGAGATAGTTTGGCCGCCGTCTGTATAGGTATTAATGGAGAACCTCTCGAACCGTCGAAATAATATTATAATATAATATGCTCTCAACCCGCCTCGGCGGGGAGGCGTCTTCGTCTCGCATGCATGTAGACGGGTAGTAGTAGAGGCATACGCTAGCTAGCTGCAACGGACGAGATTTTACAAGTTTTGCCCCATCACCCCCTCGAGTACGACTTACTATTAACACTCGCACGCACATATACCTACTCGCCGAAAACGGCCGAATACAACGTAATAATAATATGTAGGTGGGTAGGTACGTATTATAACGAACGCGTTCCGAGTAAACTTTTTCGCGTTGGCTGAATGTTGTGTATAATACTATGTTCACTATATAATGTGATTATTATATTATTATCATGGTGTACGCGGCACGTGTGTATTAAATTATACAGTACACGGCTGTGTATACATTATACACTGGTATTCGTATTGTATTATATTTAATATAATATGTTTATGCCTTCGTTGAAACGTGTCGGTGGACACGATATCGCATTTTCATTTATTTTCGAGTTGTGTAGTAATTCTCCGAATTCGAATTCGGAGCGTCTCTTCATTTCGACCGCAAAAATAAGAACGTCACAGGATAACGCGACGAAAAATATATTGGTACAATGAGGTTTGTTGTATATAAGAATATTATTGACATACTCGTGCGGGAGTCTTAAACGACATATATTTATAATAATACAATACGCGTTAAGACTTGAAAGTGTAATGTAATATGAATAAAATTAATTTTGAAAGGTATGCTTTTACACGTTTAAGAGCGTTTCGTTCCTCTTAAAGTGTGCTTTTCGGATAACATATGGGTGTAGAGTATCAATAATAGTATATACATTTTCAAATGTGTTCAATTACAATACTTTTTTTTTTTATTTTTAAAGTATTTTCCGATCAGGTTTTTATTCAAAACTTGATGATAAGTTGTGAATCCATTTCAACATTATTTAAAAAATGTGTTATACTTTAATCCTAGACGGGACGGGTAATTCCACTTCCCTGGTGATACATGAAA
The DNA here is from genome assembly GCF_020184175.1 of Aphis gossypii. Taxonomy (NCBI): domain Eukaryota; kingdom Metazoa; phylum Arthropoda; class Insecta; order Hemiptera; family Aphididae; genus Aphis; species Aphis gossypii. The sequence continues at coordinate 84,459,973 of NC_065531.1, forward strand.
ATAAAATATTCAATTGCATATTTAAATATAATATAAGCACGATACAACTACACCGTGTGTCTCTATACATAAAAACAGCGAACTTATACTTATACAATATAGCAATGTTATTTTATTATATTTAATGTCTTGTCGTTTATTTTAATATTAAAATTCTTGCTAAGTAATTGATTGTTTTTCATTAGTTACCTACGTTACTATAAGACTTCGTGAAAACTCATCTGAGCTTTCAGCATCTCAGTATACTGCCTTATTGAGCTAAAATGTTAAACATTTATATCATACATATAAATATATGACAAATCTAAGAAGATCGTTAGATCATTTATTATGTTTTAAATTAACTTTGACAATCACCTTATTATTTTCTCAGAGAATGGTTAACGTGTAGTTCATACATGGATGTCATCATCAATATTGTAATACACTATGTAGAGCTGATAAAAGTTTAAAGAACTTGTCAATTTGTCATATTCAATCGTTTTTGATATGTCTGATTACAAAAAAAAGTTTAAATCAAACTTAAATCTTTGAATTGAATTAAATTATTTTTCAATCAGAAAAAAACGTGGTGTTTGCTAATAGTGTAATGCATTTTATGGTGATTACATAGATTATTTTGTATATATAAATTTGTATCGTTGTCAGACAAAAAATCGATGGAAATATCTTATCAGTATTTCAAAAATATACTCCGGACTTGATATAACACGTCAACGTAGTCATACGATCAAGACATCTCCATGGTGATTTAGAATATTTAAGTCTGAATAAAATAAAATAGACATTGGTGGACGGAATAATAAATACAACGAAGCCAAATTATTCATCATTATATTAAAAAAAAAAACAATTTTATCTCTTGAGTTATAATTGAAAAAACTAAGTATTACAATTTAGTGTTCATATAATAATTATGTAAGTTATCATTAACTTATAATGAATTAATAATTAGTTTAGTAGTACATTTTACATTTCCTAAAATTCAAATTCTTTCATTTTTGATTATGTAATTTTATTTTTTCACATTTAATAAATTACGCATCTATAGAGGAAAGATAAAAAAAATAAATAATGTTTTCAAAAATTTTAAAATTTTAAAGCAGATGGCTGGAGAATTCCGTAATGTATAATAATGCTTTAGATAACAATTGAAAACAAGTTCTCTACAATAATATGAATCTATAAATGTTCTATAAGTCATAATAAATTATAATTGTAGTTAAAACAGTTTGAAGAAGTATTTTTTTTAACTTTATTAAAAGAAATTCAGAAGGAACCTTGTATTGAATTTTCAACTTTTTTTTGTCATTCAATTTTTTTTTATTGATATTTTTATTAAAAAATACTTAAAAAATTCGAAAATTTCAATTTTCTATAAATAGTTCAAAATATCCATAATATTTTGAAAATTTATTTAACTGTGTATAGATAACACTTATTTAAGTATTCGGTGAAAATGTTAAGTATTTACAATGCTTCACTTTTACAATTTTATAAAAAAATCAATTTTGTTGAAAACTGGTTTTGCGTAAAATTGTCTATTTTTCCATAATTTTTTTTGTAGTTTCTTCGATTTTCATAAAAACTACTGGAAATTCCTTACTTTTTTTCTCTATAATGCACCAAGGTTATTCACTTTGCCATCGGAAACCACCTTTGAAGTTTTAAATTGAAGCACTATTTCGACAAGTTATGATATACACACATAGAAAAAAAAACATATTGTAAATTTAATACATTCATCACTTTTTTTCAGAATTGGAATAGTAAAAGATATAGTTTACAAGTAGATTTTGTAGAAAATTCAAATACAATATCAATAACATAGATATAATTAAATAGAATATTCATGTATTGCATTGCATAATTTGTACTTAATTTAACCATTTTTATAAAAATATAGCACTTAATAAACATAATCAAGTGTAAATCTATAATATATTGGGTATATCATAACCTACTTTATAACAATAGAAACATATTGTTGCCAGTAAAAGCGGCCACGTCATGCATGTTGTTTTATAATAATTAATAATACCTTCCTACTTATGATTTTTATATAACGGCGTACTGTTTAGGCAATTTTATAACGAAGAGTCTTAGAATAAATTATTATAATATTATCGTTACTATACGTAATATTACAAATTATAATACAAAATAGTAGGAGCTACAGGTCATTATTACAGTATAGCAACTACAATTTTGAAGGACTTAAATGATAATTTTCAAAAAAAGTAAACAAGTCGTTTTTAATTAGACTTCATGAGGAATTCAAATATATTTTTGGAAATTTTTCCGATAATTAGGATATTCAGTACAGTTGGAAAAATTATAGGTCTAGTTTAGCAGAAAATACAACCGGATCGAATCACCTTAAAAAATATAGTGTTTAAATTAAGTTTACTAAATGCATAATATGTACATAATTTATAAACTGTTGAAACAATACTATGTTTGTATAAATAATTGAAAGTTATTGTTCATATAACTGATCTAATAACTATGTTCAATTAATGAAAAATATGATGAATACATCACAGTATAAGCCTATAATATAAGCCAATAATTCCATATATTTTTGAAAATATATATATATTTTATCAGGTTTTTAAGTAACTGTTCAACAGAAATATATTTAAAAAATTAACTCATATAGTTTAATCCTCTTATAATTTATTGAATTTAGGTTTATTTAATACACATCAATAATCTAGAAAGTATTTGATCGGGAACAATAATACCACAAATTACTGAGTAGGAACTCAAAAGTAAAACGATTTATTATTATGTCGTTTTTAAATTATTTAGAGACCTAAACCATTTTTGAAGAATCTATTACGACATTTTACAATTATTACTATCGGTAAATCGCTGTAAAGAGCCAACGTGGTTCATAACGATTTTAATGAAACTTTTACCTACAGCATGAAGATCTTTTGATTGAAAAACTTTCTTCTAAAATAAACGTAGATGGCGTGTTAATATAAAATCGGATTTATTTAACTGATACGAATCAAGTATATGAAATTATTAAACTGTTCACTCGTTAAATATCTTATATAACTTTAGTCTATGAAGAATATCATATAAATATTATAAATTAATAAAATAATTAAATAATTTCTTAAATTTTAGTATTTTAATTTTAATAGTGGTACCTATTAATTCTTATCGTGTGAGTTAAAATTATAATATAGCTAATAGTTATACATAGGATTTCCAATTAGACCTAAATAATAACTAATGCAATACCATAAACTATAAAGTTAAATATAAAATGTTTATGTATAATATTATGGTATATATTATATAAAATATTAAAATATATATATTAATAAATTTACAATTATAATACATTTATAGTTGTTTAAGATACGTTATTGTATATTTAGTTATGTCATATTATTCATTCTATATTATTAAAAATAATTTTTAATATTTCCAAGATTAAATATAAATGTATACAGCGAATTATATTCTAGTAGTTAGTTCAAAACTGCTTGTGTGGTAATAAAATATACTTAGTTAAGTATATTAGTAGATTTTCCAACAATTTTAGAACATAGAATAATACAAACAACTCATAACAATGTAATTCTGGTTCTAGACTTATTCTGCCATTGCAACCATTGGTCGTCTATCTCGACATTTTTTTTTAAGAAATGTTTATACAATTTTATAAATATATATATTTATATAAAGATAAAGTGTGTGCGTGTGATGAATTTTATTCAAATCATTTTTGTATATATATTACCTGAATTAACCTAACAACTAAACCGTTAGCGGAAAAACGAATTCTGCATGTAAGACCCAGTAACATTAATATTCCCTTTAGTATACGTTCAGGTGTTTTATGTATTTTAATTATTTATCGTCGACAAAATGTACTCGCATGTGCTACGAAACGTCTTAAAGTCGTTACAGTATCATATTATTGCATATCAAAACTTAAATTATTCATGTTAAAGTTAACCAACAACTACATCCGAGAAAACAATGAAACAGTGCATACTTTTAAAGCTAATATCAAACAATGACTTAGTTTATCATTTTCTGATAATTATATATGTATCAATAAAGGCTTATTACAGTATAATATGACAGCACATATTGAGTTTATATTTTTTAATATATATATTAGCATAAAAAAATATTAGTTCAAATAAAACAGTTTTACAATATTATCGTCTAATAATTTCGTTATGTATAATATTGTTATGTAATTATTGTGTGTAATTATTATTAAAATAATGAAATGTAAATCTATAAACAACAATAAATATTAATTTTTATTCTTACACAATTAAAATAACTGTTAAATGTATAACAAATACACCGTATCTACCTTCTATTGTATTCTATACTTAGTCTGCACAAAAACATTTAAAAGTAATGGATTTCGAGGTTTTAACTTTTGTAATTATTATTTGCTTAGTACGTCTCTGTATTATAATACCTTTATAGGTATTTGCAAGGTCTGGAAATATAATGGTGTGTACTGTGTGTGTTTAAAAAAGAACAAATTAACGATAACTTTACTAGTCTCACGTTTAAAATAATTTAAAATAATAATTATTAGACTTTTTTTTTAGTTAATTTTTTTTTATAAACATTAGGTTAGGCAGATACGTATTACCTATTTATTTAGCGAAACATTTTGTGAACTTTAATATCAACAAAAATTTAAGTCCCTAATAAATAACAATAATTATTTTAGTTTAATACTTACAAAGAATATTATATTTTATATCTTTGTTCTATGTCTTACTATTTTTGCATTATTTGTGTTTTATTAAGTTTTTTGGACAATTAAATAACTAACGTGGTTTGTTATAGGATAAAATGAGTTAAAAACTACATTTTTATTTTATCCATTGTTTTAAACATTAAAATACCAAGTATGCAGATGTTAGTCATAGTAAGTTACAAAATTAAATCAATTAAATGGCCAGTGACACTTCGTGGTGTAGTGAAAATGGATATTTTACTTGACTTCTCGCTAGCCTGTGTGGGATTGTGCAATTTTACATCAAACAATTTATTCAAGAAGTAAATAAATGTAGTCAATTCTTAAAAAGATGTAAATTACATGGTAAGTTACGGTCGAAACGATTTTTGATAAATTTTTAATCTTATTATAATGTGCTTTCCTTGGCGAAGGTCTATTATTATCATACCTAATTTATAAATTATACGTTAAAAATAATTTACGTTATTTTTACCATTAAAATAAAAAAATGTGTATACCTAGCATTAATTTTACTGTTTAAAAAATATTTTGATAAAAATGTAAAGTTTTTCGTCGTAAAAAGGTTTGCGAAAATACGAAACGGTTTAAATCATGACGAAATGTTTCTACTGCATTCGGGTCGATACTAATAATTCGAAAACGTGTACCTATAATCTATATCCTATATAGTTTCTTTTTAATCCTATAATCAGTATAAATGGTTGAAAAATTGTATCCATTTAGGTAAAATATAAATCGTGGTTGCCCGAATAATTCGATATACTTATCTCGTCTATGGACGTATTAAACACACATTCATAATATTATATAATATACATAGATATTATATAAAACACTTTATATGTATATACATATTTATTTATATTGTTGCCGTATCACGAGATTTCGTCGTTATTAAAGGAAGCTTATGCGATTTTCATAACAACAGATCGCGGTTTTATAATAAGTAGGTATAATATAATGTATGTATATATATTTATTTATTTTTTTGAATTTCTGCCATAAATAACGTGGTTTTTAAAGAAAAAAATGGTGTAAAAACAGGGTAGTCGGACATCTTATCTGCATCTCATTTTTCATTCACGCGGCAAAAACCCTGAGCTTAAACCCACGGAACCCTGCATGTCCATAGGAGCTTATCAAGAGACCGTGTCACGTGTATCCTAAATTACATCCCGGACGACGGCGGCAGTGGCGGTGATGGTGACGGCCAAGAATACGACTACGACGACTGCGATGGCGATGACGACGATGCGAACGTGCTTATCGTGAAAACGCACAACACAAACGTACGATGTCATAATGGATGAACCAGCGAGCGCCTACAACGCATGTATCATCGTCAAGCAACTTTCACTTGAAAGCTACTTTTGCGTCTCCCTTTAGAAATAGCTACACGTCCACCTCTCCTTGAAAGTCGACTTCACTACTCCTAAAAGCCCCCTTCTTTAACTCATAAAGCCGCCTTCATCCCGCTTGAACGGCTTTCCACCTACGAATTACTCTCCCTCCTCCTCCTCCATTGCCAGATTTCCATAACCGGACGATTTTCTCTATCCGAGTGACGCGCCAGCAACAATAACATGTGCGGATTAACCCATGTTTCAGCTATATAGTATAAGCCTACCCGGTGGGGATTCACTACGCGAGTTTTTATCCGACGCTAAAAAAAAAAAAAACTTCAAGTCACGATCACAACGACGATGATGACGACGGTACAGCGTGATAGCTTCACACTCTAAACGTCGCTGGTGATAAAACCTAATGCCAAGGATATTATGCTTTATTTACAAAGTTTGGCCTATTCTATTTTATAATAATATCACGAGTTCGCTTTATATACGCACACATTTTTTTTAAGGGTTAACTGCATCGCCTGAAAAATTGAGAAAGAAGGAATATCTTATAACGCTGTACACGCCTTTAGGGCCGACTGGACACGAACATGTCTCTCTATTGTATACTGAAAAATCGTTGAATTTGAATAGTTGATGAGTTTTGTCGTGTATAAATTATTCATTGTGTATTATTCACTTGAAACTCACTGAAATAGTCTATATAGATGCATTGTAATTTATTACAAAAATTGAACCTTATAAAATATCACAATATAAAAATATTGTCATCGTTAAGTATATCAATGTAATATAGTATTTGTGTTCAATAAAAGCTAGAAATATTTTGGTATTCCTAATTAGTATTAATATAATAGTAAAGACTTATACAATATAAAAGTATTATTTGTAATACATTTCATAATAACTAATAAAATTAGAGATCATAACAAATTAATGATTTAGTTTTTTTTTTTTTATATATATTGAAAAATTCTCAAAGAAATTTAATCACTGATATTAACACTTGTATAAAAAAAAAAAAAAACTGAACTACAATTTTAAAGGTCATTTCTATCCTTAAGCTCGACAATGTTTACAGTTGAATTGTAGTTTCTGGTTTCTAACTTTCTAAGTGGAGAAATAATGAATGTATCTACGTTTCTATTCAATTTTTTTACTCAAGACATTTTTATAGTAAAAAAATCCTTCGATCTTCAAATTTAAAAGTATTTTTTTATAGTAAAATGTATTAAATCAGTACCTACTCTAGGAATCAAAAGTAAAAAATTTCAAGTATTCAAAATTTCTGCAATATTATGTTTTGGAATATTACTCAACAATTTATTATAATAAATAATAAAATAAAGCATATGCATAGACAAAACCTTATATTGTTTTTTGTCTTCAGATTAGAATATATAATATTTTTTATCATATTAACGATATGCAATAAAATCCAATTCTTTTGACTTTTGTAAGTTGAAACTTAGCACGTGTCCTCAAATCTGGTAAATTTCACCATGGAATTTGATCCCTCTATAATTATTATTGTCAGTCGAATTATTGCATTTTTATTTATACTGCTCTTAAAGTCTTAAGTAATGTTATATCTATATATATAAATCAATAAATACAGCTTAGATAAAAATATATTAAAAATAAACTTGAAATTATACAAATATAATACTTAGATGAATATAAATTAATTTTGGTTTTTCATTTATTTAAACAACAAATTTATAAATCGGTTATTATATATAAATATATTAATTATTATTAAGGAGAAATGAATAAGTTATATTGTACAAAATATTTCCTAATAATATACATATTAATTTCTCATATCATTATAATAAAACAGAAAAACAGCTTATTAGTCGATAATTAGTTAGAAAATAAATTCATACATTTAATAGAAAATATATTGACTCCCAATATTTGACATTTAAAATTAAAATTATGCTTATATGAGGGAAAAATGTTATATTACATAATTTTATTGTCTTTATTTTTAACACTTAATACTTAGATACTATTTATTAGAGAGTTAAATTAAAGGAAACTTTTTTTTCCTGCTGAGAAAATTAAGGAATACATCGTAAGAAATACAGCTAACTGTGACTAGGGTAAGATCCATTCTTCTCCGATGTTACAAACTTACAACTATCCCAAACAATATGACTGTCCTGTGTAATAGTATGTTGGAAGGAAATAATGCCTAGAAGCATATTTTAAAGTTATGCTTCTCGTTAACCACCGTAAATAAGATATTTTAGTGTAACTCTTGTGATAGATGATGGTGTACGAACACAGACTATACTCAATAGAATTTTAATGCGCACGATTAATATTGACCGCTCAGATGTGATGGCTATAAAACCCTGAGGTGTGTCAACTGCGACCGTTTAATTAATTGGGTTCCGTTTAGATAGATAGTGTACCTAATAATAAGATATTAATCAGCCATCCGTCGTTTAGCCACACCCTGTGTAGCACGCAGATAACAGAAACTTCTATCGCGTACACGCCATTGTTTCGAAACTTGCACTATGCAAAACAGTCATAGCCTTCACTTTTTGGGTTATTAATCCCTCTTAGACCCGTCCGCGACCGCCCCTCATGTAATACGGAGTCCTTTTTTGCTTTCAGACGCTCATCCACAGGACGAGTCATATAATGTATATAAATCCACCGGGTGCGTGCCAAAACGTCGTAAACCGGATTAGATTTAAATTATTAGCGTCTTGTGATGGCAGGATTTAACACTTTGGCGTAGACGAAAAACAGAGTGTATTAATATACACATATTATTATTATGACGAAAACGGAAACCTTAAAACCATAATATTCCCGGCAGTCGTCTATCGTTATTCACGCCATGAATGTTGCTCTTAATTGTACCACGACATGAGCTTTTTTTTCCAAAAAAAATTAATTAAATATTCATATCTTTAATATGTTAAATACAACTATAACACTCGTAATAGGTCGTAATTTTTTTATCTAAGTAATTTTACGTACACTCTAATATAGATGATAATAAGAATATTAGTTATTAGGTTTATGATAAAAACTACCCCAGTCGAATACGACAACTTTTCGGTACAATTGTTTGCATACATATTGAGAATTTTTAAATTAAAAGTTATTTCACTAACTATTATAAAAATATTTAATTTTTTAAATCACAACACATAAAAACAGAACATCAAGTATATTATTCCATGGTTTTCAAATCATGTTCAATTAAAATTTAGTATCAATTCACGTTTCTCATTTTATTTTAGCCACCTACCAATAAATATTATGAACATATATTTAATAATTTATCATATAAACAATGAAACTTATTTACTTATTTCAATTAAGTCGATACACTATACATAGAAACGTTTATTACGTATATACGTTGTACAAATTTAAATCGTATCGCGTATAATGTTTTTGTTAATAATTATAAATTCATCATATAAGAATGTACGTAAGTACTTTCAGAGTGCATAATAAATGAAAGAGCATGCTGTATAAAATGTATCAAAGTCGCTGAGTGTTATAGCGTGTTGCCAAATTTCAGCAAACAGCATCGCGTATCTATATATACTAATATATATATATATTATACGATTAGGCTAGAATATTATATGTCTTATATAATATATTTATTTAGAAAGGAACTCTTTTTTTGAATTATAAAATAGTAAGTCAAAGCTCGTTGGTTTTGCGTCTCGTACAAATACATTATATCGATATCGGATTACTACCGGTCGAGTGAACGCATTCCAAGACAACTCAAATCATTACTTGAGTAGATTTCGGCGACGCAAAGCTCATATTATTACAGAATGGCGAAAGTCGTCGAAAAGTCGACGGGCTGATATAATACAACGAGGCACATACTATAGATAGTATGCCTATATCTATTTAATGTAAGACTCAGCGATGGATTTATTTTTTGCTTTATACTTGAGGCCAAACTCCGCCTTTTTTTATCGTTTATATATACGAACGCAATAATTATACCTAAATTGAATGAGTGTGGGGAGGTACAACGCGGCCATAAAATACAGTGACCAAACTGACACATGCTACGCGTTATTAAATGTGACGAGAGACGAATTCACCGGAAATCGACATGACATTTTCGTCGTTCAGCCCACTGTCATTATTGTTTTTCCTTTCTCCACTTCTTAATTTCACGTTGTCCCCACTTCTCGTCGCCGAGGATTCGTCGGAGCCGCCCTCGGCAATTTACCAGCCGTCCGCTCCGATTACCGATTAGAAGAATTTAATTAAATTTGACATTTTCACACAACGATATAGACTGTATAATATATGCGCTGTGTACCACCGCGTCACCGACCGTTCCACGTTTAATCGGTTCTGTTTTTTTCCAACATTTTTTTCACTTGTTGTCAGTATCCTTTTAACCAAGGACTTTTTTTATTTAATTTTTAGATCCCCTTTGCCTTTGTCAAAATGACAAGTACCCAATGCTTTGGGAATACCAAAAATTCTAGGGTCGATTAGATTAATCAAATATTTTAAAAATATTCTGTTGAAAAATATATACATAGGAACAATTATTATAGTTTATAGGTATTAAGAAACAATACACATTATTTGCAAATGAAAATGTGTCGGCAACTTTATATAATATTAGGTCGTTTAATTTGTCCATCTATCGTAATATTTATAACTGAAAATCTTATTGATTATAGTGATTGTTTCTATAATATAAACACACACACAAACACAAATTTATTTTTTCAATATTATATTTGTGTGGAAAATGATACGTCTTTTAATATCTTTAAGTACTTTCGTTTTTGTACTGTGAATCAAACGACTTATGTTTCCATTTTCATTACTTTGAACCACGCAACGCTCCAACGTCGTTCTACAATACCTGATGGTTAAGTTCAAAAACAAATAATAATAAAATCGTGCCTTTAAATTAACTTATAGTTATAACATAGTACAAATAAAGAATAAAAATATCATATAACAAATCTCAAAATTGTTTTCATTTCTTTCTGAATTTGTTTTTTTAATAATATTATTCGAGAATTATTATATTTATGTATAGTGTTATTTTGATTACATTTTAACGATTCAGTAAAACTAGATCGAAATGAATTTTCACTACGCTTTTTGAGAAAAAATATATAAACGTTATAAAATAATAATATAGATAGGCACTTTTTAAGTTATATCTTTGAAATGAAAAATAATAATTTAATTAGGTAACAATAATATATTCTTCATTGTCTTCGTCATAATTAAATACAACTGAAACGATATAAAAATTGTTTTAAATGAAATGAAACTGAAAATATATGAATAAATTAATATTTTTCTTTTCATTATTTATTTATTTATTTTTTTTTTTTTTGCTTTATCTTGGAGTAGAATAAAAATTATTAATACAAATTGCTTGAATGTTTAGGTAGGTCTTATTATTTTATAATTAAAAATAAATTATAATATTCATTAGATATTATTGAAGACTACCATTTTGTTAACATTATTTCAGTTGTAGCTGAGTACCTTTTAATTTAGTTATTAGAATAAACTATAGTATCGCATTGTCACTAAAAATGATTTAATATTTGATACAAGAAGAAGAATACAATACAATTTTTATTTAATATTTAATTATGATTAGTTTAATGGTGTATATATATATATCATACAAATATATATAAATATGTGATTATTTATTGATGCATTATTATTTAACCATTTTTATTTTGTTTTTGCATATTTCTTTAATTTTTATTTATTATTTTTTTTTTCATTTACATAATTTCATACATTTGAATAATATATATTTTAACATCTAGAAACTAATATCAATAGTAATAATATTTCTTATAGTATTTGATTTTTATAAGTTAATTTGACATTTTCTTACACTTACACGAACAAAATATGCAAAAATAATTTTTTGAGTTCAACTATTATATTCATGTAAATTTCTTATTACAATAGACATAATTTATGTAGATTTAATACCGATTATGTTTATGACATTGATGAATCTAAATAATTTGCATTATTATTATTCGATGGTATTTTAATATATTCGAACCTGGGAGCAGGTTATTAAAAATGAGAAATTTTGTTGTCCTTAATGTGTTATTATATTTTACCGCCACTCATTGTTTTGAATTGTTATCGGTCTTATTTTTTGTTCGTGTTCCATGAAATACCTTTAAATGACTGAGTGTATTTGGACACGCCTCCATCAACTTCTGTTTCCTGTTAAAATACATTAATCTAGTAGAAACGGGTGACGGTGAACAGGAAATATTTTATTGGGGGAAGAGTCAAATATCCGTACCACCTACTTATCTTGGAGTAATTTTGTTCAAAATATTCTACATGAAGAAAAATAAATTAATAATAATTGAAATCTTTCATATACTTCTAACCCTTGATCATTATCATTTATTTACGAGACAACATGATTTATTTGAAATTGTTATTCCGGAAAGTTCTGTTGAACAAGTTAAATAATAATTGTTTCATAAATTATTCTTCCTGAAACTGTTTTTTTTTTTTTTGTATATTTATAATTTATTTAAAGGCTTATGTCCGTTGATAATTACAAATAAATATTGTTGAAGTACACAATATATTTTATTTATATTTAGCGTGGGTCTTGAAATGAACAGTGATTTATAAGTAATACTATTATAAATAGAACTTTAACAGTAGTCATTACTCATTAGATTCTGTTTCAATTATATTTCAAATCTCATATTTAATTATAGAAATTGTCATTCAATCTGTAATTGTATTACTGTGTGGCCACATGAAGGGCCCCAAGATTTTTTTTTCATGCTATGATAAAATATGATTTGACATGTACTTCATACACATTTCAGTATAGTGTGTCAGTTGTGAAACCAGAGATGTTACTTTAACGTTAATGTCTATCTCAAAATCTTTATAAACTCCTTAAATTTAATTAATAATTCAAATTTGATGAGTATAATATATAAAATTTATTGTTGTTGTATTAAGATAAAAAATTATTATGTGATCGCGTGTGAATAAGACAACAATCTAAACTGTTAACTGTACACTGATATTATCCACAACAGTGCGATTATCAGTTACTTATACTTTTAGAAATTTAAATCGATAACTAGTAAATTTTATTTGTAAAAATAAATATTATTTCTTAAAAAAAATATATATTTAATTTAATGTGTAAAACATATTAATGACAACTACTTAAAATTAAAAACATTTAAATGTAGTATAATATATACTTTTGTAAGATTAATGCGGTGAAATGTATTATTATTGATAAATAAATAAACATTTATTTTTAAATTATTGTTTACACAACACCAAAACAAAAACGGTTTATGGTTACTGGAAATTAACTATGCACAAAAATAAAATCAATTTTGCTATAGTATTAATTTCAAAATTAAAACAATATACTTGTTGTCTAAATAGCATTATAATTAATTGATAGTAAACACAAACATATACCTATCATATAGTTTGTATTATGTATAATATAATACCCAAAATGTATAAACAGTTTTTGTGAATTAAATCAAAATAACTTTTCTTTAGTAGGTTATTAGTAAGTATTTACTAAAAACTAATTTATCCCATTGTGTAGGTTGGTTTATATCCTCTACTACCTCATCTCAACGTCATAAATGTATGTGGATTTTTGTTTTCTTTTATTTTATTTTAGTCTCTCACTTTAAAAGCTGTCTGGAGCTAACAATAGGATTTATGGGGGTTTATCAGATAACACGGAGGACGATAGCCTTTTGAAAAGCGTGACCCGGAATACAATGAAGAGCTTTTGTTCAACCGCGGCTTTATGGTGCAAGTTTCTGTTCAATTTACTTAATAAATCGAAATTTTTTCTGTACCTTCAATAATATGTTCATACTGAAATTTTATATAAACTCGATAAATGCATAAAATTATGTTATTTTATATTTGATTTATTTTGCATATCAAATAGCTTTTAGCATTTATTTATATTATTATTTAATGTGTAATGAATATATTTTTTAATTACTCATAATTACAAATTATGTTTATGAATAATGATTTTTTCAAATTGTGTTTAATATCAAAATAATTAACAGAAATACTATAGTTAAATGTAGAAAGTCTGAAAAATTAAAATGAAAATTATAATTTGTTATTAAAAAACAAATAAATATAAGACAATTTCTTTTTAAAGCTAAAATATAAAAAAAAATAATATTATTTATTCAATACTTATTAATAACAAAAACATGATGTTTAGATTATAATTTGATTTTCATTGATAGAGATGACTATGACTACATATTTTCATAGTAAAATTTAGAGGACTCACTTTGATTTATTCTATAAAATATATTCTAATTCAAAACGTATACATTATTAAAAAATATAAGAATGACCATGATTGGTTAATAATCTTGTGTATAATTTAATCGCCAAGGCACAATCTTAAAAGTGTAAGATAAGAAATTATACAAATTTGCAAAGAGTAATAGTCATAGTTAAACACTAAAATATTAATAAGAATACGAAATTCAAATTTAAATTTAAATTTCTGTTTATTTACTACGAATCACCTTATTACAATTTACGCCTAACTTCATCTAACTGCAGCTTGCTTAATTTTCAAAACGTTTAAGACATTTGAATACTAATGGAAATTAAAAACTTTGGTATTAAAATATTTGCATAAATTTGTTTTCTTAGATAATTTATCAATTAGAAAAAAAGTTATTGATGAATACAAACATGGTTAGATTATCTTGTAGATCATATATCGATCAATATACTTAAGAAAACCCCTTTCACGATAGTAAACAGAATGTCAAAAGTGTAAATTTACAATAACAATAATAATAATGTGAAGTAGATACTAAGTTACAAAGCCTTAATTTCTAATGACTATGATCAGGTTACTACTTTAAAAATGTTTGAAGCATATATTACATGTATGGGCACTTAACTAGTTCTTCCTCAAATAGAATAATGTTTTTATTTATTTCAAGGAAACTCAACTCTAAACATTTTAAAATGAAGTATTTAATAAATACGTACTTGAACAAAATTGTGAAATTCTCATCAAAATAAAATTGTCTTAATAGATATTATAAAAAAAAAAAAATTATTAAAAGTACATAACAAATTTTATGTTGATATTTTGATCTTTAATTTTTATTATTGAACTACTAGATTACACAAGAATATCGTAATCTTCTACACATGTAATGACTATAAGATATAAATATTTTCAATTTTTAGTATGGTAATTAGTTGTTTATAACATAATATATTAATTAATATAATAGTAATTTAATAAAAGATAAATTATACTTATTATTGTTGCTATGAATTAAGTTAATAATAATGTAATATAATTTCTAATATTATTTAATTGCATTTTCTTATTGAATTATCTTGTCAAAGAAAAAATAATCTTTTAGTATTTCACTGACAATATACAAATCATAATTAAATTATAATATATAATATATATTAGGTACAAGTATTTATAATGTATTTTTACTCTTTTATTTAAATTTTTACCAATGTATTGTACTAGTTCCCATTAAAAAAAAAAAAAAAAAAAAAAACATTATGAAAAAAATACAATAGATGAAATCAATATTTTTAATTATAAACTCAATTAAAAATCAAAATTAAGATTTTATATAAAATATAATGTATGTTTGTACATACATATACAAAGTTATATAATTATTTTGTTATTTTTAATTTCTTTCTTTCTTTATTTATTTGTTAAAATTAAAAATATGTTTACAAATTATACATAATTTAAGTTATACAATAAGTGAAAATAAATACATGTGAAAGATAATTAGTTAAGTTTCTTTTCTTTTAAAAAGTTGGTGATTTAATCAATTTACCACATAGTTGAAATATTTATTTTTGTTTTAGTTATTGTTAGTTTTAGTAAAAACTGTAATTAAGAATAGAATCTATAATTTGTTCAGTTATTAAATTAGATCAAGAATAAGCTTCTTTTTTATAAGATTAGCACTATAACTTTAAGTAGTTAGCATATATTATATATATATATCTTTTTAGAAAATGCAGTGTTATGTTTTGATTTTGGTTGTTAGGATTCAGGAGAACTAACAATTAACATATTGGAAATACATTTTTTCTTATTTTTCCAAAAAAAAAAAATCAATAAATAACCTAGCACAAAAATCATTCAAAACATCCTGAAATGAAATTAAACTTTAAATTAGTTAATTTTAATTTCAATTTTTATCTTGCTTATTGTAAAGTGAAAACAATACAAGTCTATAATATGTAATTTAATTTAATTGTTTTTTATCTCAATTATATTTTTTTACTATGATTTATTAATTCATAATTATAAATACTTTAATTAAATTATATAAATCCCAATGAACAATGGATTTTGCAGGTTATTATATTTTAAAAAATAAATATAATATATAATGTCTGTTACTGACACTAATCGCTATGTTTAACGTATTGTTTGGGAAAATGTGACTTATTGTTCAAATTTATTAGAGATAGCGAATGACGTATTCAATAATTAAACATTTAAAGTTATGATGGCTTGTGAGGATTTATTGCCCCAACGGACATTAATACTAATATAATCTTTTCCAATGTAACATAACGGGTATACAGGAGTAAAACTTAGAAAATAAATGAGTGATTTTAAGTTGATTTTTTCATGAAATATCAAGATCATTAAAAAATATTCATTGATTGCTTCATACCATAATAAGGCTATTATAGATAAAAACTTAAAGCATTTTTTGTTATAAAGTGACAGATAAATAATCAGACTTGTCATTACTTTGATCGATTATATACAAATAGAAAAATTAATTTTACTGTATTTTTATTTATAGTACGATATAGATTTTGTATATAATCTAAAATTGTAGACCTCTGTGTAATATAGTTTAATGATACGTAATACATTTTTAATAACGATTTATGTTTTTTGTTTTTGTGGTTTATATAATAATGACATAAAAATATAAAGAAAAAAGCCATCACGCTATCGGATAACTTTTTTTTTAAACTAAATTTTTCATGTTATTTGTGACTTAAAAAAAAAAAAAAACACTGTAAAATTTATAAATCTTTCAAAACTTATTTTTTTAGAACTTTGTTATTTTCCTTATATTATTAAAACCCAAATCATACGGTCTCCAGGGTGATAATTCGGAAAAGTTTATAATGAGAACGAGACGCGTAAAACGTGTGTAATATAACATCACCTTTATCTATAGCAATGCTGTTTTTAATTAATAAACTACCGACGGAAAGTTGTAACAAGAAATTTGTCTGGGGACCGACTAGCAAAATTTATAGTGCTTAACAGTAGTTAAGTACTATAGCATTCTACATATTTAAATTATATGTTAAATTTAAATATATGCATTATTTGTATAAAATAATATATTATGTTCAAGGAGGTGAGTACATTTTGAATGGTTCATTTGTTTTCAAATGCACCTGCAAATACAAATATTTAATATTGTTATATATTATTATTATCATTATTCAAAATAATATTATTCTTAAAATAAATAATTGTTTTCAGATTTTACTAAGATAAACTAGCTTTATCCAATCAACTTAAGCTAAGTTAACTAATAAAAATTAGATTTTAGTTCTTTAAATCAATATTTTATTGAATTATATCTTAAAGCACCTATAATATAACTGTAACCTACTCAATAATGTGGATCATTAAAAACCTACTATACAGCAGAAATTTTCATACTTACATTAGTCATCATTAAATAAATAATTATCAATATACGATCATTACGTTTTGAAATATATTTATTTCTAGGAATTGATGTTAGATTATCAAATTAATGTTTGTAATTACACTATAGTATGGGTTAGCATTTTATATGATACTGTTGGTTAGTAACTTAAGATATGTATATCTATTACAGAAAAATAGATAAGTATATGGCAGTTTATATTCATAGTGACTTTTCTATTTATTAAGGATGTAGTACAGTAACATTAGTATTAATTTATGAATACGTTTATACACATAAGATGTAAGATATTAAATTATTATATCATAAATATTGTGAAATTACATATTATATGCATTAACTTGAAGATATTTTAATTACTTTGCAGTGTCTTTTGTTGTGAAACTGTAATATACGATAAAATGATATTATATTATAATATGTATAAATTAATGTTGGATTTAAAAATTTAATTTTTGTTGAAACTTTACAAATAAAAATAATTTAATTATTTTTGTTATATTTTTATAAACAGAGAATACGATTTAAGTCCATATTTGTAATTACTAATTTACTTATGTAAAAATATAATAATACAATTATTATAGTATTTTACTCCAAGTTTTTAAAAAACACAATACTATATTTGTAATATAATCATGTAGTATTAATAGTTTTGATTTTTACTGTTATTTCCGATAATATTTTTTTTGGCAAGACAACATAATATTTAACCCCCATACCCATACATTAATTTTTCTTCAGTAGATTAGGTAAATCAATAAAAAATTGGAATTTAATGCTAAATTCCAACGACTACAGTTGTGAACATTTTCGATATGCCAAACATTTTAGCCTGTTGAATATGAAAACAATTGCATTTCTGTTATAGCACAACTATGTCGTTTGCCTTTATCCGTCTGACAGTAATTACGATAATCGCGATTCGCGTGCTTAATTGCACATCGACATGATCGAAACTCATCGAAAAAATACGGTGTATACTATATATTGTACAGCGATAACAATAAGACAATTTGTCCCTTTAGACGAACAACTAACTATGATAATAATTTATCTAACTTTCAAATGACCAAGTAGATGCGGGTAGTGTTCTGTAATTACTTTTCAAATGAAAGTTGAGAAAATAATCAATTCCATGTAATACAATTAGTAATTTTTAAAGACGTATTGAAGAATAATAAGATAGAAAGCCTTTAATAATTCTTATGGTACAATGTTAAAATATTGGCTACAGATTATAAGGTTGTACCAAGAAAAAATATGACAATACTAAGTAAATTTAATAACCATGCAACTTTTTTAGTATACAGTATAGTGTGGTCTTAATAACACAACATCATCAATGTTTTCCTATTACTGTACAATGTAGTTTTTATAGTCTAAAAATACATTATCAATAAATATTTATATAAAAAAATATGTTTAAGTCCTCCCCTAGCAACTTTAAGTTTATTATCACTTTAGTCTATATTATATACGGTACTAGGTCAATAACCATAAATAATTAACAAATATTACATTGTACATCCTCAGCAAAGTTTTTTTTTTTACATATATTGCTTATCGGCAAATTATAATGGCGTATATAATATTCATTGTTCATATTATTATAAAATTACAATTTTAGTTTACTGAGCACTAATTTGTTTGTGTGTTATTTTTATGTGGATGAATAATTTATGAAATTACAGTTGTATACACTTCTTCAATAAGAACTAAAATTATATTTATTTATATTTATTTAATTGAAAAACCTATTCCAACTGTACCTAGTATTTAATTAACGTTGAATGGTAAATCATTGGATTTTTTTCTTTACATATTACTTATTGGATTAAAATACAAATCGTTAAAAAATGCATACATTAAATTCATTGAAGAATTCATATTTTTTTGGAGTAAAGGAATAATAGTGTAATCTATATATAAATAATATGTTTGAAAAGCTCTACAACTAATGACTTAACCATTTCAAAGTCAAAGATAGAAAACAGAGCTATGCCTTCGACATGAATATAAATTTCAATAAAAATTGTTAATTTCGTTAATATAAATGATTCAAATTATTTAAAAAAAAAAAAACTATCGTTGAAGAAACAGATTTAACTTGCTCAGCGAGAGCCAGGGAATTGGTGTTTTAGTCCACCGCAGTGCATTTTTTTATACCTAAAAACAGTATAATGGAACTAGAAGGAAAATGACTCCTTTTTATGAATAAAAGTTTAAAAACCATGATTTGAGTGATATCGAAGATATCGAAGTAACAATAGATCAAATGATGATTTCAAAATTAAGAAAAAATTCAAAAACAGTTGGTGAAATCAATAATAGGTACATTTAAGCTATTATTATCTCCAGAACTATGGATTTGCTAGACGAAAAATTATCATTATCAACTGAAAGATTAAACGTTATTGATTTTTGTTTGTTTAAGCGATCTACAATGAAATATAAATTAAAATATTGATATCACATGTGTTTAGACATGAAACCTTCAAGCATTAAAAAAAACTATAAGTTATGTGTATTATTGGATTATTAACTTGATAAATATTTATTTTGGATTAAGTAATATTATTGGAGCATAATTTTAAGCAGTAATACTTTCACCTACTTCAGTAAGTCCATAAAAACAGACTTTTGCACTCTTTTAGCTTTGTTGGTAAAACATTGACCTGCAATCAGCGTATTTCATGGCCAACCTGAATATTATTCTCAAGCTTACAGATAAAAAATGAAACGACACAGTTAATATTAGCAAGAAATACTTCAAATCAAATACGTAAGAAATTATTATAGTGAAATACTGGGATTATCAGTTATATTTCTTGATAAGCAACTCAACAGGGAAATCATGTTAACGACTCCGAGTAATACTAGTCATGTTCGTTTTATATTTAAGATAATTTATTGTTTGAAAATTGTATTCAGTGAGAATCCCATCTGAATACTAAAATAAGAAAAAACATGTTTTTTTATTGTCATCGTCTATACAAAAAAAAAAAAAAAATTGTCCACAATACCTCTAGCGAAATGTGCTCCAAACTATAGTTTACAATAACTGATGAGCTTAATAAAATTCAATAATTCAAAATTCACATATTATTTCAAAGGCAAAATTAAAAAGAAAATATGGAAAATGGCTAACATTTTTCAAATGAGTTATAGTTGAACACTTTGTTCATTTTACCAAAACATTTCAGTAGAAACAAAATATAAGATAGTTTATGAAATGATTACTAAAGTTACTTCAATAATTCACAATTTACGATCAAAAATGTACCAAAATTATATAGAAAAATTCTATCTACGTGATTTAGGTAACAAAAATTAGATGAGAATTTTCATAGAATTTGGTGTTGGAGAATTCTGGAAAATAGTCGTGGTAAACTGTCAAGTCTAAAAGTAATTTAAAAGCAGAAAAAGTTTTCTAAGAATCTACAAGTAACAAATGACGTGATAGAAAAAGGAGATGCATTGATCTAAGACCATAATTACAAAATCACCAATGATGAGTATTATTTTAAATTTTTTTTACAAGTAGTTTAAGAGTATACAACAAACAATTATCATAGTTACAAAAAACACCCTCTAAAAATAAAATCTAACTTTTAATATACATTTTATAAAAAAAAAACACTAAGGAAATATGTTCAAGTATATAGATAGTAATATTGTATGATTTCTTGACATAAGTTTAAAGAAATAAAATAATTCAAACATTAATTAGTTTACATCATTATTTTATTCAAACTTGCATAATTAAACATTTAAAATTATTCAATTAACTTGAGGTTGAATAACATTAACAATTTATATACTAATAAATGTCTGATTATTAATTTCACCTAGCTAATATGTTGACAATAGTAATTATAACTTAACTTAATTTTTTTAACTACCTACATAAATATTAGTATTTATTTTTTTAGATCAAGTTTAATAATAATAACATTTAAAAAATGTACATCAAATATTTTTTTTTTATCCAAAAGTATGTTAAAGAAAGATGAATTTTATTTAAGGAATACAAAATTGTATCGACATAATGTTTTAAATTACGTTTATGAAATTCTACTTATGTTTTTCAAGAAAATGTTCTGTTTTTTTTTTTGTTCCCTTGTTTATATTATCTTTAGTGCAATGGAATTGGTATTTTCAAGAAATTATGTTGGAATATTTATGTTTGAAATATTTCAATTCATATTTTTCAATTTCAAAATGTTTACGTCAAAACGTTATGCATTGATAACTTTAATACTGTTTAGTTTTTGATATGAAAATCGTAAAAGCTAAATTGATAAATTTCCATCCAATAACTTTTTGAAAAGACAATATCTATGGACAAATACAATGTATATGCGTTTAGAAAATTCAATTATTATTGGTATAAGTTTGTATGTATTATTTTTTATTATTGACATACATACAAACATAATAATATTGAACAGTATTTTAAATTGTTGATTATATTCAATACATTATAATTAAGTTATTCGTTTATCATGTCAGTTATAAACTTTAATTTATAGAATCATCTCATTTCTAAAACACTAATTATACTAACCAAAAAATGAATGATTTAATATTCATAATTTCAAAATAAATACCTTTTATATCTATTATTATAATATTATGATTATTATAAATAGGTACTCATATAGTTTTAATATTGTTTAAATTTTGAATTAAACGAGGCTGTATTAAAATAAAACTTTTAAACAATTTTTTTCAACAAATTAATTTGTAACTATCTCTTTTGGATAGTTGGGTGGAATAATTACTCAAACAATTTCAAGTTAAGTATAATAATATTCTCAATAACTTCTAGTAGCTAAAGGAAATCCGCGTACAGCCGCTAAAACATTCTTAGAAATATAAACAAGTTTAATTTTAAATTGTTTTTCAAATTAATTATTATTTATTTGATACTCCAAGAATAATTTTCTGCACTGAAATATGCGAAATAAATTTGGTGACCAATATTCCACATTTGTTGAATATTTCAGTGTTATAATAATAATAAATTTAAAAAAAAAGTAATATCATATAATATTTAATTTATATTAACAATTATATTCTAACCACTGTCCTCAATACTCCATAAGTGCAAAGGTACCGATACTACGCATTTCTTATATATTATGAAAAATGTTATGTGAATAGATAATAAATAAATTATGGCTAGATAACATAAAGGTATATTGCAAAAATCTGTGATTTTTTTACGGTGATACGAATTGTGTTAATATCATCGAAATCAACAAAACATTTGGGTTTATTCCATAATGATGATGTAAGAAGTCTATCTCCAATAATTTTAATCACCCTCAAAATAAACATGATAACACGAGAGAGCATGAGGTAGGCCAGTTGCGCAGACTGCGTTGACAACATACCATGTTATTCATCCATGGTTTTTAAGGACTTATTTTACACTTAATTTATTTTAAAATGTAAAAGTTAATTATTTTAAACAATAAAAACGATTTATGAAACGTATAAATTATAATGCACAGCATTTATATGTATCTACATCTATTATAAATTCTTAACGACGTTGCTTTCCATATTTTCCAGTTTAATGACAAGAGTTTGCTTAAATAGGTGAAATTTGTTTCAGTTTATTTTTCATTTATTTTTTTTTTTTTTTTTTACCTTTTCTTATACTTAATGGATATAATTATTATTTTAGCAATATGCTCAAAGCATCAAATCCCTCCAAAATGGTCTGACGGTATTAAAAAAGTTTCCTAATTATAAACTTTTATGTATACAGAGCACCTTTCTCGTATCACCTCATATTGGCCCTTTCCCACTTATGAATCATAATATATTACTAAAATAATTTATTTACCTATTCACTGGTATTTTACGTGGTACGTCATACAACTTGTAAATAATCAGATGTCTTTAAACACGTCTTGAAATTAGTCCCTTCCACTGTTTACTCCTGGCGATAAATTGTATATGAAATTAACGTATATTGGTATACGTTATTACCTATTATAGTAAATACATTTTATAAATTTTAACAAAATTATGAAGTACTAAAAAACAAAAATGAGTCGTGTACTAATTTTTAATTTACTCATAATGCAGAACGAATTAACCATACTATACGTGATACTATTCGTGCTTAAAGGCTTAACAGCATTTATTTGAAAGGATAAATTAATATTTCACGCACATTATAACTCTTAACTAATTTAAAATATGCTCATATTTATGAAAATATTTAGTGAACTGTATTATAATTTAAAATTGCACATAATCAACCTATAAATAATATTGAAATA
Organism: Aphis gossypii; assembly: GCF_020184175.1. Taxonomy (NCBI): domain Eukaryota; kingdom Metazoa; phylum Arthropoda; class Insecta; order Hemiptera; family Aphididae; genus Aphis; species Aphis gossypii. The sequence continues at coordinate 84,484,172 of NC_065531.1, forward strand.
TGTACGTTTAAATATACTCTTTTAAAAATATGTTTGGCGTGTGGGTGTCTGTTAAATTGAATTTTTATTATGTCTTCATTGTTTTATAAACAATAACAGATTTACTAGGTTATTGCAATAAAAATGTATTGTATGCATAAACTTTAATAGGATAAAAGATGTATTAAGCTCACACCATTCTTTGTTTGAATCCCAAAAAGAATTAAGGAGATAAAAGGTTTTTACCCATTAAATATTGTATGTTCAATATTAATCACGTCTCTCTATATATTCATCGCCATAATATTTTGTTTAATATAATATACATATATATTTATAATTATTAAAAATTCTATAGAAATCATTTCCATTCTACTGTTAAATCTCTTCATAGATAGTTAGTAAGAATCTGAGAATACAATATTAAATGAACTTGACATTTTAATACCATTAACTAACAAATTTGTTTAACAAATATTATAATAAATTAATGCTATAATATATTTGAATCAAAAGTGTACAATTTAAAAACAAAGGCTTACAGTTTTATTTTTTGTTTTAACAATACATAATAGTTTATGTGGATTCATAATAAAAATATTGTACTCATATAATACACATTAAATGTATTCTTAAGCTTTGTATGAACATAATATCTCAATATAATATTTTGTATAATCTGTAATTACAAAATATTTATAAAAGAAAGTAGGCGTTCTTTACGTTGAGACGAAGTTTATTTAATGAATATAGCAATTAAATGTATCCATTATTGAAAAAATTAACTTAAATCCTAAACAGTAATAAGTTTAGATGTATTCCAAATGTGACAACAGGATCTGAGGTATTTATTTTATTTATAATAAAATTGAACCATAACTATTCTCAAAATTACGTCCTGATTTATTCAACTTTTCATCTAAAAACACACCTAATGGTATTAGTTTGATTTAGTGTATAATTATACGTTATAACCATATTATGTAAGTTTGTATTGCCAACTTTAATGTGTAAGCGTAAAACAACCTAAAAAACTGAATACCTACCTACTTCTAACTATATTAGTATATATATTACGTTTGTACGTGCACTACGCTACTGCATGTACAAGTCCCTGCAGTACTATAAAGTACACCAAATATAATACTCTATACAGCTTAGGTATTACATATATATTATGTTCTAAGCTCGATTTATGGCATTGTACTAGATTTATGATATTTATATAAATAATGAACGCTGTATTTATAATAATATGATTAGAACAAATTTGTAAGATAAATCGTACGATAAAACCACATGCGACGCGCGACATGGGTATCTATTAAAACAAATTGCCGTTTACCGATATCATTATTTTTATACAGACATTATTATTATACTATTTGTTTCTTTTTGTAAACGTGATTTCAAACTTATTTATTAATCACTAGAACATGCACTGCGATTAAATATCCACTAAATAAAAATAAATACGATTAACAAACAACGAGCTGTGAGAGTTATAGTCTATTATATAAAACGCACTAAACATGATTAAATTTAATAATTTATATTCAGATTATTATAATTATTCCGAAAAAAATTCTAAAACATGTTTAAAGTTACATAGATTTAAGTACAAATTTAAATGGATACTTTCTTGGAAAAAATGAATGTTATCAGACAGTTTAATATTGATTACATGTTTATTTTATAATATTCATAGCGACTAAACTTTTTTTTTTTTAATAAGCCAGATAAATACATGAATAAAACAAATAACTACTTTATTATATAATTCATGAGCCATTTTTTTTTTTTTTATTTTACAAAAATTATGAATACAATTAATATTATTTGAATTTAGAATTTTATAGGTTCATTAGTGTTAAAAATATATGCAAATACCTAATAAATGTGTAAATATAATTGTTTTAATTCTAAATGTCTACTTTACTTATAAATAATTAACTATTAAATAAAAATCCTTCTACGGATGATACTATCAAAAGAATATAACTATAACGTAATATCACTCGTATATAACTTCATATTACTTTCGTGCTACTCAAAATACTAGAGCGCACTACTTGTATTGTACATCGTTTTTGATATGATTACACATTCGATAAATATAAATAGTATGATACAATATCATAATAGTAAATATTATATTAGTTTGATTTACTTATATAAGAATAATACTAATTTTATAGGTATACTTATTTGTTTTTTTTTAGATACTCAGTTTTGTGTAGATAAACTGTGAAATTTTATGTGATTTGAATAAGTTTTACAACAACAAAAAAAAAAAAAAAAAAAAATGCCTTCATTTTAAAATGATCGAAAACAGTTGTATGAAAAAAATTGTGTAATTAAACATCTGTTCTTATGAACAACAAGTGATTGTGTGCTGTAAGAGTTAGATAAAACCGCTGGCCTTACTGATTAAAAAAGTTCAAATAGTTATTTTATTGGTTCCATTATGTGGACATGATTACACTCTAATTGTGACACACATTCACGTGATCAATATTTTCGAGTTCCAATATCTTTAGTTTGTAATTGATGGACTTTATATAGTTTTTTTACCAAAATACCGTGATAAAAATTTTATATTTTGTAACGTTTAAGCAATGCTTATATTCATATATGTATTTATCGAGTAAAATTTGGTATGTATTTTATTTGACCTATATAATTTCCATTGAATTTATGAAGATATACGTATTATATCACTTTTAATAGTTTAAATTAAACAAAATAACTTTTATTTTGGATTATAACCTCTATTTCAGTTGCACATTCTATAGCAGCGTATTAAAAAAAACCTAAATGTATTTATGTGTAGTCATTAATCTTTTAAAGTTTAGTAGTTTTGATTAGTTTATCTAGTATTAACAACAACCACAAAAATATATATATATATATGTAAGTGTATACATTATTTTTCATAACGTTATTTTTATAATACATTAAAAAAAATGTATTATTATATTTACATCACACATTTTATTTTCGAAAAAGGTTACTATTTATACTTTATAGTAAGTATACAATTTAATATGCAATAAAGAAGAATGTAGTAGTAAACAATTTAATTTTTTAAACAAATATTTTATTTTAAATTATAATATATTTTAATAATTTATTAAAACCAAGAAAAATGACTATAAATAAAAATAATTACTTAATATATTTAATGGTTATCATAAATATTGCATAAAAAATAATTAACAATATTACGATATTAATGTAATATATCTCAATGATATTAAACCTGCTTATCAAAAACATACATGTCAGATAATCCATGATAAATAGTTATTATAAACTAGTTCTTTTATGATACAGCACTAATATTGTTGAATCATAAAATATAATATGGAGTTATATTAAAGAAGTCTATTTCTCAAGAATTATGAGATACAACTTAACTTGTGATACTGAATACAGCGAGTGGTGTATTATTGTTCTACGATATTAGTTATTTTACCAGTATGTGTCTAATTTTAAACTTATTTAATTTTTTTACTTTACAATAAATTACCAATAATCATTAAATTACAATTAATAGGAATTATTACTTATAAATAATAATATTCATCTGTAAATCAAATGAGGCGTTATGAATAGGCAATATAGCTACATCACTGTCATGGTTACATTAGTTTGATATAAAATAATATGATTAAGTATAGCTGAAGTTAGTATAAAAATGAATACTATCGACATGTCATGTTTTTTAAAAAACGATTAAAACTTTAAGATAAACGAAAATTATTATATTAGCCATGGGTTTTATTTGTATGTCATAATAACATAAAGAAATAATACAGTAATACAGGAATACGTAATATCTACTTCTTGTACAATAAATGCACAAGATAAACAATTTATATTGATAATAATATAATTAAATTGTTTTTTAAATTATTTCTTATAAATAATTTAAATTTTTTTATCACTTCAGAATATAGATCTATATTTAAATATTATTATTTATAAATAAAATTATTTTATAAACCTTCTGAAAACTTATATTTTATAATTAATTTTTAAAATATTTTTTTTTCCACCAAATCATTCAATATGTTTTATCTTCTAGAGAAATTTGTAGAAAACGTCAATAAACCGTTGTTATCTACCAAACTCGGTGAACATTACATATATATATAAATACATAACACGTATGAGTTTATTGTATACCCAAGGTATTTTTTTCATTCCTTATAAACCTGGAGTATGGGAAAACCTAATGGAATAGAACGAAAAGCGATAACCAGCTTGCTGTACGCTGTTTATCGAATTTTCATCGAAACATTGTCTTACCAAAAACTTTATCCACTCGTACAAGGTACAACAGTACGCAAGATTCGTCAGATGTATTTAAAAAATATTATGTTCTCAACAACTAGATGAAATGAAACATTTAAAATAGAATCCATAGTCGATTCACCCGTCAATGGTCTAAGGTTTTATCGACATTGACAGTAGCTGTTCTACTATATTTACGAGCTTAAACTATTAAATAGTAAAATAAAAATGTAATATGATAATTATATCTTTAAATTTCATAAAATTTGAGAGGTTACTTAGGTTCAAAAATGTTATTTTTTAACTGATTAAAATTTTAACTTGATAATTAATAATATTTTGGCATCATTGAAAAATATGCAGAAAATGTTTGACAAGTACTCACATATTGTTATAGCTCACTGTTTTTAGTACAGTAGAGTTATTTATACTTAATTATAGTATTTCATTAACCCTTGATTGCTAAATAAATTTACAAGAAAATAACGTAATACCTACGGTGTTATTGTTATATCACATGTATGATATTATTTAATATTATATTATGTAAACTAAATATGTCAAAATTCCTTCAGTGTATTGATGATTTTGGTGTTTTTACAATCTTAACACTAATTTATAAAAATAAACAACAGAGGACTACAGATGACTCCTGACTTTTAAAATAATCCTTGTATTAAATACTCATATTATAGTATAGTAATAAAAATATAGGCACCTGCTTATATGTTATAATTTATTTCACATAAATCAAAAAATAAAAATGTTCAAATTTAAACAAATATGTTTTTACAATTTAATTTCTTATTCACTATAGTCATTTATTTTATTTTTCTATAAATTAAAATTAATTGACATATTATTTTGAATAAGAAATTCTTACGCTAACATTATAATTCCTTCCTCGTAAAAAAAAAAAAGAACATAAAAAGCGAATTAAATATGTATCATATTATTATCGTCTGTATAATCTTTATTATAACGTAGTAAATACGGAGTTTATAAGGTTAAAATGGTGTTTTCTACCAATTTTTATATATTTTCTATAAAACAAATACTTATATAAATATATATCTATAACACAAAAGTCAAATAATATATTTTGTTTTTCTAAACAAAGAAACTGAAATAATAAATAAAAAAATATAAAGATCCTATGGGTCTACTAGGTTCATATTACAATAATTAAAATTAATTTCAGACATTTAATAGGTACACATATTGTTGATGATTTCAATTGTCTCAAGTTAAATGGTCTTCTGTATTTTTTAATTCAATCAAATTTATCAATTTGTAATATTTTTTTTCTCTTTATGCTCACGTTTCTTCACTTAGATCGATACTCAAACTGCTGTTGCCACAAAAGCTTTGACTTAATAATTTAATAATTTTAAAAATGAAAAGATAATATAACTAATAATATACCTACCTATTATACAAAACGTCATATTTTTATATTCTATTTAGTATTTATAAAATATAAATTAAATTTTCTGTATACCTATACAATTTACATATCCCAACACATAGTACATAATTTGTATACATTTATTTTACTGAATTTTATTATACTGTTGTTTAGTTTTTCACTACTTCTAAACACAATTAACATTTATATATTTTTTAAATTTAATATTAGCCAATAAAAACGGTTCGAAATTGATAACGCTGTCTAGTTTAATGTATAGGTTAATACTAAATTGTGATTGATTGATAATTTTGTTCTTATTAAAAACAACGAGGATTTTACTTATTGAACCAATTATTATTATTTTGTCATAATTCTTTAGTACATTGACATACTTTGCGGTACTTTCTCTGACCACAATATCCTCTAAGCCATTAGTGAAGTCTCTCAACTGTATCGTCAACTACGTCGTATCAACATTGATAATTTCGCGTATTATATCATCGTATAAAATATTATATTCGATAACCAAAACCGTTCGTGATTTACAGTCTAATAAAGTTTAAATCTGACACGTTGCAGCAATCATATTTATGGCCAACATTTTTTTATGCAGTTTTTCATGAACACACGTTGTATCAGTAAATTCATAACAACACATTTCATATTCCACGAAAATCTCATTCATAATAAATAATAATCATGAGTAGAGAACTGGGTGAACGCCTGAAAGTTTTGATAAACTTTCCACACATACGCAACCCTTGGGGGTATTTGTTTGTAGCAGTCAAGATTGCTATTAAAGCCAGACCAGTTTCCTAGACATTAAGACTTACTATAATATAATAATTACTTTGACTTGCTTTCTTGATGCAATGATATATTGTTATATCCAGAGTCCTACAATAAAATTATTATCTTTACATTTGTATTAATAAAACTTGTCTTTATTTATAAATTATAATACATTTAAATACAAAACAAATTTTTCATATATTAATAATTGGAAAATATGATTTTTAAAATATGTAAACTCAAATTATTTAACTTATAAAATATAATATTATAATATTCTTAAATTTTATTTTGTGATTTTATTACTTTAAGTAAGTAAGTACTTAGTAAAAAATAGTTAAAAAATATTTGAGATAAGTACCGATTATGTTTGGAGATATGACTACAATGATCACTGATAATGTATTCATATTATTATAGTTGTTATATATTTTACAGATGCAATGACCATAAATAATCATCAAAGTTTAATATATCATACTGTGGTAGTACTATTACCATTTAGACTACAAAAACCTTTGAAGCCTTGACCAGAATTGCTTTAAATCTACAATAAGTATATGGAGATATTAATGATAGCAGGGTAATTTTAAAATTAGTTTTGAACAGTATAATATGTATACTAATAAAGGTAATTATAAATATCAACTATAAACTTAATAAACAAATTGTTAAAATTATTTCATAATTAGCTTGAAATATCTGAATACAATTACTTTTGTTTTAAAAGTTGCTTCTTAAATTGTATGCATTTCAATAATATTACAGTACTTATAAAATTTTATTTTTTACAGTTATTACATAATAAATTGAAATTCTTTCTGGATATGTTAAAATATATAAATATATTATAAATTAAAAAATAATATATGTAATCAGTTAATGGACTCTATTTAATATAATAAAATGTATAACACTGAATGGATAGATATGATGATATGATTCATACAATATTCTATGATTGTTGAAGAAATTATTTTTGTTTAAATGATAACATTTATAAAATATCAAAACAGCACTAAGAGAAATTATATTCCAAAGTTAAAACATTAAAATCAATAGTTTTCGTACACTGTAATATATTATTTTCTTTATAAATCGTAACATTTTTGATAACCAAATACATCAAAACGTCATTAAATTAAAATGGAAATATGAACACGATGAGTTTTATAATTTTTTTATCAGTATTTGTGTTAAATTAAAATATTTCACGGTTTTTAATATTTACATATTTATTCGACGTGACGAAGAAAACCACCCATGCTGGTGTTTGATAAATATGCAAAAGTGTTTTAATGAGGACAGCTTAGTAAGTGATGAGTATGTCATTTGAATATAATTCATAATTAATCTGCAATTTTTTTATTTATAAAGAAAATTAATTGTAAATATTTTAAGGAAGCAAATAATAATAAAAAAAAAACATTAATTAATTGCAAATAAATAAATAACTATAAAGTAACTGAAAACTTACATTTCCAACTTTTAAAATATTTTATTACCACGATGTGTAGATAGGTATTCGATTCTAACATACGTGATCCGTGTATTATAATGCATATACAATTGTCTACACTATACGTTTGAATTTAATTTTTTAAGAAACAAATTTATCTATTTAAATGATTTTCTACCTAGCTGTCTAGCTATTACTATCAATAGAGAAATAATATTTTATTAGTCTTTTAGGTATCAGAATGTTATATTATTTATGATTTGCATGATATAATATTAATATGATTCAGTATACTTAACTATTTTATATTATATTAAGCTATTTTTATTTAGGTGTATAGTTGTTAGTTTTATATTATATTTCTGACAAACTAAAAAATATCTACATGTTGATCAAATTTTGATTATTCGAATAAACAGTGGAAATAAGAAATTTATTGACAAATTTAAATTATAGTTAAAATATTTTTTAAGTGTTTTAGATTTTTTTTTTTTTAAATTATTACTAAATAAAAATCTTTATTGAAATAAAACAAGTTTTTGAAAGTCCATACGTTTTAATTTTGATATTTGTTTTACAATTTTAGCATATTCTAAAAATGTTACAAAATCCCATTTATTACATTTTTATTTTTATCTTAATTTCTTGTGCTATTATTCACTAAACTCTTTTTTGTAAAAATAAATTAATAGGATATACATAAATTGCATTTATGGAAATTAACCTACTCAATTTGAATTTTTAACGGTATACTGTACATTTATTTGACATGGAACTTTTATGCTAATTTTCGTTCGGAAAATAACAATAGAGTAGTTTCAGTAATGGGTAAGTACTTAATACTTATGTTATTTCAATCAAAAGTACTAGGGCCGTAAATAAACATTAGTTAATATTTGTATTTCTCATTGAAGTACATTACATCACTTAAATAAAAGTGTATACAATTTTATAAATATCTTAATATCATTGAAAATTATAAGTAATTTAATTAATCAATGTAATTGAAATACAAAATCAATTGCATTCTCCTCAAAACTCAAGTTAATTGTAAAATAAATTAATTGATTTATTTACTTAATTTATATTTATCTTTTTTTTTTTTGTTTTTTTTTTTCAATATTTACAATAAGTAGAACCTTTTTAATCAAGATAATTATTGAAATTAGACTTCATCGAACTTATTCTATCAATATTGTTGTTTTATTAAAATATACACCGTAAAGTTTTGTTTATAGCATTATTAAGTTTGATTACATTTTATTAAGTTTGTTCAGAATTGCACTTATTAATAAAAATGGACCACTTTAAACTTTTAAGTCATAAACACTAATGAGATATATCATACATTCTTAATTGTATTTTTGTGTTGAGAAACAAATTAAATATTTATTACATATATATAAATACCCTCAGTACAATTATTTGTATATATAATATATGTATACAACTAATTTAAAAAAAAAAAAAAAAAATGAGAGAAATGAAATTTCAACACCAAGCGTGTGTATAAGTATGAAGTACATATTCGAATCAATTCCAGTCAAAGCCTTCAAAGGTTCTTTGTAATCCTTTAACGAGAATAATATGATTACAGTATAATCTAGTAAGCTGTATAATAATATATTGTTTTGTCCACCATACAGGGGCCGCGCCTACGATGATTCTCAGTTCAGTTCAAAGCTACACACACACACACACACACACACACACACACATGTTTATATATATATTATAGTGCTATACATGCATATTATTACTTGTCTGAAGATTTTAAGGTTCGTTTCCGAAAACGCACTGACAATTGCACTTATACGTCTTATACGTACAGTGTACACACACTCGGGCAAAACTAGTGTCTACTAATCTACTATCGAAGACGCAGATGACGTAAATTGTTTATTATAATATAGACATGATTGTCGGTTCAAGCCATATTATCGAAGAAGACGATGAACTAGTTTCTCGCCATACATGTTTTTGAATGGATTTATCACAGGCAGCAATGATGAAGTAAGTACAACTGGTATTTTTTTTTTATAAGGTGTATCGTGCACATCCAGTGTCTACTTATCTCCTAAGTTTAACTGTTCGGTTGTTTCACGTATGATAAAATCACTTAAATATTTGTATCACACCTAGTTATATAATCAAATATCACAATGAATTTACTATATTATGAATGATATAAAATGTAATTACCTACGTGATATTATAATTTTCAGTTACAAACTATAATAGTTATAATCAACTGTATGCATATATATATATATATTTATTTTTTTTAGATTATTCTACAAAACACTATTTTACGTATTAAGTATGCATTTTCCATTGATATTGAACATTTTAATAAAACTAAAATAAAAATGTTGTTAGAAACATAATGCGTACTTTTAATGTTGTTAAGAAGATAAGAGAAGTTGACTCTATTAAAAGTTATACTTATAGTTATCTTATTAAAATAATTTTTTCATGGCCGTGATATGTTAATATTCAGTTATGCATGTATTTATTCACATTAATCACATATTAGTGTATGATAAAAATAGTCTTGCCAGGTTTAAACTTTTTGAATATTCCAACTTTTAAATCAAATTATTTAGGATATTTTTTTAAAAACATTATATGAGGGCCATAAAAATGATAAGTTACAAATAAGCTGCTATATTGTTGGCGCATTATAAATTTTGATGAAAAATGTGTCTTTTACCTGCTGTAATATAAGGAAAGCCTCTGATGTTAAAGTTAATTTTATCTTGTCTTATAAAATATAATTCAGAAAGTCTTAGTGAACTTTTTACATTAGAAATGTTAGAACTCATCCTGTACTCCGTAGTGTAATGTAAAGATTAGATAGGTCCTTGTTTGTTACCTTTACACACTTGCATCGTCCTATATTAACTTCTCACAACTTCACAATATTATAATATAATACGAGAAAGGTAGTTTTATCTATTCACTGTTGTTTGAATAAATTGAAATGTTTAGAATGGATCACCGGCGAGCTGAGATAACGAAGAGCTGGTTACTGCAGTTAGAATTTTCTGTAATAACTATTTTGAGAGAATAATAATAAACAAAACGTACAATAAAAGATACTTTATAGCAACAGTAAGAGAACCCAAAGTGTATTATAGGTACTATTCTGAAACTCCTAATATTTGTTGTAAAATACATATTTTTCAACAATTTATCCAAAATCTGGCATTTTAAGTCTCAACGGTTATTTATTACTTTTGATGAACAAAAACCAATATAAAATTGATTTAATTTAAAACTGGTTCGCGTAAATATAATATTATAGTTTTTCTTAATTTGGTTTTTATTATTTCTGATTACATTGAAAGTTATTGATAATGTTCATTTTTGACCTCCCAAAAGTATCTACTTGATTCAATATATTTTTTACTATAAAACAGGTGCCTGTGTATCTACTATCTATATACACATGAATAAAACATATATAAATAACAACAATCATTATGAAACATAAAAATACATCTACTTAATAAAAAAGTAATATTAAAATATGCGAAACTATGGTAATATATTTATGATAATAATCTAACTTTAAAATTTGATATCATAAAACACATATTTACTATTATTCGAAAGATCACTAAATGTTGGTTGTATACAAAGCTATATATTAACTTAAAATATTGTTTGAGAACTTTTAAATAATGTTTTTACATAAGTCCTTGACAGCATATATATACTGAATATTTGATATACATTCTCGAGCAGTTTAAATTATATTAGATCATTATAAATTTGTAATATTACATTTGAAAGCAAAAAACACCGTTGAATAATTGAATAATTGAATATTATACAACTGTCAATTTTTTTTTTGACAGTTTTAGCCCTTCTCACTTCAAAAGTTTTTCTTTAATATTCGAAAAACTATTGAAAATATCGATCTATTATCTGTAGTATCGTCTTAGGCTTAATTTTCTTTACTGTACTAATTTATCGTTCCGCTATATGATATTCTTTGAATCATCCTTCAAAACTTGGAAAACGTGAAATATAAATCATATTGTGTTATATTTTATTTTCCCTTGTCTGCAAATGATCCATTTAATAATTAAACTATCAAGTACTTATTTGAAAATAATAACAATAATCTGAATCAATTAAAATACACTGCAGATAATATAATTTAAAACTTGATGCGTTATGCTTCGTTTCGTATCGATACCCAATTATGTTTATAAAACACAAACTTCTCGTAACGTATAATCGATATTAGTAAACAATCTTGTCGATAGGTATATATTTTAAACGCTCTGATGATAATAATTAGACCGTACATGTGGTCCAGAGCAGTATGATCATTAGCGTACAGTCTGGTATAATAATACCATGATGAAAATAAATTACAACTATATACAACGGCAATAATTATACATGTGCACTTTGATCGTAAACGCGTACGTTCTAAAAGCAATAGGATTAAAAAGTACGTTTTCCGAGCCTTTGGGCATACTTGTTAATCTGAATAGAAAATAATAATTATTGTTTATATATATTTATGTAAACAAAAAATTAATATCACGTTCATTCGGGCCACATAAACATAGAAAGTCACAAAATGGCTTGCAAAGCAGCAAAAGAAACTGTACAACCAAGTATGGAATAATCATATGCAACTTCTGGATATCTTAACATACTTCGAATTAAAACACATAATATTAAAATTCAACTCAAATAAATTGCTAACTCTCTGACTAAAACAGTATAATAAACTCAAAGAAATTAAAAACTCAATTCATAATCCAAAATACGAATCTTAGAGGAAGAGAACAAAAATTAATTTACCTTCATCGGATTGGCCATACAAGGCTAACTCATAAGTGTCTTTCTTATAACCAAATACGAATCTTCTCAGTGCATAAAATGGCAGTTATTTATACAGTCAAACATAGTATTCTAACAGAGTACTATCAATATATCAACGGCTTTAAAAAATACAATATTCCACTAAACACAGAGGAAAAATTAAGACTAGACATTGAAACATCGAAAATTTATTAACTTCCTAAAAAAAAAAAAAACAATACCATTAAGTGAAGAAATAATATAGTTGTGGAATGATTTACGTATTTTATATTTAATTAACTTTACTATGAATGTGCATTTAGTAGGAATGAGGATTGTTAATTTTATACATATATAGTCAACCATATTATATTATTTACAACAATGTAAAAACTTAACATAAAGATTTTTATGGTTGATGTATTTTTTGTTTGATAAAAAAAAAAAAAAATTTGACGTAGGTATAAGTATTATACGGTTTGACGCTGTATCGATCATCGATTCAATTAAATAAACAAAATTTTCCGAAGATTTATACCTACGTATAACAATATATATATATTATATTCATGTCACAGTGTTGCTAATAATCCACCGATGTTACATTATACTATGCATATATAAGACCGCGTGCATTATGAGAATTTATGCGTGAGCGTGTGTGCTCTAACGGGCGTGATTAATCCGGGTCAGTCGAAGGATTACGGCGGAGACGGGTTTATAAGGAAATGATGACGCAAAGTATCAAAACACGCCACACGCACACACACTGTTCGCGCGCAGTCTACGTTTCGCCGGCTATCAAAGGACACGTCGATGAGGAAAAAAAAATTATTAAAAAAAAAAAAAAAAATGAACAAACAGGCAGACGGCGATGACTTAAGAAAAAAATCTGAAAATCTGACGATGGTCGCTACTGCGAGTGTACACGAGTCCTACTCGCGGGACGACCGCGTACATGATAATATTGTTGCTCTTGTGTGCGCCGTCATGTAATGTATGTAAAACCGGCGGCGTGCAGGTAAAGAGTATGTTTTTTCATTGGCGTGTGGAAAACGCTGCCGACGCCGTCGTCAGTCCCAAAGTGGAAAAAAAAAAATGTGAAAAGTGTGTACGTGTGTATTGTGTATATATATATAAACCGAAAAATATAACACGACCGCACACGCATCCGAAACGTATGAATAAATTGACGGGGTCGTCGCCGCGCGCCGCCGGCACGTGTGTTTTTCTTTCCTTTCCCCGAAGCGAGATGTTTCTTTTCTTTCATTTTGTTTTCCTTTCCATTAGCCTTTTTGCACATCACTGTCTTCTTTTCACTGCACCGCGTCGTGTCATCGATGCGAATGCCAATGTTTGCGGACAGATTTGGGCTTGCTCGGTGGCGGCGGCGATATATTATAATATTACAAATGTAAAAATGTGTTATACATATGTGTAGTTCGAATCACGTCCCGACCAAGCTGAGTGATGTAGGGACGCAATTTTAATGAAAACACCGAATGCGAAAAAGCTGCCCATTTTCTGTTTCAGCTAGTCAGATCACGGATTTCAGATTGATGAGAAACTTCACCTTTACCTTATTATTATAGTTATAAATATATAATATATCCAATTTTTATAACTCAAATATTAATTTATTAATACGAAATAAGAACTACAATAATTATCTATAAATGGCATTGAGTATGACTATTATAATTCAAAAATTAGTGTTAGGCACTAAGCACGCCAAATATCCCAATCGTACAAAATAAAACAAAATGTCATCTTTTGCTGAATGACACTAAAAAATGTTAAACTATTTGCTGTCACTAATGTTGTAGTTATACGAAACCGCACTGCAGTCAAGTCACATGTGTGTTATTTTCTCATCTCTGACTACATAAATAATATATTAGAAAACGACCATACCTATGTCGGTCGTCTAATCGTATTCGACATCAGCCACGACATACGACCTTTTTTTTCTTGTTCAATACGTATAAATATTTTATTAATATATAGCAGTTTTCAAGAAATAGATATTCTCATTTAATTCAAATGAAACATTTTCATGGTGTACAGTATAAAAACAATATGGCTTTTCTGTGTCTCATTTGCTAAACCGTGATTAGGTATTCTTTCTATGAAGTAAGATGATGCGATAATAACTTTTTCCAATTCCTTTTTAAACAAATGAGAAATAACACTTTTATCATATTTTTCTCAGAACCTAGTTAAGACTTATGAGCTCAACTACTCTGAACAATTACACTTTGTGAACATTTTCAGGAAATTATTGTTATAAAACGTAAATCATAATAATTACAATACATAAATTGGACGTGTTAACTAATAAATAATGTATGTAAGATGTAATGATGACAGAAATTGTGTTGATGTTTAAACTAATAATATTATTTAGATAAATTCCCGCATATTTTACTTAAAGAGTAGTCACTAGGTAGACATCCGACAGCATTTGTAATATTCTAGTACAACATGTAGGCGTGCAACCTTTTTTTAGACACTCCATTAACTTTGAAAAGAGAAAGTTCCTTAAGGGTAAACAGAGAAATTAATGAGTTGCTATATTTTAATTATAAAAAAAAAAAATAAATAAAATGAAGATAAATGAGTTCTTTAACCAAAATTAATATAAATTACAAACACAATAATAATTTAGCTATGGAGATAACGGATGACTGATATATATATATGTTTATTTTTATTATTTTATTACATGTACTTAAACTTAATAATAATAATAAAAAAAAAACAATTATCTATAATCAATTCTAAATATGTAGGTACTGATTATTTTCCAGATAAGTTTTCTTTAAATTAATTTTAAAATCAAAAATCATATAATTATTATTAGGCATATTATAGGTACTATAAATTATTTTAAATTATTTTTTCAAGCACATTGCAGGCTTATTCAACTTTACGTCTAACATCAACATATTTTATAGCTTTCTCATCCAAATTTTTCCATTTGCTCAATGTTATACCCAGAATTAGGTACGGTACATTTCTACAAATTCTACTTCAATCGTTTTAAAAATATTCATATTTAAATATGAATTATAACACAAAATTGTGTATTGATTTTACTAATATTATTTTTATACTTAATAACTTTTCCTATAATATATTCTGTTTCGTGTATATTTGAAATATTTATTAAAATATAATATTTGCAATTTTTATTAACAGCAGTTTTTTGTCACCTACTTTTGAAAATTTTTCTCAGCTGTTTTCTGCTCTTCAAAAACAACTACACTTTATAATATGTATATAGATTTTAATACAGATTGCGAATACATTTTTCTTTGTCATCAAGTCAGCCAACTAAAATCTCACCTTAATCTCAATCTTACGTTCTATACAGTCAATAAATTATTTTCATAATTAACTATAATTATACATTTATTATCTAAATTCTACACTAATTATTCTTTGAATCGCAATTAGTTGTAACCAATTTTAACATAGTTTCTGTCAAATTTTTTGATCGTGTGGTTGTTTTTAATTCTACTTAAATTAAGTTAAAAACTATAATAAATAATGTATTGGTTCCTATAATATTATTATATAGCTTATTGTTACAGTAACAGTTACATAAAATAATTAAATAATTAAAATAAAATATATACTTTGACGTGGAAGTGTCATGTTTAAAGACAAAAAAAATGCTATTATCTATATATTTTTAATAAATAAATACACATTTTAAAATGAAATTATTCATGTTTTTGGTATTCTACTACATATTTGGTTTATGTTATTAATTGATTATTATAAAATAACATTTAAAAATAATTATATAGTAAATATTCTTGCAATATTGTAATTAACAATAAATACTATATGTTAGATATATTATTTAAAATATCAAGTATATCCTATCATTTCTTTAATTGTATACTTGGTTTTTAATATCTAAATTTTCTGAAGAGCTTATTATCATTGGTTAAACTCAAATAGGTTAATAAATAACTTCTCCACAGTGTCTTAACTCTTAAAAACTAAATTCTGATACGGCCTACGATATATTATTAAACACTGTGTAGATACATGTTCGGATTAAGATCCCTCGGGGGAATTTTTTATTTCATAATAATTATTACTATAGTATAAAAACGATAAACTATATGAAATGAAAAATGATTGTGATATTGAACCATAGGAAAATTCACTTCCTACCCACATAATTAAATCCTGACCCACTATATTAATTGTGATTGAAGCTTATTAATACATAAACTCATTAAAAATATTAACTTTGTAATTTATAATGTGTTGAGACTGTTGAGTAAACCACTAAAGATTATAATTGATTTTATTGCTCCACTATTATCGTAATGATTTCTTATCATATTAAGTATAAAACAATAATTATAATAAAATTAATACCTAGTTACCATTGATAGATATAATATCTAAATATCCATTATAAATCGAAAATATCTAGTTAACTAGATATAACTAATGAATGAAAACATCTTTAAATGAATACATAATAATATGTGTACAACAGTGATAATAAAAATAATATTTAATTCAAAATGTCAACGAATTGTATGCTTTTAAATTTTAATATAGTAGGTAACTATTTTTATTTTAGAATTAAGAATTTTTTTAAGCATAAATATAATATTTAAGTCATATTAAAAAATAAAACTGTACTTTTTTCATGATTTCTTATTAATTAATTTTAAATTGTATTAGTTAATATATATATATTTAAGTAAAACATATAGTTTTATATATTTTCCCCATATTATATTGTTTTATATTGATAATAATTAATGATCTATTAGGAACGTTTAATTATAAATTTAGTTAATAGTTATAGGAATACTATTATCAGAAATACGCACATAAGTACACAATGTATGCATTAAAGATTCCTATAATATATTTTCTTTATGCTTGATTTATCTAATACAAATATTTCAAGTAAACATAAAAGTATTATTTGTGCTAAAAAAAAAAATTTCCCTTCAAAAGACTTACTATCAACTCAACTGCAATTAAAATTATAAGGATTCGTTTATTCATACTGAATCTAATCATTAAAAATAATCATTGATATTATAACATTTACTTCAACAATAAGTTAAATTTTGAACTTGCAGTTATTAATATAATTGGTTTTAATTTGTATTCATGGTTGGTATAGAATAAAATACCAAATAAGATATAGTTACCTATATTGTATAAATTATAAGCATATTCACAATAAAAATGTGAATAATATAACTTTATATGATAGTTTTAAATCAATAATAATAAATTGTTATAACTTTAAAAGGCTAAAATTTAATATGAACTATATTAATAGTTTTTGTTATTTTATAATTTTAACAGTATAAGAAATTTAGCTTAAATATATTATATTTATTGCATTTTGTATTTTCCGAAAACTAAGAAATTTGCTATTTCATTGACTTTTACAAGAAGTTTTTAAAACGACCATAACCAAAAGTGCATAATATTAAGACAATTGTTCCATTATAAAGAAGATTCCTAACAAAAATACCCACTAAATACTTTAATCCTCACCACCGTATTGGATCTTCAGGTTAACCATTTATACACGAACAAAGTTTTTTGGGGGTTTCGAAAAATCCGACTAGCTTAAAAACTTTTTCAGTTGTAGTGATCGGGTTTCTACCAATCCATGACAATAATACAGGTGGCTAATCAATAAACTTGGACAATGGAAACAAGTTTTTGGTACCAACTTTTATAACTACGCAACTATTTCAAATGTTCTTTAGATTATCTTCCTGCCGATTATAAAGTTATTATGATGATGTAGGATTTTTACAAACATTTATTGCACTCTGATAAGAACATCACAAAATAAAGTTTCAACTTTGTTTCATAGAAAACTATTTGATAACTAAACCATTATATTAATTTAAACCTAAATCGTCCATTATCTTAAGTCATATGAAAGATTATTATTATTTATTATACATACGTATTACGTACAAATAGTAATTTGCAACCACTATTGTATCTTCTCTTTATATGCATGAGTATTGAGTATACTTCTGATATATGTTTGGGTTTTATATGATCATAGAATATCATATTTTTTTATTAAAAATATCAACAACATTTCTATTTATCTTGAACATTATAACACAATTTCAACACATAATTACTTTTTGTTGATATATATATATATAATATACTTAATACTTATATAATATGTATTTATAAAGACTTAAAGTTAGATTCAATTCCAATAATTTAACTGTTTATTTTTATTGAAAGTGAACTAAAAGTCACGTTTTGTTTCAATGACTGCATGTGTACAGACTGACATTTTCTACAGACACTACAGACAACAGCAGGGAATTAATTAAAATGCGGGTTCGACTAAAGCTCTATTTTTGTGTTTTTTGGTGGGACCTGACCTCATCGTAAAATTAATTAATTATTTTTCACCACGTACACCAATTCAGTAAAAATCGAAAATAGCACAACGTACCAAGTAAGTTTTATAAAAATAGGTATAGGAGTCAATCGAAATTACATGTTCAACATTTAACAAGTGACACAATTCAAACTAAAAAAAAATAACCATTTACTAAAAACCGTCATCATTTTTTTTTTTTTTTTTTATAGAGATAAAAATATAATATTTGCATTATTTATAATCAAAACTTATTGAAATAATAAAAGAAATTATGTTTATTTTAGTAAAAAAACAAAAGTATAAAATAAATTGTTCATTCTCAGAATAAAATGTTGACAATGTAGATTTCAATAATATAAAAATTAAGATAATAATGAAAATATATTAAAACTTAAAGTAAAAAAATAAATATATATAAATATATTATGTGGGACGTGATTTGATCAAATATCACAACATATATCATTTTATGTTTCGGAATTTTTTTTTATTTTTTACGTTGTAACAGGTCTTGATAGGAAATAATGAAAATGCAAAAGAATTCAATATTATAGTTTTAAAGAAAAATTATTTATCATATTTTATTGTAGCAGATACCAAATTTTAGAAATAATCCTAAAGATAAATTCAGAAATCACTATTTAGTGGCTTCAAACGTAGGGATCTGTAGTAACATGTAAATTCGATGTATGTTCTATTATTGCTACACTTAAAATAATTTATATTCCATCTGTGATCGATGGACTGTTAACGAATAGATGAAAAACGGCGTACCTGCTTCACATCAAAACTCCATGCATAGAATATAATATTTAGTATGGTACAAGAGGTAAAAGTTAAGGTCAGGGCAATTATACGAACGTTGTGACGCGTAAGTAATACTTGTAGATAGTATGCGAGCGTGAATTCAAAAACGGTCTTCAAAAGACGCGTAATATCTTACGATAGTAGTTATATAGGATATAGTATATATTATGTAATACCTAACAATGTCTTAAATCAAACAGTTTTCTTCCTTTTTTTTTTAAAAATTCATCGTATTTAACGATTTATTTCAAAAATGTACCAATTATTGCACAAATACAAAAATTTTAAGTTTAAAATTATGAAAACAACTTATTAAAATGCATTATACTTTTAAAGTTGATCAATATATCTTTTTATAATGGGTAATTTTACTAATTTTATTGTTTTATATAATATCAATACCATACACAAACTCTATATCATATTTACGAAATGTGACGTACATTATATTTATAGCATTAACTAAGTGAATTTTTAAGAAGCTAACCCTCTATTAAATATTTATTGGAAAGCCTGTCACGAATTTTTTTTTTCAATAAACTAACAAATGGTTAAAATCCAGTATGTTACAAGGCTATTTTTAAAATCTAAATATGCTCAATATCGAAAGAGATATTGTCGAATTAATAAATTGAAAAAATACTGGAAATATTGTCGAATACGTTACTTCCTACGCAATATTGACTTAGATTTCACAGTATACACTCACGACCTACACACAAGTTTCAATATACGTATATACACTTATACTTGGATTGACATGAGGTAAATGTTAAGTGCTCAATAATAAAACCATATAATACCTTATAATTACAATTTTATTATTTAAACGTTATTAAACCGAATGGTCAACCAATTATTTTTATCGGTCTTAGGCATATAGTTATACATTATTAATACTATAACATTTTATAATAAATTTAAATACAGAAAATTCGTATTGAAATTAAATTTAAATAATTTATTGATTAAAACGATATATAATTATATGTACAATAAAGTCACTTGAAAATACGTACAAAAACTTTTTAGTGGGGTATAAGGGAAATTTCCACACAGATAACCTAATCCTAATAATTGTGCCTATAATGGTGACGATCGAATATATTATTATACAAAATAGTATACACGTATGACGTATGATTAGCGCTTTCGTCGGCCGCGTGCTATTCGACTAGTTCACACGACGTACTCATAAACAGGACAAAAAACGTTGAATAAAAAACAGAAATTCGACGATCGGCACTGGCACCTAATTATTTTAAACGGTAAAACGATATTCTAAACACAAGCCGTAATTTAAACGGCACGGACGAAAAACGGTCTGGGAGGCCGTGAGGATGAAAAGTTTTATAGTACGTCACGCGTTGTTCTGTCTCGCGAAAGTAGCTGAGCAGCTCGCCGAAATCCAGGTCTCCTCTTTGAATATTATTAAAATAATTATTGTTAATGTATACGCATTTATTATTATTACTATTATAAAACGCGTATTTTATAATATTTTACCTGCTCGTCGACGATTTGTTTTGTCGGCCGCCGCCGTTCGCATGCGCGCGCGTGTGTGTACTGCCCGGCAATAATAATTAGACTTGCCGCCGCCCTCGTGACCAGAGCATAACCGGACGTCGTTTGTTGTGTACACCGTACAGCTATAATTATAACGCACACACAACAGCAACAGCTACCGGCCATCGGGTCCGGTCTGGTCGGGGAAAACGGGTGTGCTGTGTATGTTATAATATGCGCGCGATGTCTATTGCAGGTCGAATTGCCGAGATCCTAAGTCCTAACCCGCACGGTCTAAGCGCACGTACTCATCACGTACGACGTGCGTTCCTTGTAATATTAATAATATTATGTGGAAACCCAACAGCGGTCGTCGTGGACCGGTTGTCGTACGCGCGCGTCAAGTCCCATATTTTGAAAAATTTTGATCTCCGTTTGACACCGTGTGATTACCCGCCGTTTCAATATATGTTAATATTCTATAGGCAGACAGCGCTCCACTATATTATAATATCATCGTCATACCGAAGTGTGCGCATAATTATACAGGGTGGTGATTCTTTTGGAGACGGACGTTCGTTTTCTCGAAAAGCATTATAACGTCTTTGGTGTAATGCATCATTATTCTTTAAACAATTTAAACTTTTCACGAGACAAAATTTATGATATTATATTTATTATCTTTTTTTTTTTTTTTGAGTTCATAACTTTTTTAATGACAGCATACTATTTTTTTTTTTTTTACGTCGTATTTCAAAACAGAATATTTTCTAAGAATTTCAGTACATAAAAGTCAAATTTCAAACGAATAGTTAATAAGTTATAATTTATTATTTAAAGTTTTGACTAGGAAAGTAGTGGACCAACATTGGGTAGGTCACCTCTGGCCATACAACTCTATCGTCTAAACTTTAAAGTTTAAATATACGTATTTTTAATTTGAGTACACTCGTTCGATATTCAATTTTTATACATTGCATTTCATAGAAACACAGGAGTATGCAATTAAAAATGTATCCTATATCACATAAAAAATCAAAACTTGCTAACAAATTTATGGTTGTAAAAAAAAAAAATAAGCGAAATATCCTAGTGTAACATCAAATTATGTAAAAAAAAAAAAATATTTCCAAAAACCATATAATATACGCATACTTCACTAGATAATTAGTGTTTACTGTTTGAATAATCACCCTGTATGTGTTTTTTTTTTTTTTTTGATCATCTTACGAAACCTCGTAGACCTGTTTTAGAGATGCTTGAAAATAAAAATAAATGATCGTATTTAATATACCTACACGTCTCGAGTGTAACGTTTTGATTAACTATACGGTTATTCTACGACGGGCTATTATCCACCTGCTTCTGTCCACCGAATTCCGACGATCCCAGTTTTCATCGTCAAATTATATAATCACTGTAGCGTACAGTCGAAATTTAAATCATCAGCGATGTAATAAACGGCCCGATGTCGTTAACTGCATATTATATGTATATTAATATATTCATATATTGTGTCAGACATAAAAATTGTGGAATGTTAAAATCAAAAGTGTTAACTTCAATAAATTAGTTATACATTAATAATATGTTAATAATGTCTCTGTGGAAAACTAACATGAAAAGATTATAAACTATTATTTAACTTTACATTTATAAATATATTTACTAGTGCTAAATCTTTCCAAGTTCAATTATTATAAAAAATTATATTTTCACTTGATTTATATTACTTAATATTTTATTATGAGCTATTGGTGTAGACTATGAAAACACATATGTATGCATAATAGCTAGTTAATATTAGAGAACTCTAGACAGTTAGGTATGTAGTCGATTAAATGCATATTTCGTAGTAAATAGTATTAATTGAAATAACTATATCAATAATAATTATAGAACTTCTTGGAAATGAAAATTTATTTCATTGAAATAAATATTCAAAATACTAATTAACATAAATTGAAGAACAAAAATTGGTTACTATTATTAATTACTATGGAATAAATTAATATAACTTATTATATTTGTAATCCAAAAAACAGCTGATGTTTATTCTCCAGTTTAAATTTATTAATAATTGATCAAATTAATAACTGTTCGCATAATCTTTTAAGGATAGTTATTAATATTAGTTTACTTCAACAATTACCTGTGTAATATAGATCTGTCAAATTACGTAATAAGTATAATAAAATGTACAATATTCAAACATATTTAAGATGTATAAAAAAACGTATTATACAATTTTAATATAATAGGATAGTCTTTGTATTCAATAGATGTGTAGCAATGTTTTTTAAAATGTGTCATATTATGTTATATGATTTTATTTTAATTTTATGAATAAAGATAGTATCGATAAAATCTATACACATTAATTACAACATGTATACGAATACGAAAATAATACACGTAATAAGTCGATGCTCAAATGAATTGGATTCGTAGAAAATACTTAATTTTGCTTTGCTTTTGGCATTTATTATTTCTTTAGAAAAGATAATTTTAAACTATTAAAAAGGCGTCTAAAGTATTTACGCTTTAGGCGACGAGTTAGATTTTCTGGGAAAGTGATGAAAGAATAAGTGTTATTATAAAATCATGCATCTCGTGCAAGAAGTTTTCGAATTTTAAGGTCTACATAAGGTTGCTAGCATATTAACATCGATAATAACACCAGAGCAAATTTATTTTAATTGGAATTGCTAAAATATACAGATGTTAAAATTATTTTTAATTTATTTATAACTTATAAGGTGTATCTTTTATAAAACGGATACATTTTAATTCTCCAAATATTATTTAAAATTCTAAATCAATCATCAAAGAAAATATACTGTTGATTTTACTATTCACGATAATAATTTTCTAGCATCAATAAAATATATTATTTAAATAGCTTTAGACGAACAAAAATATGAAATTACGATAAGGTCGTAAATCTTAATTATACTCAACAATGTTCTAGTGATTTCTAAGCAAACAACTGAATTATACTCTGTAACATTTTCCATGTTGCTTTCAAAAATTTAAAATAATTATACAATACTTGGTTTATTAGAAATGATTTACTTTTTTTCATTTTATCATATTATCCCGTCTCCCTAATCAATTCAATTTTTGTTTGAATTGTTTGATGTAAATATATAATATATAAAAAAATCTTATACAATCTTTACATTTTTGACCGCTAGGTAAACATTTTTCAACCACAGTAAATTGTTATTTTTAAATTCAAATAGGTAGGGGTTAAATATATATTTATATATAATATACCTATATATATATATATTATATATTTAATATACTATAATGGTTGTATAGTAACCAACTTTGATAATATAATGCGATTATTATTATTATTATTATTATTCTATGATAATATTTTTTTTTTTTTTTAAATAAGTATTTCACATCACCACAGCTTATGTATTATAAATTTTTTTTTATTAGTTTATTTATATTCTGAACCTTTGATCATTTTGTTATTTATTTTTACGAGAGGTCGAAAATTCTAGATTCTCAACGTTTATTTTAACCAATGCAGACTAAACAAAATAAATAAACTATTCTTTGTTAAAAAATGTAAATAACATAATTAAATTTTAAAAAAGATTTCATCAGATAATAACACTATATTATATAGTAAATTCGTCCCATTGAGTAATTACGTTTCCGAAATATTTTTAAATCAAAATGACCAGTTTGTTCGAGCACAATTGAATTTGCCATATTTTTTTCACTTGTTGGAGATAAATGAAACGCTGATTGCTGTCAAAGAACTGAATATTTTGCTACGCTTAATGATGCTAATTGCTAATATTAACATACATTTTTACACGTTAAAAATCATTATTACGCTT
The DNA here is from genome assembly GCF_020184175.1 of Aphis gossypii. Taxonomy (NCBI): domain Eukaryota; kingdom Metazoa; phylum Arthropoda; class Insecta; order Hemiptera; family Aphididae; genus Aphis; species Aphis gossypii. The sequence goes on from NC_065531.1 coordinate 84,509,539, forward strand.
TTGTTACACATAAATTAACTATTGTTTGAATTTTGATATAATAATAAAGTTATTTTATATTTCTTTTTGTACACTATAAAAATCAAATAAATTAAGTTTATTTTTGCCGTAATATTGTCATGCTAAAATACCACTATAATTCATATTTTTAAATACCAATAAATTATACCAAAAACCTAATTTCGATCCAGAAAAATCACTATTTAAGTTTTTTTTATAGAGTAATTACGATTTCAAAAATATAAAGTCACAATTTTCTTAAAAGCGTTTAAAGTTCATGTTTTCATGAAATTGTGAAATTATATTATAATTAGTTTGAAATGTATAATTGATATGTAATTTTAATAGCTATAATACTAAATTCTTGACAATTTAATTTACAATTTAAGCATTGACTTGATATTATTTATTGGGATTTTTCGATGTTTCAAAGTTAAGAAAATTGGAAATTTAAACGAAAAATAAAGGGTTTTATTTATTATTTTGTAGTTAAAAATTGCATATTTCATGTTTAATATTACATTATTTTTTTTTTAATATTTACACTTAATTTAAACCTTTAAATTCTATGAAACTTTTTATACCATTTCATGGTACGCAGTATAATATAAGTTGTAAACTATAATTCAAATGATATAATAATATAGTACAATAAAATACATGGGATATTTCTGAGATCAAGTAGTTTAACCTACAATATTATTAATAAGAAAAATGAACTACTTTAAATTAATATAAATAAATTATAAAATACAATTAGAAGTAAAAATTGACTTGCCATCTCTGACTAGAATCGTTTTTTATATACAATATATCATAATTTATTACATCTATTAAAGTGACCTACCTCAATGTAGAAGTACATTCTTAACCTACTATACCGCAGAATGACTGCCGGTTCTTAAAATCAAATCTTATCTACCGGACTATGTTATAATCCTTCATTAGTATTAATAAACCTTAAGGATTTTATCAACTAAACGATAATACTAATAATTTTAATAATGGATTGAAATATTTTTAAATAGCTATGCGCCATGCTCAAAATGTAACACACAGTGAACACGTAATAAATTGAGATATTGAACAAAACTTTTTAAGTCCTCGTTTATACATTTATTGCATTTACTATAGAGAATACTTACCAGAAAATACCTATGTGCTTGGTTTTTTTTTAATTTAATTTAAAAAAAAGTCTTTAAATAAATGGCTTCCAGTTGACTTCACATAATGACAGCTATTAAAAGAACGAAAAAAAAAACATCTACCAAACAGGAATAATAACGTATAAATTTAATAACGCAGTTTTTTTTCCACAAAATTCACGATAAACGTCATAATATTGCGACGCATTACTAATTATTTAAACCGAAAGCTTTAAGAACTGTTTGGTTTCTAACTTATCCTAACCCAGAAACATAATTTAGTGGATACGCAAAATAAAAATTTTATGAATGACAATCGTTTCACATTTGACTCAAATACTACGCCCGTGAATACCAACTTTTATACGTATCACACTCGCACGTTATAGTCCTTATTCCAAGTCCCGACCAATTTGATGAAGATTCTTAACACACAGAGCGTCACACGTGCATCTTCGATATTATTATCCTCGACTGATATAATATTCACATCCCAGACAATAGTAAATATTATAGAAGCAAACGTTACAATCCATGACGTCGTTCCCGTGCCATTATTGAAGACGGATACCATTACATACATATATAATAAAACCTAACTCTCATATATATATATATACGGTTTAGTGTATTTCGAACTGCCGACGACCATGCCGAACGACTTCTCCTTTTCACCTCCACCCGTGTGACGCTGTGATTCGAACGTGCTATGTTTACGAACGTCGGTAGAACCTCTGGCCTTGCATTAATATTGCTATTATATTATCATATCGTTATCGGTTTTCCGGACATTCTGCCACACTACTGACGTTTATTATGCCATAGATATGGCACAATCGATTGTATTATTACTGGCAGTGTTCAAGTGTCGTTTTCTCGTAGTAATATTATTATTACTATTGTTTTATTAATATGTAAAAGTATCAATAATGATTATATAATATTATTACTGTACTAATGATCGCCAGACTCCTAAATAACCACAATATAATTATAGTATACCGTTATGGAACATTTAAGTATAGTGATAAATACAAAGTAGCAAGTACTGGTTAACATAGCAGGCAGGTCTTCTAACTTAGGCAAAATATTGGTTCAATATACCACAATTATATACATAATCATTTAAGAAACTATTTTGGATACGAAGATAATTTCTAGAAATTTCATTTTTACAAAAATAAAAAATAAATAAATAAATAAAACTAACGATAATATTAGTTTGAAATAATAATAATAATACATTCAACTAAAAAATAATATTACTAACAAAAAACTGAAAATAAATAAAAATGAATTAATTCAGGTACGTTGATTCCTGATTCAGAGTTATTGAAAGAAAAATCCAAGTCGTTGTTCTATTACGCAATATCGTGGAATAGATGAGAAAAATAAGTCTTTCAATTTTTGGCTAAGTTATAATTTTTTCCTTGACAATAATAGGGAAGTAGATATTTGTTTTCTTATAACAAATAAAAAAAAAAAAAACTATACCATTTTATATTGTTGTTCATATTAGATCTAAACATTTGGAGTTTCCATTGCCTTTAATGTACAGAAAAGACTTAAAAGTCTTAGGGTGAAAAGATCAATATACTTCCCCTTTATTTCGGGTAAACCAAAAACACACACGAGGAAGAAAAAAAAACAACGAAAACTACGGAGCAATGATGGAAATAGCAACGCAACAAACGGATATCCGTAGACCGAGGACAGACGTTATATTCTGCATCTCCCTCTTTCCCCTCTTTCCCGGGTCAACCTTACCGGCGGGCACGGGGGTTAAAGGGGAAATGCGAATATTTCCAACGGGATAAAAACATGATCAACGACAAATGGATGATGGCCAATATATAATGACGACCGATGCAGAAGTCGGGTGAAATACGAAATTGAATTTTATTGATCTCGTGTGTATATACATATATATATAAATAAATAAATATATAATATATAAGAACCATTTTGTCAAATTGCCGATGAACAAGCACTCCCCATGTGTACATTAAATATTAATCATATATTCTTGTTGTGGTACTCGGACATTGCTACAGAATATACTGAAGACGGTGAGAAAACAAATGCTGACACTAATATTCGATTCCATTTCCCGTAAAGTTGATTTCACTATTTTTACTACTACGTGTGTTACTTTAATAACATTTATGTTAACAAATTGTATTATGAGAAAATTAAATAAATGAATCTGAAATTGTAACATGCAAATTTGTTATTTATATAGTTTAGATAGCAATGAGTTTTTTTTTTTTTTTTAAAAAATCATTATTGAAAGACGATGGGACTAGTACAATAAATCAGTAAAAAAAAAAAATTATAATCTGAGTTTTAAAATTTATATTTATAGTTTTATAATTACATATTTACACAAATAAATTCATATAAATGTATCATTAAAATAGAATATTATCAATTGAAAAAATTGAAAACCTAACTTCTATTACATTTTTATTCTACCGTACCCACTAAAAAAAAATATATATATATATACTACTATTAGTATTATAATACTAAGTCAATCGTTCATTGATTAGAAGTCAACATTTAAAATTAATGATTTAATAATACAATTATTACTTCCAAATATGATTTAAAGAATTTTGAAGGACGGTGTATAATTGTGTATAGTTAGATGCCTACCTAGAATTAATTCCGGAACTCCAAGTTTATAAAAAGTACCAAATAAATTTAAAATATAGTATTATGTATATTTATATATTAAAATTATAATATGTTCTATATTTCATAAACCACAGTGTAAAAGTTTTGTATGTTAATTATAATTATTTTTAATATTTTAGAAGTTTTAAATAATTAATTAGTTTAATAATTCATTGTTGTTGAATTATTAATACCAGTTTACATTATATTATAATATAATATATATAAATATATATGGTTTTATATGAGACTGAACTATTAAACAGTTGAACTTACCATAATACAATGTACATGATTAATGTTAAAGTATTATAAACATTCTTTGTTTTATATTTTGTTTTATTTTAGCCATATATGTACATAAAAATAAACAATTAATATTTTAAAACAATTTCATAAAATATACTAAAAGGCAAAAGCTATTTAATTTATTCATGTGCTCTTCGATCTTCTTTCAAATAATAAATAGAATTTTAAATATCTTTTCTATTTCATATACAATTTAATGACACTTTAAAATTGTAATTTTTTTTTTCAATCCATTAGGCACATTTTTATAGTAAAAAAAAATGATTTAAAGTTTTAAGTTGCTTAAGTTGTTTAATACATTTAATAAAGTTGAATATGTGACATTAAATTTATCTTCATAAAAAATATATAGCAGTATATTACACTATTATAAACATAAAGCTGGCAAGTAAACCAATTTTTTAACTTTGTAAATTAAGTTAATATATAAAAATGTACTTTATTTTTAAAGTTATATGCTTTCTCTCCTAAAAATAATAATAAAATAGTTCAATTTAGTTAGTAATTAGTTATCTACATTTATTTTAACTGAATAAGTATTTAAAATCTATGACAAATCACAATAAATAAATTAAAAAAAAAATAAAATAAAGTAAAATAGGTGAATATAAAATTGTATACATATTTGATTAATTAACAACAAATATTTCATAAATAGATTCCCTCAATTTCTATAGATTAGGATTAAGTATAGACTATAGAGCTAATACTAATAGAAATGATTTATTTAAGATAGTTAATTTTTCAATATATCACAGCACCAATGATTTTTTACAAGTCAAATTGATATATCTATTATATTAGTGTTATTATGGAGAAATTAGAAATTAATGTATCTGAACGATCTTTTCAATTAAAATTTATACAGCGTTGTGATTAAACATTATTTATATTATTTCAATCCTTATTGAAATCTATAAATGGAGAATTCAAAAATTTAACAGTCTATAATAATTATTTAATAATAACAGTTTATTATAAAGTAATAATTTAAATTAATCTATAAAATAAGTCTTATATTATTATAGGTATTATTTATATATGATATTCTAGCACTTACGTCTTAAAAATAAAATTTAATCTATTACATTTTTTTTTTTTTACAGCCTTTGAAACATGCATTATGTTTAATTCAATGTTATTACACTATTTTTATCGCTAGTACCTAAATATTTAGCTTTTAAGAATACAAATACAAGCTGATTGTATCCATAACAGAACGTTTTGATCTATGTTCGGAACAGCTTGCGGTCAATCACAACATATTCGACGACCTGGAAAAAAAATAATGATAACAATCAGTATTTAATATCAAAATAACATAAATCGTTCATAATCGCGATTCGTGATTGTAGTAATGTACACGGTAGGTACGTGAAATTAAAAATTAATGTTACATGATATTCCAATGACTAATTGAGTGGTCCGGGTTTGTTTTAATATTAATATATTGAGTATGTAGTAGGTATAAGCACAATTTATTATACACGAGTATATTACATAGGACGTGTAGGACTACGTTTGAACCATATAAAAATATAAAACGTACATATACGATTTTCGTAATTACACGCCAGTTTGTATATAATATCTAATAACGGTAAATAAAATTATTATAATTTCAATAAATATTAAAATATGTATATTAATATAATATTTATAAATAAAATAATAGTTCAGGTTATAGTTTATATTATCGTGAGGTACATACTTACATCGAAGGAGCTAGTGTCTCAGACAACAGGCAAACAGGATTATCGTATAAGTGTTTTCCTGAAGCGATATTTTTATCAATGATTTTAAACAAATAGTTATCGACTACACATTATTATTATTATTATTATTATACATTTTAAGAATGTAATAATTTCACCGTAAATTACTATGGACATTTATTAATGTCGTACAATTAGGATCGTTGAAGTTTCGTGGCAATCCGGTTTTTTTTTTTTTGAATTTTTTTTTAAACGAATACGTCGGGTTGGGTTTATAGTATACGGCCGGTGGACAGACAGTAGGTGTAATTATTAATAGTTTGTCGACGAAACGTTTATTTTTCTTCCGATAATCGTTTCATTACATAAATCTACATAAACACTATGCGCGGCGCGTACATAATCCTATTAATATTATATTAACGCTGTCTATAATATACTTAATATAATACGATAATGCGTATGCAACGAATGTGTGGAAAACCGAAAAAAAAACTATCAATTTCGTCGTTAAACGTTTAAGGACCGATGGCGGTGATGGCTGCAACTATGGAATGTATAATAAATAGTATACATTTATAGTTAGTATATTTTGAGCACTATTTAAACAAAGCATTTTTTTCCGCTTTTTTGTATTCTTAAGACAAAATAAGTGTTTTACCGTATAATACCTCGCGATCTCAATAATTCCAGGACCACCGTGCGTCATATCGTCAAAAAAATATGTTCAGTTTTTTTTTTTTTCATCGTCCTAAGCGCTTGTTTACTGGTAAATTATCCGTGTGGGTATCCGTTTTAAATTACATACCAAAAAATGTGCAAGACGTGTACATACACGTGCACGGCGAGGTAAACATAGCATTATGTATATAGGCACTGCCGTCGATGCGGACGAGCGCGAAATGGGATCCGGAACAGTCAAGCGCGACAGCCACGGTAAACCGGTTTACTCGGGTTGATTTTTAATTTTTAATTTTTTTTTCGACGGTCGTAAATCATGTGGTAAGTGGTTGCGAAAAAACAACAACTAAAAACAACGGCGTATTATATTCCGACCGCGCGCGGATCTCGATGATTAGCGTCTTCCTCGATTGTTAATTAAAACGCAAATTATCACACGACGAATGGAGTCGGCTACTATAATATTATTATACACACTGTCGAAAAATGAAAACCGATCGAATCCGCCCTAGCCAAACTATTCGGCTCGACGGTCGAACATAACATAGGTATATTATAATATTGTATAGGTAGGTACGACAACGAGGCGTACGCCCGCGGTCAAATCTCACAAAATATATATTATAATATTATGCTTTTCGTTATTAATTTTCGAACGCGTGTAATAAAAATCAATAATAATTCGTTTTTTTTCCCCCACAATGGTTTATTTTATTTTAAAATTTATTTGCATTTACACACACACGACACGCGCAATATTATTTTCATCCGACGGACTCGTTCTCTCGGGAGAGTATAACATTTTAACGACACCAATAAGCGATAAACGCGTATTATGACCTGAGATTATACGGCTATAATGTAGTATATTATACGGCTACTAAAATACGTCTTGTATTAATTCATCAACTCCTCCTTTATAATAATGCTATGTATAAGCTTGTCATACAGCCATATAAATGTTGTTCGAATGGTTTGAATCGTTTTCGAAATAGATAGAGAAAAATCAGACGTTATTATATTATATATTTATTATGCGTGCGCATTACACGATATAGATATCGTTATGTATACCCATTATGTATCAACGTCGAGGTGTTGAAGTCAAATGTAATATTTCCACGTATATTAGAATAGTATAAAAGCCCGCGGGGTTGTACCTATATGTATAATATATTGTATTAACATTAAACAGCAATCGTATTACTTTTGTATCTTTATTGAGAATACAATTATACTGGGTTACAATAATATAAGTCGTGTTTGTGTAGGTATATCATTAATATAAATATTGTTTAGATATAGTTTTGGAAACGTCTGTTAATAAATAGCATCGCAACAGTTCAAACACATCACTGAAATATATTATAATATTATATTACATAGAACTGTAGATTCAATGTAAGAGGTGCAGCAAACGTTATGCTAACTTACACAATTAAAAATAAATTATGAAAACAGTTTTTTTTTTTTTTTTAATAGTAAATATTTGACCCAATTACAACTGTTACCAGATTTTTAAAATTATTAATTGATAGGTATTAATTAGGTCAAAATTATTTTATTACTTAATTTGTACCATTTATTCATCTATTCGAGGAGTAAAAGGTAGATTTCCATTATACCTTCAAAAAATGTTTTTTTTTTATTTCATATTTTAATTAAATTTTAAAGGTTTAATATCTCATAAAAAATGTTAGGTAAAAGGTTTAGTTTTTTATTATTTAAACAACTATTTTTTTTAAAAGAATACAATTATTTATTCTTAAAAATAAAATCATAGCACATACTTATTCTACATTAGTTTTCATTAACGTTTGCATTTTTAAGTGTTTTTAAAACATTATATTATATTTATATATAGCATTTAGAGGTACTTAAGCCTTAAGGTAATATATTTTAATTAAAATCGATACAATGTTAATAATAAATGGTAAAAGATATATTTTTCTTGATTTTTAAGGTGTTGAAACTAATTAGCTTGGGATACCAAAATTAAACTAGGGTTGTTTTAGCCCTTATTCAAGTATCCCACCTAGTTGAGTCAATGTATATAAATTGGATTTCATCAATTCCACCGGACCTTATTTTATTAGAGGTAAAGGTACATAGATTACATCATGAAAGACACCAGTTAATTAATCTATCGATTCTGTTTATTTGTATTAAACTAACTAGAGATTGAGTAACTATTTTTTTTAACAAAATGTTGCCAACTACGAAGACTAAGAGAGTATGAAGGAATGAAAAAACTTACCAAAAAAATTTACAAATTGTAGTATTATCAACTATTTTTAAATTAACAAACACACCTTTGTTAATATAACGTATAATTGTATTATATATTTTATAAAGTTAACCTTTTTATTACAAATAAACTCAAAAGAAAAATTCATATGATTTAACAGAATTTACTTAATAAATTATAAATTTGAAAGTATTTTCAATAAACATTATATTTCATTTATTTCATTCATAGAGACGCATAGTATCACCTATTATTATATTTAAGTAAATACGATTTCCGAGTTATTTTGTTATCACACATTATTGAATTATTAAGTACGTGATTATATAATATTATCAAAAATAAACAGAATGATAATATACCTATATTTAGTGTAAAATAACTATGTCAGTGTTATTTTTAATTCACTAACAAAATTAAGGATATAAGCTAAGATTAACACATCGTATAAAAATTAAATTTGTTGCTGATTTGTAAACCACCTGTACTGATGGAATAAACGCCATATTGATAGAATCGATGAATAAACCCCTATATATCTATAATGATAGTGTACGTAACAAATAATATACAAACTCATAAAATTATCACTATTATAATAATAAATTACTACACCTATACACGTTTAGTACTTGGTAGTATTGGTACTTGAAGTCCGTTTGATAATTATTTCTGAACTCGGTGTACATTGACTGAATAAATATTTCCGTAAATCCATTACGCTCGAAACAATGTTTACTTAGACCACAATCCAGATATCATACAACGATCGTATACATTCATCCCTATAATCAGTATTTTTGGTCAAAACCAATCGACGGAATAATCGGTTCAATGCAATTTGTTCAAGTACAACTGATATTACGAACGACTTTATTGAATGACCCAAGTACAGTGTACATTATACTTATACATATATAATATTATAGTAAAAGTAAGTAGTATCTTTAATTGTATAACTTTATTAGTTTTTATAGTCAAACAATTCAATAATATTGTACTTAAATACAATTTCTAATCCATACCACAAGTCCACAATATAATGTAGTCAAAAATATTATAATATTACTCATATTACTCTAAAAATTATATATTGATTATTAATATATTACATATTATGCATTATATATTTATACAATATAATGTAAAATACTTTCCTGGGCTTATATTATGTGTTTACTGTTTATACTAGTACATTATCATAACATAAATATCATTAACAGTTAACGAGTTAACAAACACGATGTGAATATAATATTCTGTCGGACCATTTTGATAATAATAATTTAAAATACCTCTGAAACCCGTTAAATGAAAAACATATTGTTAAAATATCATAATATTATTATAATACAGTTGAATTTGATCAGTAATCGAATTGCGTGTATACTGTATAGGTACTTATAAACGAGGAAATGGCACGTATTTTAATATCTTAAATATTTCTATATAATATATTATATATTTTTTTTTTTTTAAAATCTTATCTAATAAGATATTTAATTTTAATTTGATGAATAAAAATCACATGTTATATTTTGTATAATTAATAATATATTATCTCATTACATACCTAAAAGAAATGTGATTTAATTTAAAATAATATTAAATTAATTAAAATGATGTTTAATGTGAATAAATTATTATTCAATTGATAGTATTTATTTCAATCGCTATAAGTATTCGTTATCTACTGGCACAAATACTAGTATATTGTAATATTATTATTTTGAATATTAATGATTGAGGAAATGGTGAGATTTACCCTTAAAAATTAGTTCAATCATCTAAATTAATAATACGTTTTGTTTTTAAACTTTAACTTTTTTAGTTTTCCTTTTTTGATTTTTAGAATATTTGTACACTTAATTTAAATGCACATTAGTAGTTATTAAATACTGTGTTACCTACATTAAGATATTCAGTAATTGCAATACACAAAATATTGTGTACTTCCTGTGGATACATTTATTAAAAACAAATAAATATATAATTAATTATTATCATACATTGGAATATTATTATGCAATCACGCACAAAACTTTAACTATTTTTTAACACTACTTATACACTGTTACTCCATTACTCTTATTACAACAATACGTGATGATGTTAAACGAATCAATTTAAAGTAAAAATAGAACACTTAAAAATTAGGTTTAGGTCAGGCTTAAATATGTAATACTGTGATCACTAAATTATGTTTCACGGACGGTAGAAAATTCGAAATTTTGAACACATTAAGTGATTCATTGAAGTAGCCTATAGAAAAACAACAAGAAAATTGAGTTTTTATAGAGTGGATATAGATAAAGATTTATCTGTCAAATAAGAAGAACTCGCGCCTTATACATTTTCACACACAATGAACGCATTAATATTGAACACTTTTTTAGAAGCTCTTAAACAAGACAGGACGAAACAGAAGACAAAAGCTCGGAAAAAATACAGCCCTTATCACAGACGAGTGGTTTACCGCACTTGAATGAACCAAAACTGTCGAGGAGAGGTTCTTGAATAAACTCGTCTTGAAATTCCATAGAATTAACCGATGTGAAATTCATTATTTATTCAATCCTTCGCTAAACTCGGTTAGGTTTCTTGTACAGCACTATTTTAAATGTCGTCTACATAACTCTATGATGGTGAGCTAAAATCGCGTTATGGCTAAACTGAATGTTTGATATTGTTTTAAATGTGACCGACAGTAATTAAATGATATAAATATTAGTACATACGTCATATCCAAAGGAATTTAATTAGCTTTTTTTCATGACTGATAGTTATGGTAGCTACCTTGGAAAACCGTGAACTTATTATCGTCACAACAATTTTCTCGTTGATAAATTAAATTATTAAATCGGTATTATTACAGGTACTATACAAAATGTATTCAGCGTAGGTACACAATACATTTAGAATAGAAATCATGGTGCTGCGTTCGGAGACACATTTAGTTTGTGAACATATACATATTATACACTTAGACTATGTTTATATATTAATATACCTATACATATATATTATATAAGGTTCACAGTTTCAAATAGTGTTATTACCATAGACATATTATTAAATTGTATTCACCCAATATTAGGTATCTATAACCTTTTCTCTCGACGTTGTCGTCGATAATTTTTAACATGATTGATAATGCATTGTAAAAACGATTGTGCCACAACCGTTACAATGCATGACGTACGATCATTATTGATTTAAAGGGGCTCTCATATAAATACAATGTTCCACTCAAAAGGATGTACAACCGGTTTTCGATGCTGAGAATGTTTTAACCGACAATTTGAGATCTGACCGCAATGCAATTTGGTAGTGTGACCATAGAACACTGATAAATCATAATTATTTTTTATATAATTTAATAATAAATAACAGTATTTCTTATCACAAAATAATAAAAAAAAGTTTTAAATTAAATATGAAAATAAATTACTATGATCACATGTTTAATGATATTCATAAATTAAAATTTTGTTAAAACATGTAAAATCGATTAATACTTATATATTTTATACAGTTTTAGTTTTCTTTATTTTTTCATATTTTTTTTTTTTTTTTTTAATTAAACCTAAATAAATATTAATTTATCATTATTATTATCTTTTAAATCGGAACAAAGTTAAAAAGGATGTATTGGCTTTTAATCCGTGCGTATAATAAAATATATTGTTAATAGAAAATAAATATTTCATGTTAAAACGTACACATTTTAGTAATTCAAAGACTCATATAAATTATAAGTACTGCTGTTTTATTAAAGAAAATATACATATTAATAGAATAATATTAGTGTAAAGTTAAATAAGTATATAAAATATTCAAGTAAGTTGTTTCATTACTTTATTGAACAGATAAAAAAAGTTGCACTCACCGCAAACATATCTCCAGGAATTTCAATTTAAATAATAATAATTTAGACATTTTTAACTGAAAAATAATGTTGATGAAATAAAAAAAAATGTTAAATACGAAAGCTTTAAATAACATTAAACACGAGTGGATAAATAACTAATGTGGAAATATTTCACACCTCAATCATAATATGTTTAAGCTGTTACACAAAAACATTTTAGAAAACTTCGCCTCGTAAACATAGAGACGCGAATTAAACGTAGGTCATATCGCTATCATAGAAAGTTATGCTCATTAGTTAACAGCAGTTTAATTTTTATTATATATTATACTAATAGAATTAGTATTATCATGTTAAAAATTTCATTAATAGTGAAACTTAATAATTTTTTTCTACTATAGAATAATAATATTTAGACCATTTTGCGCCAGTGAAACGTGTTCCAGTAAATCGATTTCAAATGATGATCCGTCACTTGAGTGACCACTGTACAAAACTCGAATAAATATGTGTATATTTAAAGCACGAAACGTAAAACAGTGTTACGATTGGTAAGATTTTGAAATTTGCATTTAAATATATATTATTTAGGCGGGTAACTAATCATCGATAACGCCATTCTGAAATTTTCGATGTGATAAAACGGAATGACATCCAACGCTCCTATGCCTGTGTTCAATTTGTAGTGCATATTCCGTAAATTATGACATCGTTAAGAATTTACAATTTGTTTAAATTCTATATTCATTATTTGAATATAGTTATATCATAATATAAGAATGCCGTTCTCTTGAATTTTTGTTGGAATCATAACTACGTCGTCTAAATATATATATTAACGTTTCGTTCGTATATTATTATAATTATTATGAAACGTGTATAGACTATACAAACGCGTATTACTGACGCGAAATATTTTAAGCTCAATTTATAAATCAAGATTATCAGATACAGTATAATGCCTGGCCAAGGAGATAACGACAGATTACGGTGCCTCCAAACGCCACACACAAGCATGAAATCGGAAAATAACCATTTTCAGAGAACTTATATGCAGTTTGTTAAGTCAAATTAAACACGTCAGTATCTAAGAAGTCATATATTGTTCCGATGTTTTTTGTTATTAAAACTTTCGTGAAGCCTTAATAATGTATTTGTTTCCGTATTCTATTACTTATGATATTCTATAACAAATACATTTAAATATACGTAGTTTATCCACAAAACATTAGCGAAATTTATTGTGAATTGATTAATTCGATTAAATGTATTAACTAATAATATTTTCGGTAGTAGAATCAGGAAAAATCGATAGACTAGGTCGGAAAATATAGTAATAATATATGATCGTTTTGAAGGTAGCTTAAAATCTAAATATTGAATAATTAACATTTATATAGCACTTCTTAAACATCATGTTTTGAATTCTATTGTTATATTATAAATATTAATGCTTTTTTTTTTAAATTTTTAATTATAAGACACTTTGAATGACATTTTTTCTGGTGAAAAACAAATTGATCGGCTAACAAAAGTAAGTTTATTTTAGTAGTAAATTTACAAGTCTTCGATTCTGTAGTATATATAAATACTTTAATCGTATGAACCAACTATACGTCATTACCTTCAGTATAACACAGCACGTATCTACAATGTAATATAACTAATTTGTGGTTTAAAAAATATTTGGTTCTGCAATGTTTTTTGGTGGATAACATATAATCATGATTATTTGCAGGTTTTTGTCTAATGTCCACGCGTCTATAGAGTTCGTGATTAACAGATAGGTTTTATTTGTTATATTATTTTAATTAGACATAGACAAGTAAAGATATTATACAATTTATATCTAAGTCATAAATCCAGTTTTCTAATTCATCTTTTATTGATTAATTTGAGAAAAAACAACACAATTATATTGTTCAAACAAGATATGCTTAATTAAACGCATATCAACATATTATTATATTAAAAAAAAAAAACACGGTTCGATAGATGTCATCAGCGTAGATGACAGTAATGACAGTAGTCGTCCCACGTTCGTATATCTAGATATTAGATATATAGATATATTAATATAAATTATAATAGTGTATGATCAGGCACGTGTCTTTTATTACTTTTTTGTAACTATTAACGGAATTAAGTCCGTAAAAAGTATCGGAAGACGTATAATAATATTTAATCGAGTTAAAACTGAGCGATAAAAAACGTACTTCACTAGGTTTATTATTGTTTTATTATTATTTTTATTTGTATTTGACTTGGCGACGCCATCGAATCAGACGCGTACAATCAATTATAGACATTTTATGTGAGTCCATTATATTATTACCTATAATAGAGAGGGAGTCGCATTGAAAATCTCCAAAATAATGTGTAGAGTAAAAACGGCTCCATGTATTTTGCTGCAATTATACCGTGGGTCCCCCAAGGCATCAACTGTTTAGTTATAGTTTTTTATGAGTGATCTATATAGACTGTATAATATTATGATTTTTACAGCCGTGGATAACAATAAGAGAAAGCACGATGAAGAGAATCTAATTCGTTTTTAATACGATGAACATCATGACTGACTGAACGTCTGTGTGTTGAAAAGACATATTATTAGATACCTATTATGCTAAGCTTAGGGTTAAAATGGAGACATAAGTAAAACACGATGAACGGACGATTGTGATACGGACACACTGTAGACAGCAGTGTATAATATTATATTGTGCTGTAAAAGAGGGGTGAGTATTTTACTAGGTTTATTATTATTATCCTCTTCTTTTATTTTTTTTTAATTCCAGCGACTGCCAAAAACAATACAATTCCATTTTATTATTTTCCGTTTCCGTCGGTCGTTAAAGCGGCAACGTATTTTTTTCCTTCTTATTTTCGCCCTCGCGCGTCGTGGCGTCTGCGCATACCGTTTTTCATATGGCTCTTGTCCGCGAGCAATTTATTCGGCAAACGCCGCCGAGGAACAATGGTATTTCATTAAAAATGCTAGGCGACGGCGGCGTCGTGGAGACCCGAAAAAATAAGACCAAATCCGACAATATCGTAGGGTGATGTTCGTATATTTTATTGTTATGTTTTTTTTTTTTACGTTTTATCGCGGTTTTCTCGCTTTATAATACTTTGTTTAATTAAAACCCTACCGACGCGAAAAAAACACCTAATTCATTTCGCACGAAATGAAAGAGAGACAAAACTGTGTAACCGTATAAAATAATATTATTTAATATTATATTGAAATTTAACGTCGACTATTATATACATTAAACGAATTATTATGGTATACACAATATTATAATAATAATATACATTCACAGCACAGACGACACGGTCCGCTGGAACAATATGGATATACACACGAAGAGCTACGGCGGTGGCGGGCTGCAAGCTGCACCGCTTTGGTCCGCTAAACCTGCAGATGACGAAGCCGAGAAGAAAATTTTCATTTTTTTAACGACTCCAATAAAAAACTATGTACTTACATGACGTTATAACACTTACGATAATATTCTTCATATCGTACGTCGGAGTTACGGACCGACACTTATTCGCGCGGAGGCGGACGCCGGGGCCGTCGGAGTTTGAACGTTTATGGTGAAAGATGATTATACCCATAATAATACCACTACGACATACAATATTATATATGTGCTGTGCGACGTACAAGTATATAATGAACCTTACCGGCCGATCCCAAAAACCGTTTTACACGTATCGGGACGAGCCGACCGCAAACGTTCGTGCGGTCGACGCGCACACAATAATAATATAAATAATATTATAATACATATATATAGTGCATACGCGCTGATGTCTGATTGGTTCGACTGCTGTGGGTAAAAAACAACCTCGCCGGCGACAAGCAAGTGGCGAGAAGGACGAAAAACCATAAACCGTTTTGTTATATCATTCATATTATAACCAAAGACAATGGATTCGATGTAAAACCGTGTTTTTCATCTAATTTTTTTTTTCCATTCCGACGATTCCGGCCAACGTTTTATAATAATATGATACTATTATACAGTTTATGGCCTAAATAAACGATTTAACATACACTATACCTACCACCTACCTTTTTAACGCGTGCGAGATGACTGTATATAGGTATATAGACACAATTTATTGCATATTACAGCGATATTTATCTGCACCAGTATTATACCTCTCAACCCGTTCGTAATGATATAACATTAAAATATCACGTTAAACGAATAAAAATCTTGATTATTAAAATATGTATGTCGCCGATTGTTAGTATGTGCTATGGGATCGCTAGGAAACGTTATTTTAATAGAATATTGAAATGAATAAACCCACGTAGAGACGGATAATCTCTGGAATATCATTTGTTGGGAATTTTCCCTGGAATTTTCGGAAACGCGTGAGGGAATTCATAGGAATTACTAAAAACCTGCAAAAACGAATTATAGTTTACACATTATATAATACCAAAAAAAAAAAAAAAATGGTATATTTTATTTCATTATTCAATGGTAGTTTTACTAAATTTTAGTTTAGCAACTATTTAATAATTAAAACTTTTATAAAATTAATCAGCTTTTTTTTATTTCTCTAGCTGATACCTAAGTTAGAGTCACCATAATATTATGTTACAGTCTTATCGATTTGGAATATAGCGTCTCGCAATCCCGAAAAGTGTATTTGTGTTATATTCCAGAATCAATTTCAGTAATTTGTGTTAACATTTTTTTTCCTTTTACCAAACATTTCTTGTAAAAAAACGTTTATGTTTTTATAAATGAAAAAATAATCAAATTTATTTTGATTACTTAATTGAATCTCGAAATAAATATTAAAATTATATTCCCAGTAGATTGTTAGGTATGCTCAATATAATTATGGGAGTGCAAACCCTTAGCCCGTTCAACAGTATTGGAAATCAAATATTTAATTGTGAAAACGCTTTTCTTTACGAACATACGTGACAAACCACATATTCCAATATTGTTATACGCGTCAAAAGCATGAACTTTGAATCATATGTAAATATATGTATTCAAACACGACAAAAAACTCTCAATCCACGATATAAATTTATAATTTCATATCTGAGATTCAACAACAATCGTATTCTATTTGAGTGAATCGATAAAATATAGGTATGTGTTTGTTAGAAATTCTGTGGTAAAGAATTATGAGAATTATCATATAATAATAATATATGATAATATCATCAATTTTCAATTATTTCAGACACATAATAATGTTTTCTCCAAAAAATGTTCAACGACTGTTGGGGTTACCTTAAAAATAATATAGTATTACTTTTTATCAAAGAAATACCGACGTTAGTTCTTATGAGGATCGCTTGCATACTATGTGCGTAGGACAACTCTGCGAAGCGGTTCTTTTTATCCTAAAAAAAAAAAAAAAATATTACTGTCAATTTATTCATAAAGCAAAATTATTATATGTCTGATATTCAAAAAAATGAAATTTATAACGTGATATTTTTGTCTACATTGACGTCCAACGTGTTTGAGTTTTTGTCAGAATTTCAAGCAGCCATTTTATTCATACAATCGTTAATTTTTATCGAAGTATCCGAATATTTGTATAATATTTCTTTAATAAGAAACGTTATTTATAATATTATTGGCTATTAAATCTGATGTTTCGATTGGAAAATGATTAACATTCAAATTTAGTGAGTAGACGTGTTTGACGGTTTATATAGGTACTTCAGGTTATTGGTTGAATATATTACGCATGTTATTTATATTTAATTTTATTATACCTAACATAATAAAAAATATATCATTTTTATACAAGTATTTTTTTCTTCAAATATTTAATGTAGTAAAGCTATTTTATTTTAAGTATAAATATGACCGTGAAATGATTTGTATTACATTTATAAAGAGGTACTATATTGTTATTATTAAATTATGTTTCAACATTTCACTTCTGGCTACAGTTGCCTAAAAGGTATTTTGGTAAATATAAGCACTAACAAATTATTTTTGAATTCTTTTCAGATGCAATTAAAAATATTAAGACTTTTCTTATTGTTAAATAATATTGCAAGTTCTTTGTTTGCTGGTTTCTTTATTCTAATGAAATCACAAACTAATTACTCATCTCAAATTAAGAATATGAAAAAGAAACTCAAATTTAAGACATAGCAATATCGACCATGATTTGTTGTTGTTTTTCTAAAAATATACTAAACAATATTGCATAATTTTTTTAAATTTTAAGTGTAGAAAGAATATATTTATTTATTCTCATATTAATCTTGTATCATTTATTTTTAAGGAAAGAGACACTACAAAATTTACTTGATTCATGTAGTATGTTGAAGAAAAAAACGTAAAAGTCTACTACAAATGACACTGCCAGAACTCTTTATTTCGCTAACCATAAATTTTTACTATTATATCTTTTAGAACAATAACATTCAGGTGGGAAGTGCAATAATATAAACCTGCCATAACCAAAATATAAAACCAAACCATTAGTATATATATATATATAGATATATATTTATATACACGTATATATATAAAATCATACAATATATGATATATATATACATAAATATTTACTGAAAATCCAACGGTGAATATCTCCTGGCAGCATTTAACCTTTGAATTAAATTAGGCCGAGGAGGGTAAGGACACAATGGGCAACTTTCCAAAATAACCGAATATATCCGATGACCCAGTCCCCATCTAACCACAGGAAGAACCGAAATTGAATCACTTGAAAAACGGTCTCTTACCTATCGTAACCAATTTATATTATTATTTCGATGGTAATAATATGCTCCTTATCAGCACGCTGCATATATACTACGTGGGTATCTCAAACTAACGTATACAAGACAACTAAAAAATGCATATTATTTATGACACTCATAAATCTTAGTACGTTCAGACTTATATAGTACCCAAAACATTTCCTTGCGATACTTATATTTATTATATAAATGTTTTTTTTTTATATTTATACAATATTCCATTATGATTAAGTTGACGATAAAAGTTCAATTCTGAGCATTATTTTCCCATTTTCAGAAACCTTGGAACCAAAGTATAATATACGTAATACGAATGTATTTTAACATGTACAAACAAGGTATTTTCTGAAATTCATTATTCACTTGTATTAGTACAAAAACCAGTCACTTGTATTTTATCTACCTAGTTGAAACGAGAAAGTTTTCGTTTAGAAGAATAGAATTTAATATAGACCTAATTTATTTGGTCCTCGAAAAGCTATATATATATATAGCTTTACCGTTATATTAATTGTCTACTTGGATAGACTCGGTAAACCTGGTAAAAATAAAAAAATAACCTATACGGACCTTTTCTGAACACACTTTTATATCTCGTTGTAGAGAATTTTTTTAACAGGTAAAATAAAAATAACAATCATTTATGATAATATACTAGATGCAAGATCAAATAAATTAAGTATAACATAAGTTAAGTATAAATAAGAAAAAGTATACAGTAGTTTAAAATAAATATCGTATGTAAAAAGTATCTTGTATCAAGTTCTAATCATAATACATATTATTATATTATTCTGTAACCGAATAAATGTTAAATTTTATTTATTGATAAAATAATATACAGTGAGTCACTTAATAATTAAATAATAATGTTATACTCGTATAATAAAAATTAGTTAAAAATTACTATAATAAAAAGTCCCATTCACTTCAGTCTTCCAGAATAGAAAATGTATTATAATTTTAATATTATTATTATGTAGGTACTTAAATAGTCTAATAGGTGGTATTATATTAAATGATTCAATAAAGTATTACAAATGTATTAAATAGAACTAAGATCTAGGTTCATTAGCTAGCCTACTACCGTTGTATTGTACATTGAATATTTTTTTTAAAGGTAAAACGTAAATTTATTGGTTAAATAATTAACGAACTTGCTCTTTCATCTTAACAAATGGAAAGTAATACATAAAAAAAAATACGGGACCATTATTATTTATTATTCTCATTGTGGACAAACGTAACGTAGGCGTATACGTATTGAAGTTAGTCAATTATACTACCGGAGGCATTTCGTTGTGTGCATTATGTCACAAAGTCAATCACTGGACAATAAAATTCAATGAAGTGTACGTATTATTCAATTAGAATTAGTACTACATTTGACACACAAAACGCGTCTCCGAATATATTGCACTATCATCATACATACAAATACTATAACACACATTGCAATGATTTTAATAATGCATTTTAAAATAAAATTTTGGTTGAAATAAATAATATTGAAAGTATAACTTTATATATTAATATCAAATATAATAGTAATGAATTAATATCGTTTCAACTCATCAGAATAATAATTGGCTAATGGATTTTAAATGTGTACACGGAATCCTATGGAAAATCATAATTACAATATTTAAATATCTACTATAATATAATAGTAATAAATTATTGTTTTTGATTTAAATCATCTAAGGAATAAAATAATAATCATAAACTATTGACTTAATTAGAAATATTTTAATTTTTCAGTTTTTTCTTCTAAATAGTGCCTATATAGGTTTACAATGCAATTAATGTCTTTAATATATCATACATTCTTGATGAAACTGAATAATTTATATTTCAAACGAATTTCACGTGAAAGTTATTATTTATTAAAATACTATACATTTCTGCTAGTATTGACTACAAAGCGTGTGATACCTACTGTTTTGATTATGCTAAATTTAACATATTTAATTAGTTTATATATGAAAATGAAACATATTTGTTTTATTGTAAGGACTGTGTTACACATTTAAATGATGTAAGTTTAGTATCTCATTACGTTACTCGTTTTTCCTTTTTGTTTTACTCGAATTATTATTGGTAAACAATATGTCATTGTTGTGGACTTTCTGTTTACGATAAATTGACAAACGAAAAAAAAATCATAGTATTTTTTTAATCATTATAAAACCAAACTAATGATCGAGTTTCAATCTTTCAAATTAATATGAATTGAAGTTTATATATTTTATACACTTTAAACCATTAAATAAAAAAGCAAACATTGACATTTAACAGATATAAGCCAAGACAGAAGAGCAGTAATTCATTTTAGTATTATTTTCTTTTTTACCAGACACTAAACATAAAATATGCAAGCAAACATTATTATTTTTTGAAAAGGCTTTGATGTGCCACTGCCACTAAAGAATTTTCACATAAAAGTTTTATTGAATTGTAATTTGTTTTCCCTGGATACAAAAGTTTTAAACATATCACTTACATTTGACATCGCTGTGTATAAAATGAAATTCTTCACTTTTGTGATCATCTCAAAACGCCTTTAAGAGTGTTGAAGCGGAATTTACAGAATCAATACAAATAAATGAACAGAGACGTTGCTGTTATTAAATGACAACATGATATTATTATCAAAATAACCACAGTACTCACAATAAATATTGTGAATGACATTTGAAATATTTGAATACATTTATTGTTTAAAATTATCGTTATTCCCAGGTGTCAAGTTATCTCATAAAATATTTATAATAGCTTATAATGTTATAAGTAAGAATAAATATATATATATATATATATATATTATTAACGTTATAATAATATTACGCGCTTGTGCATTTTTTCGAAAATATTTGAAATGGTTTTAAAAGATAAAATTCACAAAAAATAATCAAATTCATTTTTAATTTTCTAAAACAACCCTTGTGAATATTAAGTGGGTAAGGTCAGTTTAAAACACGGTTCAATATTTTGACCACTGCTGCAGTGGTAATAATTCACGACGTGATACTCACGTGTGCGCCATTATCAAATGCGTTCGATTGTCCGGCATCCCGCAGTCGTATAATATGTAAAGCAGTTTGCATTTCCCACAGTTAAACCGTCATAGTCATACGTATACGTGGTTTGCAGGGTCGACTGCGTATAAAATATATATATAAAACACACGCACACGAATATGTATCGATGCGTATTGTGATAGTAATAATATGCGCCGCCGTGTATTATTATATTATTAATATAATAAGAGAGACCTTGATGATTTGCCACGGTTCTTATATTATTTCGAATTCGCGTCTTTAAACGTATATAGTAGCGACTACAATAATCATATAATATATTATAACATCGGTGACCAGGTGAGAAAAAAAAATAAAAATGGCGTAATATATAATATCATAAGAAACTGCAGCTCGCTGAAAAGAACTCCGAAAAGTATTGTGCCCCGATTACAATAACAATAATAATAATAATAGTAATAATGTACATTATTACCATTGTCATCGGTGGTGGTGAAGATCTCACACGGTGCAGCCGCGCATAATATAGGCAAAAGCATGCATATATCGTATACACATATATATTGTTCACGTCTTTAATATAGCCTCCGGACACCCGGTGAGTCTCGGAGACTACCGCGACGATGATTTAACGACCGGCCACGACTCCGTTCCGAGGTTATTTATCGAGCATCCGTTGTCAAAACACTAGAAAGCGACGGCCCGAAAATACCTTTAGCCGTTTCAAGAGGCTATATGCCCGTACAGTCGTACACAAAGGTGCAAACGTAAGGCCCATAATACTGCATTATTTCGTGTATATATATATATATATATAAAGAGAGACACAGAGAGAGAGAGAGAGCTGCCGTTTGTATCAACCCGGAGCTAAATCGCGGGGAGCGATGGAGACAATAATAACACTGCAGCTTTATGATACATAATATTATTATGAATACGGATACGCGCTAAAACAGCAGGAGCCGACCGGATAGGTCTTAAATCGGATTATTGTCATATAAACTCATATTATTTCGGTATACCTAAATCGTCGTAATTGTACATAAACATTTCGACGTTTGGACCGTCGCACGTTTACGCGGGGGATATATGATATAATATTATCAGCTGCCTCATGAAGAATTATCGCATATTATTGTGTACGAGCGTGTGTGTAATATTCGGGTAGTGGATTTTCATTTTGGAACATTAAATTAGATTTAAACGTTATCATACGAGGTTTATAATTGTCGACTGTGTCTTATGTGAAAGGTGTCAAGAAGATTAAAAGTTCTTTAAAGTATGCCCGTCTACGATTCACAAATTATTACAATCGTCCACGCGCAGAATAACAGGTATCTGCATTGTTCAAATCATCGCTATTCAATATAGTATACATCATCGGTGTAAAAGTGTAGGAGGAAAGATTGTACTGTTATAATAGTGTTAAGATGTTTTATGATGACGTTACGATCGTATATGCGAAAAAATAAGCTTTGACGTCGTTTAACTAGCAGTAATTATATATATTTTTTTTTTTGTTTAATGTGTTCCTTAAACACCTAATCATAATAATATATTATACTATCGTAACCAATAATTAAATTAAATATCACATGTTTCATTTTTTGAGTACCACGCAAAAATGTTTACACTGAACTTGGCGTATTGCGATTTGCGATACACTGCAACATGCATTAACAAGTGACTAAATTAATATTTCAAACAATATGATTATTATTAAACGCACAGAGCGCACAAAACCAACGCAATAAATAATTTACGACGGCGCGGTAACCACGAACACAGTGTCTGCCACGTTAATAATATTTGACCGGCGATTTCTAAGTGCGCCCGTCGTATTATTATAAACATATTAGAGTAAGGTGTATAATAATGTATAATATTTTTATTTGGAGCACACTATAGGTACGACAACAGAACAAATTTATCCGCCCTTTGAAGGAGCATAATATATTATATTATATTGTGTACGATTAATATTTACATCTCTGTGGAGGTAATTAAGGCTACTGGGTTGGACGTTAACTCCCATTCAACGTGCACTGCAGCAGTGGCAAAAACGGGTAATACTGTGTGAAAAGTAGTCGCTACAATGTTAATTCACATGACTCGTTATTTAAAAAATTATCGTGTACGGAAAAAAATTCTCGGACGGCGGAACAGACAATATATCTACGTGTTAGCGCAAGTTGGTCAACAATGCAAAAGCGCCGTTATAAAATTATACGCGTAAAAACAAAACAATAAAAAAAAACATAACAATTATTAGAAAGCACGTGTAGCGGATAACAGTTTAAAAAACATTTATTGCAGTGGTTTTTCGTGTAAGTATTTGTTGGTTTCGAGAGTAAGCCCGTGTGCTTCAATGATTTTTTTTCATTTCCATTTGGAATTTAAATGTGTATATTAATCAGAAATGCGTATATGTACAGTATTAAGTAGCTACCTACTTTCTACTTATAATACATATATCTACAATGGATTCAAACGAAAAGTTCCGAGAAAACACAATATCGTAAAAGGAAATATATAATTTATTGGCCAAAAATTATTGAACTGACGTAAATAATATTACACATGTTATATTATAATAAATATTTGCGGTATGTGGTACAATATGTTAGTACTTACTTACATAAAATATGCATCCATCAAATGCGCAAAATCCAATGCACAAATGCTAAGATTTGAAAAAAAAATGCATTATGATTTCAGGATTGTATAGGATTTAAATCATATTTTGTTGTGTTATACCGTTTCGGTTCGTTTTTATGTATCGGTTGATCGATTTCGTGTGCATATTATATATATATATAATATAATATATACGAACACAAAAACATGGCGATAAAATATTTTTCCCTTTTATTCTGCGGCAATTGTGTAAGCGTCCAAACCTCGGGCTGCATTTTATACCAATATAAATCGGTCAGAGGCCTGCAGTGTTTGAGCCGTTTGCGGGAAATGCGGCGGATACACTAGTCTCCGACAACGAATATACTAAAAAATATTAAGTAGGTACTCCAGAATTACCTGGAAATGGGGTAAGGGAAAACCCGCAAAAACGAATTTATTTTCGTTGTTATATGTATTATAAACTGGCAGGTTAGTACATCGCACATACACACATTACAGTTCAAACTTTGATCCATTTTGGTTCTATTCAAAATGAACAAAAATAATGAAAATATTTTCTAATATTAAGTGCCACTAAAATAGTATTAAAAAATGTATAACAACTATTACAATTTTCTATTTTTAGCATAATTTAAGCTTGTTATGTGTATTACTAAATCATAGAAATTTAGCTCAAATAATAATTAATTTCTAATTTTCAAAATTATTACTAGTATTTTTGTATACAATGAAAATAAACTAATACCTACATGAATTTTATACTACAACTGCACTTCTGAATTTCAACTAATCTCCACTGGGTCAATAAATTTATTAAAATGTAAATAATGCATTTTTTCACTTTTGTATAACATGATAGAACTTACAAAGAAAGAAATGCGTTTTTACCAAAAAGTTGTTTAGCATACAACAGTTATTATTTTAGGAATTTTTATATTATCTCTGTTTTAAACAAATAAGTTTAAAAATATACATATGCAATGTTCAAAAAATATATTTTAAATATAAATTCTATTATGTCTGCGATGTTCAAAAGAAGGATAGACGATGAGTGGTATATGATAATAATTTTTGAAATTTATAAT